>NC_140374.1:9917500-10405000 GCF_054491055.1 Hypomesus nipponensis | reverse complement strand
AGGTTGCACGCCTCCCCTTTTTTTCTCCTGACGTCTGTTCCTTCTGTGAATTCCTTTCAAATCCACCATGGCTGCAGATCTTTGCTAGGAAGCCAGTGTTTTCACAAAAAGCATGGATATGCGATTTGGGCTCGATTGTTTTAAAATCAAGACAAATGTCTGTCTAACAGCAGGCTACCTTCTCTGTATGTGATCAGTGCTGAGTCATCAGAATCCTCATCACAGCCAATGGGAACAAAGTCCCGAGATGGAAAAACCAACTAAGCATTAAATGTGCTGAATGTGGCTCATGCAGTTGTTATCACAGACAATCAATTTAACATTTGAGAGGTTCCATATCTGCTCACCGTTACTCACACCTACCACTGGGGGATTAGCAAATATTTTTCTCATAGAGATTTAGCCAATAAAATTCAAATTACTGAGAGACAATTCCATATTATGGAGCTAGTTGTCATTGAGCATGATAAACATGGCATAGTCAGTACACAATGTAATCTTAACACAAAAAAGTATGTATTTAGCACACTATAATGAACTTCGATAAGAGACCACATATTTTTCCCTTTTCTTTGTACACCTCTAGTAGATATATTGTGAGGTAAACTGGAAAAAGGGATTCCGGCAGGTCTTTGGCAGAGAAATAGTCTTTTAATACAAGGGAAATGGAGACGGATGGGCCTACATCTGTAGAGCAGCAGACAAGCTGTTTCTGATAAATGGGTTTTCACCATGGCACTTGATCTCTCTTGCTCTCAGCCCAAAAAGCAATCTCACACTTTGCATGTCTCTGAATATTAACAAACCCCTCAAACCCTGCCCTCAAATGTCATCTATTGTGTTGCATATGGTGTCAGGCTGCTGAGCCAATTAGACGGCGAGGACTGCTCCTCTATGTGTTTGAAATGGAGCCAGTGAGAAAATGGATAAATCCCCCTCTTTTTTTTTTTTTTTTTTTTTTTTTTTTTTTACATATATCTGTCCTCTGAGAACAGGTAGAGTAGTACTCTGGGGACTCACCAAATTCTCTACCTGACAACACTCATTTGAGGCTCACATAAACACCGTATTTTAGATATTCTGTTTGTGTTACTTTTAATTCAGAAGACTGTCTTAACTTTATGTATGATTATACATAAATTGACAAACAATTGCAATGTAAATTGTCAGAAGAGGTTCATTCTGACCAGTTGCAGGATAAGCAGATTCCAGTAAAGCACTCTGAGCACGCTTTAGAGTCATGCCATCACTGTGGGCCGGACTGGCCATGCTTTAAATCATCCATACTTCCCACTATTACACTACATTAGCCACACTGCTCTCACAGTAGCACCATACCGGATCAAGACCACCCCACAATCCAACATGGCTGCCACATTCATCCAATAGAGCCAGTTCCCTTTTCAATGTACAACTTTGTGAATGGGAGTGTGGCGGGACGAGGGTCCCTTGCTCTTCCTCACTTCTCCTCCAGTCCCAGTGGCAGGTTGATCCAGATGGACCATCTTTTGCTGCTGCCCCGTGTCACATTTCTCACTCAGGCCCATTGAGATTGGTGGCATATGCTGCGGTTCCTCCTGCAGGGGCGAGGGACGAACAGACCTGGGTTGCAGATGTCTTGCAGATGTCCTGCTTGTCTGCAGGAGGGGAACACTCAGAGTGGGGCCTGAGAGCAGGGAGATCATCTTACCCGCTGAGGTGACAAGGCTTAGCCACTCTCACTAAATTATACCATTGAGATTATACCAATGCCAAGAAGCTATCATTTTGAAATCCATCCATTAGTCTGGGATCTGATGGAATCTCATTCAGAACAGCACAAACTCCATGCTGCCCAATGACCTGGCCCAGTGCCAGGTATGTTGGTTAAGGGTTAGTTACAGGACTGGACTAGGACAAAAAAATGACCTTGGCTTTTTGCTCAGACCGGCCCACCACAATCGGTCAGACTCTGAGCCACTGCATCTGACACGAGAAACAGAGGGGGAGGGGTGGAGCCTGTTAAGAGATGTGATTGGGCCAGCCCAGTGTCAGTATGGAAAATGAACCAATGGGCCTCTATGTTGTAGATATGCTGACCAGAGGGGGGGCAGGAGGCACAGACAGATCTTATAGCCACCACATACTTTTCCAGTCTCTAGTATGTTCTGAAGACGAAGGTCCAGTCAGAAGTATATGAATAATTACTGCTCTGTATCTGCGAGTACTGCCTATGTACTTTGTTTGAACATCCACACCCACTGCCGCTGACACCCCACCCCTCCGCAGCACATTCTCTCTCTCTCCCTCTCTCTCTCTCTCTCTCTCTCTCTCTGTCTCTCTCTCTCTCTGTCTCTCTCTCTCTCTCTCTCTCTCTCTCTCTCTCTCTCTCTCTCTCTCTCTCTCTCTCTCTCTCTCTCTCTCTCTCTCATGTACGCATCTGGAGTGACTTTCTCCTGTTCAACAAATAAAACAAAGGTTTCATTCAAGCCTGGCTGTAATACATGTTATTGTCCGCAACAAATAAATCCCTTTAATTTTCATGCTCTGTTGATATAGAAAAATATATTTGTCAGAGTTCAGAGAAGTGTCAGTCATCTCATTCTGCAATCTTACTCACATGAACAAAACCCAAGAGCACCCGAGGAAGATGATCAGATTTCAAGCTCTCACATAATTACCAAGCAGTGTTGACACTGCTGCAACAATCCATTAGGCCCCATGCTTTGGTAGCTATTCCCACGCTGGCTATACATAGAACTATAGAAGGTGTGCCTGTGTATTGGAATACCATTGTGCTAACAATAGAAAGGAAAGTACATATACTGTGTGAGCATGGTGTTATCGTTGAAATTAAATAACGTGTAGTAATTCAGCCTAATCAGTCTGAGCCATCCTTCTGAGGCCACTTGAGTGACTCATGAAGGAAACCAGAACTGGTGACATGTTGTGTGCGTAGCTACCTTTCTAACCAAAGCTTACAATGAAGGTACAGTGAAACTTGGATGACATAGGTGCAATGTTTGGAATGCCTGTGGTTTGAAAATCAAGAATTCCTATCTAAAACATTTAAGAACTCCTTGCTACACAGGTCCTTGTGATGATGATCAGTAGGGGGAATGTGCTAAGGTTCTTTCCCCTCTCTAAAATTAAGAGCTCTACACAGACTGGCTTCCTACTTCAAGCATTCCTGAGAGAAACATGTTGACACCTTGAGATTTTTCTACGCCACTATTTACCCTCTCATGGGGCTGGAACGTCACATGGCCATGCTCTCAAGAGATATTCACACTGAGAGATTATTACCATGTCTGCCCCTCTGTGATTTGAGTGTGTGTGAAGTGTGTGTGCATAGCGTGTGTGCATGACCCCTCTGCTTCCCTTTTCATCCCACAGAGAAACAGGGACAGGCTGTGCCCCATAGGTTGTGATCAACTGACAGTCTTAGCGGGTTTTGATAGCGGGATGGTGGATAGTATAATTAAGCTTGTGCTGTTTGTCTCCTCCTTGGGCATGGACCAAAACACCCCAGCCTGCCAAAGGCTTGTGAGTCACGCTTCCTGAGTGGACAGGCAGCTACACTGATGACAGGAGTGCTCAGAGCGGGGTGTGTCCAGTTTGCTGACTGTAGCACAGGGATTCTGCAGGGAGGAGCATTAACAGCCCCCACCAAGGACAAGCAGGCCCCATGGACAAAGACAAGGCAGCAACCAGTACCTGACATTTTAGGAATTATACAGTGTTAATGACACACTTTGTTTTCTACCAGACATGCACATTGCCGGGGGGGAGGCTATTTTTAGCTTAGAGAAATTGCTGCATCTTAAAGTGCAACTGTGTGAACGCACACACGAGCATGTCAGCTCATGCATACTGCATGACACTACAGAAGCCACACTCAGATATTCTGAGCCAAAGTGAGAGGTGAGTGAGGGGTAATTCAATGCAACATCTGTTATCATGAAAAATAACAGGCACTTATTGTAGTCAATTACAATTGTGGAATGTCAAAGGGGACAGTTTTGGATAAAATCTCAAATAAGAGTCCTCGTGAAAAAGAAGGACCATTTAAAGGGGTAATTGACTGCAAACCCGAGTTTACCTTGTCATAGTTGAATAACAACAGTTCGGTGGGTAAAATGGACATACAGTGAACCTCAAAGTCCATTGACACCTCTTTCCTATGCAAATCTCACAATTTGAAATTGCCACTGTAAAACGGTCGGTTTCCAAAAGGCCACCGAATTGACGTCATATCGGTGGTTCCACCTTTTTTGGCTCTGGTCTGTACCTTTGTCACGCCCCATACACATCCGACCGTATGCTCACGACAACCGCAAGCTGCAAGTATGACTTTGTCGCTTATAGTTATTAGCAATGCTAACGTATCCTGTATCTAGCATAGGTAGAATGTGTGATGATTTAGTTTATGGCAATGGGGCTAAAGTTATTTTATTTTCCTGACTGTGTTACATTCGAATAAATAACCTGTGTTGTCATGTAAATCTACAATTCATGATGCATGTCTGGCTATGTTGCGTCTTTGCTCCGCAGCTTCGCTAGTTGTAAATCAGCCAATCAGTGCACAGCTCATCTAAATATTCACGAGCATACCATAAAAGGGATAAAACCTCTTGTTTCATTCTAGGGCTATTTCACAGACCTCAAGGAACAGTGTGAAAATACCCTATAAAATCAGCCAATGACCCCTTCAAAGGAACAGCTGTTTTCTCAGTCCCACACAACGTTCACTGCGGATGCCCAGGATGCCCGGGTTCACGGCTGAACCCATACACAGCTGCTCCATGAGATGGTAGTCCTGTCTGGGTCCTGTCTGGGAGTGCTCCCTACCCTTCTCTGTTGTCCTCCTCGTCTAGGTTGGAGATGAGCTGGGAGCCCGCCAGAGAGATGTCCAAGGCGGCCAGGGGCAGGTCTCTATAGGTGAAGCTGACCAGCTGGACGGGGGCCATACACTGGTTGTCCTCCTCCGCCTGCTGGGAGATCACCTCCAGCTCTGAGGCTCCAGCCTGGGGGGGGGCCCTGGAGGACACACACCACAGCACCAGGAATACCAGCATCAGAACACAGCCTAGCAGTATCACTGAGCTGTAAACACTCACTCAAGACAAGTACTCTGGTCCCAATTGAGGTCCTCCCTCTACTATACAACTACGTTTGGGCTTTGATGAAAGAAAGACTGTGTGGGGGACAAAAGCAAGGGAATACATTCATTAACACACACATGCATTCCCTGAGACAGGAGGGTAAATTATGGCTTGTATTGTGGACCAACACAAAGATAGGCCTAGCACAAGCACAATTTCATCAAAATATGAATCGAACAGAACATCCAGCATAATGGCCTTTCACAAAGAGAAGGGGCTTAAAACACAGTGTAGAATACTATACAAAATGTGAACGCCTGCAGAAATGACAATTCCACTTCCGACTTTCTCCCTTTCCTTCTGAAACATTGAAACTGGGTGTGGGTAGCACAAAGAGCCCATATACAGCTCAGCCAATAGAAGACAAGGAGAGGTCAAACCAAGAATGTAAGTCCTATATTGATTGGCACTCGTCCTAGTGCAGCCAATAAGACAACATCAATAACTTCAGCCCTGAAGAGGACAGGAGGACACTAATCACAACACATAAAGAAGAATAAACATTCTGGTAACATTCTGGAGATTGGCGGTGATTCTACACCAGCATGCTGATATGTGGAGGTTAAACAGGACTAGCGAGCTTGGTCAGTGAGCAGCATTAGATCAGTGTACATATCTGTATACTGAACACCTCCCAGTGAAATGTTAATGTAGTCAGACCTGCAGATGAACACAGGTCCTTCTCCTCAGCGACTTATGACTAATCCCTACTTAACATGCTCTCGTCAAAGGTTGCGTTCTCATCTCCATACTGTAGCTACCAAGAATCCCTTCAGACACGCTGTCATTCTATGTACAGCATTCTATGTAACCCAGAATGAAGACAACCCTTTCAACTTGTCCTTTGGTCTACAGAACACATAAGTCCTTCAGTAATGTTGACACACGTCCCTCCGTATTGTGATGCAGTCCACACATGAGTGCTCAGTGGATCCTCTTCTTCAGGGATGATTGCTCTCATATTCACAAACTCAACGTTGGGCGCCTGTTCATTCTAATGTTATATCTGGACTTGGCACCACTCCCCTCTGACCACTACAAGGATGCTAATCAGTCATGACAGACACAAACTGCTGGGTGCATCAAAATCCCATTTCCAGACCATCACAGGCCAAGCCAGGTCCCATTGCGTGTCGAGCCTAGTTCAGTGGCGGGTTGCCATGGGAGGGGGTGCCTGTGCATTATAACCACCATACAGGCAAGAGTAGCCAGCAAAACCCGAAAGGCTGGCAGGCTATTATGGCAAGCAATAACCAAAATTGTTGAGAGGAAGTATAAAGGTTAACACAGGGCACCAGTGGCTGGGGGAGATCTACCTCCCACAGAGGAGTCACGCTATGAAGGTAAGACACTCAGGGGCCAGAGAGTGTTGCTTTGAACAAACACCCTTCTCTTTCATCTTCAACTTATCAATGGTTTCTCAACCACCCAACAAACCAGGATCTTTACCTCCGTCAGCTTCACCCCTTCAATGACATGAGCCAATCAAATCAGTAACAGATTGTGAAGATCTACTGTCATTTGCACCACAGGAAACTGATCTTTTAGTGGGCAGAGAGGAAATAACTGAACCAATATCTCCTCTGTCTCAGCTTGACTGAACAGGTGAGGTTGTTTTAACTCACCTTGAATGGAACATGGTCTGTTAAACAAATGTGAGCCAAACTTTGATGAATGTTTAATGTTGTCAATCCTTTTTGTAAAAATGTTGGCTTTTTTGACGTTTCAATACTGGTATTCTTTCTTGCTGTATATATCCAAGTAAAAATGTTGTTTTCAAAAAATGTCAAAGCTTGATTAGTGCTTTTAGTTTGAACTGTTTCCTCTTCGTATGTAATCACTGCCAAGGATTGACTTCACAGACAAACAGCCCTCCGTGGCTCTCGCCCCATTGTTTTTACACAGCACACCTATAAATCACCCCAGCCACATCGATAGATGTATACATATACAATACTCTCCTGGGAAGGTAGCCCTCCAGCTGCTACCTATTACATCTGATGGAGGACACTTTAATGCAGCGACTTTAAGCACCGAAACCCTCAACGTTTTGTTTTTGAAGAAAAAGTATGTGACAAATTAAAATGGCTATGCAGATATTAAAAATAAAGTCCGACAAGGGTTTAGCTTTTTTACTGTTCAGTACATTCCATTGTTGTTATGTGTCCAGTCACATCAATATGTCTGAAAGCAAATGCATAATTTCTAAATAGTAGATTAAATTAATCAAAACTTTGTAAAGGAACATCTACGCAACAGAGACTTAGGTCACTGGTAGATGAAACTCATATCTTACCCGTAGTGCACTTTAGAAGAGGGTCTTTAGCTGCAACATCATAAATATGGCTACGCTCAACAGAATAGGAAACTGAATTAAATGTTATAGCACCGAATATTGAATCCAATGAAAACAAGTCTTGCAGGGGTGTTACATTTGTCTAAAAATTTAAAAAATTTAAAAATCTAAAATAATGTATCTGCCATCCTACGAGAGTCTGAGAGATTTCTGACTGCATTTCCTGGAAATTCACGTTTCAACTCTACTGACATGAAATTACACAGAAAAAAGCCTTTGAGAGCTAAACTGCTATTTCTTCTTAACAGGAAAATAACCCAAAGCATGACTTGACATACACCATTTATAGAGCTGCATCTCTCTTATAAAACAACTATTTAAAATTTTAGTAAGAGTGAAAAATTATGCACACCCACATTTTAATGTTTTCCAGTACCCTCCCTCCAATACAGTTGTCCATGTCCTGTCTATTCCTGGAATGTCAAACTGCTGCTTCAGCACAGGCTGGTGTTTTGAGAGCTTCTGTATCATTGTCATTCTGTATGCTTGCCGCCACACTGTTTCAAGCCAGCCGTCTACAACATTGCCACAGTGTCTCACCCAATAAGCCTGGATACCTGGATAGCCGTTCCTCTATGCACAGTAATTAAATTCTGATATCATTAGGATAACAGGACCAATGTGCCAAATGACTTCAGGGGGAACAAGCCAAGCCTGCACCCCCCCCCCCCCCCCCGTACCCTATTTTTAAGGGCGTACTCGATACAAATGTATCACGTTTGACATGAAACGTGTCATGTGTAGAGGACTTGGCAACTTTATGTGCGACTGTGCTCACAGGGTTTCCAGGAGTGTGTGTTGAGAGTGAAGAAGACATAGTACCGTGTACTGGGCGTGCTCACGCACATTTAAAGAGGAAAAGCAGGTGCGGCCGTCAATCCATTTCCTCCCATCCTTGCCATGGACACCTCAATTAGCAGCCAGGGAAGATGGCTGAGAACAGAGAGCTTTCACGCTCTGCAGACAACCCAGCAACATCTGTCAGAGCCCCAGTGCCAGCTGCCACACAGCAGTCAAGGAACAAGCCATCACCATGACATCACTGAATGTAAATCACTTTCAATAAGTTAACGAAGGAAAGAAAGGCTACATTCAGAATCAATTGAGATACGGTGGCTCCTTTGAATGGACAATTTCAAAGTAATATTTTGACGCCGGTTGTAGCCTGACTGTACTGCATAAAAAGAGCAAAAGAGTGTGTCTGGATGCATTTGTCGTAAAATAGAGTACATGTCTAATCTTATGTAAAACTGTACAATACAGCTATCTGCATCTCTTTAAGATCTGAAAAATTTTGATAGGATATAGTAGCTAAATGATGTATGGTTAATTAGTGGATTATTAACAAGACAGGAAAGTCATGGTTCCACAGAAAGAATAACATTTCTCTGACAGATCACGTGACCAGAGGAGAGTAATGTACAGTAAATGTTAGCTGGCCTGTTTGAAACACATTGAGATCCTCCGGGTGTGTAGAGTCTTTTCTTTGTGTGCTGTATGGAACTAAATGTTCCAACAAGCCGGGATAAGACCAAGCAAAAAGAGCACCACAAAAAAGCAGACACAAACCACTGTTGTTATGGGGTCATTTCAAGTGCACTAGTGCAGACCTTCCACACTAAGAGCCTACAGTTTGTTTATTCAATATTATTTCACTTGGAAAATTATTTTATACGAGGACTGTTAAAAAGGCAAGGCGATTCTTTTGTTCATATTGGTTGTTCATATTAATCAACTTCTATCTGCATACAAACTGTAAAACGAAATAAAGAAATATTTTTACAACTTATATGAACTCAGTTCAAAATACTGATGACAAAATACATCTAAAAAAGTGTATCTCTTCTGTGTGTCTTTTGTATCTCCATCCCTAACTCCAAATTCCTCCTGGTATTACTGGTAATTACAGACATACACATCAGGAAAATGGAGAGATGATTTACACAGCGATCTAGTCTAGAGCATTGTGAAAATAGCTCCAAGCATTTCTCACTCCATGAGGATAAGGTTAGTTACTGAAGAACAACCACATCAATTCACAGCTTTACATTAACCAGATGACACACACAACCAATTTTTGTCACTTAGCAGCCATACTACCATCAATGCACCGTAGGATTGGTGCCCTGTGTCTTTAACCAGGACATGCAGCTGATTAAAACAAGTCTGCATTCACTTCCCCTGCTGCACCACAGCCCACTCCCCTTCTATTGGTCCCAAGCACGGCTATCATCAAGATTCACAGCCTGTCTTTAGGACCACACAGAGAGTAATTATTAATAAGAGAAGATGACAAGTGAACATCCCTTCTGCATGCAAAGAGATACCAGCATAGACTGGGGAGGGTTTGCTGGCCGCTCTCTTTTAGAGGCTGGCTGACTCAAGGCAAACTCAGCTCCCCTGCTGATCCAGGCTCAAAGTCACTGGCTGGAAGGGCATGAGGAAAAAAGCAGGTAGCGCTCCCATAATCACATCCCACCATGCTGAGTATGACCATGATCCACAAGACATGACTCCACATTATACTTGGGTTGAAATGGATATTTAGGAATCAGGAATATGATTTATATGTCATGTTTTACTCACTGGGGGTTGCTCATGTTGTTGTCTTGTTTGGAGTAAAATTCCACGAGATATGACCCAGATTGGGATTGATAATTTCACCACAGCAGAGACTTCATTCCACACCTATGGAGAAAATAATAAACACTGACTCTAATTTGTACTAGCCTCAAAATTCTCATATGACATGCATAACAAGCTCTTCTTAGCAGATGAGAAAAAACTGAAGTGGAAATGTAATTGAAGCATTAAAGGTTTGACCAAAGAGTTGCGTTGGTGAGAAGCAGGAAAACACCCTGGCAGTACAGGACAGGTGAATCACAGATGCTCATGCTTTGATACAATCTATTTCTGGACTTGCACCTGTAAACTAAATGTCAGTGGTGAGGCCTCACCTTCCAAAAATCGGATTTGGTTTTCAGTGGCAATCTGAACATTTCAGACAGCTGCATGACTTTAGAGGTCTTTCAACTGAAGCTTCAATTGTAAAGCATAGCATGGCAAGGTTCATTCACAAAGCAACGTGTGGAGAGAACGAAGGCAGTGTGTTACAAGACAAAGAGAAAACCTTCAGACATTGATTGTGATGGTACAAGTGGTGACATACCAGAGTAAGATAGTACCACACGCCAGATTCATTTCCAAGATAAATCAATTGAGGACTTTCAAGGGCTTTGCTGTGATATTGCATACTTGTTATCACCCCCCCTCCCCCAAATGAATTATAACTTACTTACACCTACTTACACAAATATGTATCCATAACCTTAATTGCAATGAAGTGCAATTCTGTCAGCAATGAATCTGTCTTAAATCAGTCAAGTTGAAGACAATGTTACAGAAAAGTAAAGATATCCTGACACAATAACAGACCTGGTGGGTCTTATGGGATATACAGTCCCACAGAGTATGTATGATAATAAATGTATGATCAACTACAACGTCGTACATGCACAGCATGGGCCAAGTCCCCTTTAATTTCCAGCTGCAGTATTGTACTTTATTTAAATGCTAATTTCAACATTTATCACGGCGATCTTTTCATTTATTGCAAGCTACATCCTCTTTCATATCCTCGTTTACTAACCTATCTGCGTTCCTCCTTTTCTTTTAATAGCCTAGAGCCAGAGATTTAGGCTACAAACAGGATTCATCCTCAGAGACATGTACTTAATAGGATACAGCACAACTATTTTCAACATGAACGTGGCCTTTGTAGCTCTCACTTCTTTAATCTGCTCATAAAAATATATTGTCGTTGTCATAATCAGGTGTAATGAGATACTATTCTATGATTCTCTGTTATAAATTAAGCTTCGCTTTTCAAGCAAACGCAATAGCGCTGCTACGTAATGGAATAAAATAGTCCTTTGAGCATCAAGACAACGGTTTTAAAGAATGAGAGAATGAAGGAGGATGGGGAAGTCAAAAGTATGGAGGCGAAAAGTGTGAAATTGAGTTATCATTATGCTGCTCTCTGACAATCAAACCTACCTTTATCGCTCTACATTGTAGAAAGTATGGTCGTGACTCCTACGCCCTCGTAATGATGAAGGCAATTTCTCCCTCGCCGATGATCAATGTGAGGGATGATCGGTTCTAGCTGTGTGGTGTAGGCTGCGATTCTCTCCAGATTCGCATTGGCCAAGCACCCGTATTGCTGCTTTAAATCCAGGGCACAACAAAATAGCCCAGTTTCTACGGCCAGCACCATCATTCATCAAGATGCTGTCAAGTGTTTACGACCAGCCTAGATAACAACATTTTCGAAACGGCAGGACGGCATAATGCACAACTCGTGCCTGATCACGGTGCTTCCCCCTCGATCACGCTTGGCGATCCATGTGTCCAATACAGGCGTCACGAAAAAGAGCTGTCCAGGTGCTGAAACTATAGCATCCTATTACCTACAGATGTGCTGTCTGAACTCGACAATGAAATGAGGTGTGAACCACGGTGAATCTAAATTCGTTGGCTTCTGTGTCAAGTCCGTAAGTATCCACAAACGTCTTCTTTATGCCACCCCAGAAGCGTCGACGTAAAAACATTTGCGCTTCACTTCAGCTCTTCTACTTAGTTTGCCTCGCGATAACATAACGTCTATACTGATATTAAAGTTGAAACTGGTCGTGAACTGGTCGTTCATTTTTTTTTCTACATTTGAAATGTAGTATAGCCACCACACCACGTATCTCCAAATGACATATTTTAAAAATGAAATCTCCTCACTCTAGGGGCCTGTTAATAACCAAATAACATTGCATTCGCAAAATAGTTTTTTTTATCCCTACATTTATTACCATTGGAAGATAATTTAACCACATAGCAACCTGGGTTATGTCACAGTGGAAAAACCGTGGAACTGGTTAACGGTTCTAAGTAAGCTATTATGTTTTTACCAGGCAATTTTTGTTCAGAGGAAGTTACATGTCACATCATTACGAGGGCTGCAAAGTTCCCACGATTCCATTCATACCTGAAACGCTGACTCCAAAGCCTTCATAGCATACCATTGATTCCTTGCTGTCTCACCAAGCCCAAAGTTTGTATACACAGTCAGACTGAAGTCACACAAACAGGCGATATTTATGCCACGCCTGCCGATGAGCTGAGTGATGCAATTTAAATAACTAGTTTAATGCAGTCTTCTTTCTTGGCTGAATCCAAATATAGTCGGACAGTTTAGTGACAACACAAGACTGTTATCCTGAAAGGTCAACTTTGTCATATTGTAAATCATGTATACATCATTTCCAAGTTATAAAGAGTTGTTGTTAACCTCCTGCATAGTAGTAATACCCTGTCTTTTGAAACTTACTGAAAATGACCCTATTTATGGACTTCACACATTCTATAAAATACAAGTCATTGTCAAAATCAATAGAAAGAATCCTGACATTTAACATGCCATTTACAATGTGGACAAACAGCCATCACAACATTTTTGAGCTCCAAAACACGCCTACATGTTCATGCTTTGGATGTTCAACAAAAAGCAATTGTCAGAAAGTACCTAAGGCACTCATACTGACTCACCTTTGGAACCTGCACCAAACTACAAGGAGCTAGGATTCCATAACCTGGTAAATAAAAATAACAAACCTTGTTTGTGTTTATGGCTGGATGATAAGTTCTCGAGTATTTCAGTACCAAAAAATTGTAAGTTGTCTACGTACATTGTCATGTCTTTTTTGTATTTATTGCAGAAGCCTAATAATATGTTGGTTTGTAGATAATTGGGATGAACTGTAACAGGTGAAAATGTGATTTCTCATCAGGTGGTGATCTAATAAAACATTGGCATTCTGTAAGACGGTCCAATGATGGCAGGTAAATAAACTACATTTGCCGATTGTTAATGAGTAAGTGTGTTACTGAGTTGGTATGAAACATGACATTATGAAAATGAACACTAAAACCATTGTTTACTTTTGTTTTTTTCCACAAAGACTGATTACTGATAAATTGCTGTGATAACTACCACCACTGTGCACTCTGTAGATCACGGAGACCCCTGTAATGAGTTCGAAGCCTCCTATTGCATGAATGGGGGAACATGTTACAAACTCCCCTCTATGGACACACTCTCGTGTGTGTAAGTTACTCTTCTGTATACCACATCAATATTTTCTCACACCTCACAGAAGTGTCATGAACAAATGTCAGGCTATGCTTGTCTGTTGGCTCTTGGGACTTACACATGCAACTTCCCCTTGGTCTGGAACACCAAGGATATACAACCTACCTCTTCTATCTCATACTGAAAGGTTGAGCACTGTGTTTCTCAGCTGCAGTGGAGGCTACAAAGGCAGTCGGTGTGAACAGTTCCAGCTGCTTATCACATCAGGTAATGCAGGAGAGAAAGGGTTGATTGCTGCGGTGGTGATCGTTGCCCTCCTCCTTCTAGTCATCTTGGCAGTTGTGATCTACTATGCATGCAAGTAAGTTGTCCATGATTATTCATGAATGTATTATTATGTAGAATATTATCTTTACATTCAATTAGACTCTATATTTTTATTTTACAAACACTGGGCCTGATATATGTAAATATATATATATATGTATATTGTGTGTTTCTCCATGAGGGTGCTGAGGACCAAACCCCAGCAGCAGCCAAACACTGAACAGTACTGGAGAGTGAAACCCAGAGTATGATATTGCTGCTGTCATGCCAGGATGTTTAGAAACATTCTACATGAGACAGTCCAATGACTCATGGATACTGGCGTGAACAGTTATGTTTGGATGCTGCTGACGGTGTGGTCATAGAAGGCTGAGAGGACCGAGGAGGCTCTTACTTTGGCACTAGCCCATTAACTGGTCACTTGATTTACCCTACTATACTGCTACATATTGAACTGGAATCCAACATGATTAAATTGTGCTTTGGATCTGTTAGTCTTGTGTCAAATGGAATTTTGCCACTGATATAGAACACTTTGATTAGATAGTGGAGAAGATGAGAAAGTGGAACATAATGACACCCAGTGAAATAGTGCAATATTTCTTTCTTTTTATTTAGATTTGCAGATAGTCACATTTCAGTAAAGGTTTTTTGTCTAAGATAATGCAATTCTGCATGTAAGGGAATTATTCAGGATTGTGTAAAATAAAAAATTATGTTCTTTCTACTATTCAATGAATGTAGAGCCACTAAAATATGTACATAGAATGCTGTATTACACAATAAATTATAAAGAAGTAATTACACGTCTTTCATCCAACACCATGATTTGATCATTGCACAATACAGTTATTGTAACTACTGTATAACTACAGTAGATATAAGTATCTTTTCTGTTAAAGGTCCCATGACAACATTTCACTTTAGGAGGTTATTTAACATTAATGAGTTCCCCTAGCCTGCCTTTGGTAGCCTGGTCCTAACCAGACCCTCGTACATTTCATTTGTACAGAGGGTCTGGGATCTCTCCATTGACAAACGTTAACTTCCTTGAAGGTGGGTCCTCTGTTGAACTATTGGATCCGCCCAGAGCCACTCTGATTTGCCATAACCAATCGCAAGCGCTCGCCTTAGACAACTCCTTCACCACTACTGTAACGGAGCTAGCTGCTGTAGCTGGAAAATCAAAATTTTCTCGAACCCCGTGGGGAGGAGGGCCACAACATCATGGCCACCAACAAAACTCAGCAAGGAATGTTCTTGCTCCGGCTTTAACCTATGGATATTCGGCAGCGTTGCCACAACCGCAGAATAGTTTCGCTTGCATCTTTCTCCGCCGCCATTACTGAACTACTCAAACTAGTGCACAACATTAACGTCATCGTTCTCTGCCACTCCCTCTGTTCGCTGATTGGACCTACAAAAAAATTGTTTCTGGAATTTGACTTCAGAGCCGAGCTCCCAGACCCAGTACAGAAGCAAAATCCAAATTGAGCGGAAGTACGTAGGACGGCAGAGCCAGGCTCTGCCTTTGGTCCCTCAGTGGGTAGAAATGTTGATATGTGTAAACCAAGCCCTTGGTATTCTTCTCCGCCTTTGAGAAAACAAAAGCTCAAACGCTCAAATGTTCCTCTTATGTCGTCATAAGAGGAAAGGTTACCTCCCCTTTCTCTGCTTTGCCCGCCCAGAGAATTTAGAGAATTTAGAAAATGAGCTACGACCATGCTAGAGCGATATTGTTTTTTCCTGGAGAGACATCATGGCTTGCAAACGACAATAACAACGCTCCAAAAAACGACAGTACATAGACTTCTGCTCACTATTAGCATAGTATTTTAAATCTCAACCATTAGATGGTGCTACAGTCTCACTGGTCATATGTATTGAACATACGGGTATACGCATGATTAAATCAAACGTTTCTTTACTCTGCCCTTGAAGAGTTTGTAAAGTGTTAATACTTCCTAATGAGGACAAATACACCGTTGAAGAAATATTAAAATAATACTAAATAAATTAACATGAAAAATAAGTAGTCTCTTTTTGAGAAAACCTAGTACACTGACTCCATCTAGTGGCATTAAATTACATTTAGTCATTTAGCAGATGCTCTTATCCAGAGCGACTTACAGTAAGTACAGGGACATTCCCCCAAGCAAGTAGGGTGAAGTGCCTTGCCCAAGGACACAATGTCATTTTTGGTACGGCCGGGAATCAAACTGGCGACCTTCAGATTACTAGCCCGATTCCCTAACCGCTCAGCCACCTGACTCCCTTATGCATTATGGCTGGTGTGATTTAAATAATAGATGATAGAGCTGATTTAATTCCATCAATCGCTCATCAGACACAACCATGTAGACCATTGGGTTTTATTACACCATAACATAGGCAGACAAATATAAAAGCTGTATCAAAACACAACGAAACATGTCTGATAAAAGACTTGCTGAAAACTTGGCAGTGGATGTAAGAATCTGTATAGTCAACATTCTCATACACCTCTGGCTTTGTCAAACTCATGGGCAATCTTCAGTGCTGTGCTGTTGAGTCCCACTGACTGCATGTTAGTTATGATTGTCACCACGACACCCTGAGGGAGAGCAGCTCTCTGCCCTTCAGCTATCTCACTCATGGGCTCACTGGGCAGGATGAGCAGCACACTGCTAGCCCCTACAGCACCTCCTGTATGTGACACGTAATGCCTACGTCTCCTGCAAAGACCATACTTCTGCAGCTTCTCTACCACCAGCCAGCCATGAGCATACAGCCCATCTTTATCCCAGCTCGCCTCGGTTTTTTCCACAGGAGCCCACAGGGCCGTGGCTGTCTGGGGTTTCAGGATGCCAGGCAGGAGGCCTGACGTGTCCTTTAGCTGGGCCAACTGGAAGCTGTAGAGCAGTGCATTTCCAAATATGAGCAGGTCACCCACAGTTGAGAGGAAGCCCCCTCCGGCCCACTTGTAGGAGTTGTCTACGTACGGGCAGTTCACAATACGCCCTTTCTTACTGAAATGATAAAACCTGCAATGACAACACTTTTATTATTTATTTTCCCATGACAACACTGAAATAAATGACACTTTGCTACAATGTAAAGTAGTGAATGTACAGCTTGTATAACAGTGTAAATTTGCTGTCCCCTTAAAATAACTCACATGCATTAATGTCTAAACCGCTGTCAACAAAAGTGAGTACACCCCTAAATGAAAATGTCCAAATTGGGCCAAAGTGTCAATATTTTGTGTGGCCACCATTATTTTCTAGCACTGCCTTAATCTTCTTGGGCATGGAGTTCACCAGAGCTTCACAGGAGTGGAGTGGACTTGGCAAAGAACTGTCTGAGGATCTGAAAAAAAGAATTGTTGCTCTACAACTTGCTTTACGATGGCCCAGGCTATCAGAAGATTGCCAAGACCCTGAAACTGAGCTGCAGCACGGTGTCCAACACCATACAGCAGTTTAACAGGACAGGTTCCACTCAGAACAGGCCTCGTCATGGTCGACCAAAGAAGTTGAGTGCACATGCTCAGCGTCATATCCAGAGGTTGTCTTTAGGAAATAGACGCATGAGTGTGAAGGGGTGGGGGGTGATGAAGAAAGTGTTTTGTCCGTCTCTTCATAAACGGAGTGACTAAGTTCAGTTGAGTTCTGGATTTTAATAAGTATTATCAATCTGCAGATTGGGAGAGAAAACCAGACCTCAGACAATAAATGACAAAACAACACCAGGCTTAGGTATCAATCATGTCTCTCTCCGCTCTGAAGGCCGTAGGACCATTTTTTATAGGGCACAAGAATGTAAACATAGATAGTGACAGTCAGGCAGTAATGACGTTACAACAGTCTCAGAGAGAGAGATTCACAGCTCCCAACACATGACCACTCAGACTAGAGAGTTCATAGTTGGAGCTCTCCTTGTACTCATGACAAGGAACATTTAGCCAGTACTTGTCCTGATCCCGAACATCTATTAACCCTGAACAGACACAATCTACTCTTATTAATAGCAAGCTTACGTGAGAACATACTAACTAGTATCCAATGACTAGTTCTAATGATTAGTGAATAATGTAAGCACACAGGAAATCGCAATTTCTTCCACAGGGGTCACCCTGTCAGTGCTCAGACCATACGCCGCACACTGCATCAAATTGGTCTGCGGGGCTGTTGTCCCAGAAGGAAGCCTTTTCTAAAGATGATGCACAAGAAAGCCCGCAAACAGTTTGCTGAAGACAAGCAGACTAAGGACATGGATTACTGGAACCATGTCCTGTGGTCTGATGAGACCAAGGTCAACTTATTTGGTTCAGATGGTGTCAAGCGTGTGTGGCGAAAACCAGGTGAGGAGTCAAGCATGGTGGTGGGATTGTCATGGTCTGGGGCTGCATGAGTGCTGCCGGCACCAGGGAGCTACAGTTCATTGAGGGAACCAAGAATGCCAACATGTACTGTGACATATTGAAGCAGAGCATGATGCCCTCCCTTCAGAGACTGGGCCGCAGGGCAGTATTCCAACATGATAACGACCCCAAACACACCTCCAAGATGTCCACGGCCATGCTAAAGAAGCTGAGGGTAAAGGTGATGGACTGGCCAAGCATGTCTCCAGACCTAAACCCTATTGAGCATCTGTGGGGCATCCTCAAATGGAAGGTGGAGGAACGCAAGGTCCATCCACCAGCTCTGTGATGTCGTCATGGAGGAGTGGAATAGGACTCCAGTGGCAACCTGTGAAGCTCTGGTGAACTCCATGCCCAAGAGGATAAAGGCAGTGCTAGAAAATAATGGTGACGCACAAAATATTGACACTTTGGGCCCAATTAAGTTATTTTGAGGGGACAGCAAATTTACACTATTATACAAGCTGTACATTCACTACTTTACATTGTAGCAAAGTGTCATTTTCTCAGTGTTGTCACAGGGAAATATATTATAAAATATTTACAAAAATGTGAGGGGTGTACTCACTTTTGTGAGATACTGTAGCTCTAGAGAAAAAATGTGTCTGATTACCTTGAGCGATTATAGATGATGGGATCGTTTTCATCTGGTACTGTGTTGAGCATGCCCAATTCCCTGAACATCTTCATCATGTGATCCAGGAAGCGCTGGCCTGCAGCCCGCTCCACCACAGCACTGAGGAGGGTGAAGGCGTGGGTCGAGTACAGAAACGTAGTGCCTGAAAGCAACAACAGCATAACTTTTATAGCCATTGGTTGTCCATTACATGGAGATAAGACTGCAGTTGTTCTTGGGGCATACCTTACCAGGTTTGAAAACGAGAGGATCATACTTGAACAAATCCAAAGCATGAATAACACTGTCAAAGCCATCTTTCAGGTAGTACTCCTCCTGTTCAAACTCCTTCTTCTTCTGGTTCTGCTTGGTACAGCTGGCCTCTGTCTTAGTGTCCTCTGTGTTGTCTTTTGTGCTTTTCTCTTCTTTGTCTGGTTGCTTTAGAGGTCGTCTTGCCTTCTCCCTGTCCTCTCTCACTTTCTTGATGTCCTTCTCATAGTGCCGTATGCCACTCAGGTGAGACAGAATCATCCTTGGAGTTATAGTGACCTGGAAAACGAGGAAAATAATGATGCAGAGATCGAACAACAACCATAAACTAGGACCAGCAAAAAACTTTTAAAGAAGCTTTCCTTGTGAAAGGCATACAGACATTTAAGTTCCTTTAAAACTTACATCTTCCCCCTCAAACTGTTTTTGGGGGAACTCAGGGACGTACTTCTGGACTGGAGCATCCAGGTCAAGCTTTCCCTCTTCGCACAGACGAGCTGCTGCAGCTGTTGTGAGGGGCTTACTGATGCTAGCAATCCGAAGCACTGTCTCTGGACTGCATGGCACTCGGTTCTCCAAGTCAGCATAACCAAGCCCTGTAACATACGAGGCATGTTAGGTACTTAATCTATAGCCGTATTATCTATAGCCTTAGAAAGAGTTAAGTGCTATGGCTTAACCCTATATGCTTTAAGTATGTCCAGAATGAACGCAGATAAACCATGACCCCCCCCCCCCCCCTCGACACCTACTTTACCTTCACACCAGACCTGTGTGCCATCGACAGACACACCAACAACTAGTCCTGGTGCCCCAACTTCATCCTGTCAGGCATAGAGAAAATAAAATGTGTAATATTGAACTTTAAAAGTTATCAACTGGACTCAACGGCGATCATTTTGTGACAAAGACGCAGCAAAACATGCTCTAAATACCTGCTGGCCTACCTTTATCCGACGAGCAAGGTCCCGGCTTACTTGAATCGCCGCAAGGTATCTCCCAGACTTCCTCCCCTGGTCATTATTAATTATATACTCACACGAGCTTTCATTGAAGTCAATATGACATTTCAAACCCAACGCTAAGATTATCCCTGTACCGATTCCAAAGATCCAAAACCTGGATTTGTAAATGGTGACAGATTGACGTCCAAAAAACAGTCTTCGCTGCCGTACAAAGCTTTGCTTTGACAGCCTTGTTTTGCATCGAGCTTGCTGTGTCCACAAAGATGAATAACTGCGTAGAATCGGCGGAACACGAGATTTACAGTTGGTACAAACACGTTTTAGTGGCAAGTAAAGTAGCCACGACATTGCAACAAATGTTGCGTTTCTCACTACTAACCTGTAAAATTGAGTAAACGTTTACGTGTTTTCAACAAAAGATCGTATCCGTTTCCTGCCTCTTGCTTGTCAGACAAAGTTAATCAATTACCGATATTTCTAGATGCTTTTCCTTTTAAGAGTCAGTAGGCTACAGCTACCTGATTGAAATAAACAACTCGTCATTCGAGTTCAGACGCTACATATTTACAACCATTGGGATTTTGTTTTTTAACGCGTTCTCTCCCCTTTCTTCGCTCCCTTATAATGTAATGACTATGTATAGGCTGTTGTTATTGGTTACTGTATGCTACTGACATCTGACAGCCTCAACCTCAAAACCTCCTCTTGTGACAGAGCTATAACCTCCTGCTGGCACTAGATTAAAGAGGGCAGAATTTTTCTGAGTTTGTTTACATTTTATTTTGTGCAGATTGGCGTCAGAGCACAGCCAAAACGTTCGTAGTCAACTCTACAGTTCCTAATGAATTTTGATCATGGGTATCACATTACATAGCTTTAACAACTTCTTTCTTGTGTCTGGGATATGATGCATTCAGTATACAAATATGGTGACACAAAATTGCTAGCAGTATGCAATGTGGATTATTCAAATAGGACAAAACACTTAAACTGGATACAGTGATCCATCTCGCGACTCATTCCCTCCCCCACCTCTGCAAATCTAAAACTTTGACTGAGCCAGAAGGAACAGAGTAAATGTAATAAAGCCGAGTATCAATTTGTTATGGTAAAACACACTGAACTATAACTTTCTGCTACACTAGCCTACCTACTGGACAAGAGTCGCCATTGCCTTTAACCTAAAAAGCTTGAAAACGTTGAACGAGCTAAAACTATGTAGCCTATTCAATAGACAGTGCAAAACAATTGCACTTTTTCAAGTTTAGACGTATAATTGCATGAAACAAAAATAGGCCACCACTTATACAATCTCAAACTGTGCGATTTTATTTAAAATCCGTATTTAATTGACATTTTATTTCAGATATGATATACACTTACATCTACATTTAATAAAAATAATAAAAACAAGGCACAACCAAATATGACGGAAATCATACTTAAGACAAGATGAAAAAATTTCGAACTATGGTTTTACAAAAAAAAAAAAAAAAAAAAAAAATGAATGCATTAGCAAGATAATGTTGGCATACAATTTGTAATGAGTTTCAGGCTCA
Organism: Hypomesus nipponensis; assembly: GCF_054491055.1. Classification (NCBI taxonomy): domain Eukaryota; kingdom Metazoa; phylum Chordata; class Actinopteri; order Osmeriformes; family Osmeridae; genus Hypomesus; species Hypomesus nipponensis. Next base: position 10,383,219 of record NC_140374.1, on the reverse strand, counting down.
AAAGAAAAATAAATATACTTGGGCATGTAGACAGACCCCTTTTTAGTCAGGGTATCATACTGGCACCAAACAAGACAAATGAAAAGGTAAACAAAATGAGTTTTGGACTCTACAATAAGTAATCAAAAATGAATTTCCTCCTTCCTACTTGAAACTATTTGACAACACAGAAGCACCAGTCAATAGATGGAAAACCTGACGTCTTTCACAATCACAATTAAATTTGTGATGCGAGATTGAAATAAGTGCAAAATTTTTCCACTTTGTCTTAGTTGGAAATGCATGGTGTGTTTAATCAGGATGGAATGGGTATGCACCAGATGAATTATCTTCAATCCACCAGACACAGGTCAAAACAACCTATTTAACAAATGGCACAATTTCCCCTGATCACTTGTCACATTTATTTTACTATAATTGACTACAAAATGCTGATATCATTGCAGGTATACATCAGCAAAATAACAAAAGTGTTTCTCATTTAGGGCTTTGTTAAGGAAATGTTGTACCTTTCCTTCAGTCTTGCTCCCATGTTGAGTTTCACTGAAAGCAGTATGATCAATAGAAAGAAGCATCTGGATGTTTGGTCTCCACCATTGGCATGGAATGGAAGAAGGTTCATGGCAAGCGAGGTGCAAGTACAAAAAGCCAAAACTGAAGAGGAAACTAAACTTTCACATATTATTCAGTTCCATGAGAGTCTGGTCCAACATCTGGTGCATATCAAGGTTCTCTTCTTTAGCATGTGAGAGTTTCTCTGTTAGTTAGAAAGCACCAACAACAAAAAAACAGGATTAGTCAGTCATCAGAACAATGCATGCACAACAACAACAACCCCTAATCATTTATTTATACCTAACCAACTATAAATGTGTTAAAAAGTTTAGATTTTGAAGAAACAGTGCAGTAGTTCTGCATTCTGTTAGTGCTCATACATGTAGTACACAAATGACATGTTCCGCATCATGTACGGATTCACATTTGTTGTATGGTATGCAGTAATAATCCATACTTCATTCTCACGATTGAATGACTTATGGTGTTATTATGTGATACATTTGGGAACTTGACCATCACTTGAACACTGGTACAAAGAGAGCAAATAATGTTGAAAATCTACATTTATTTCAGAAATGAACATGAAGTCCTTCACATCATCATCTTTAGCATATATGGAGTAATAACTACTTTCGGTCGAAAATATAACACTCTTCTGCCCCTCTTTACACCCTTTTCTACAACTACCCTCTCCAACAATGACAAAAAACCTTCTGCTTACTCTATCTGTTGAATTACTCACACAACACATTTCTATGCTGGCCATATAACCATTAGAAACTACAGTTGTAAGTGCACTTCAACATTAGTCCAGACTAGACTTGAAAGTGTGTCAATTTGATTTTCTGAAAACATTTATCTATATGACTAATTAAAATAGTTCTGAAGTTGTGCATGGTTTTGGACTAAGTTTTGAACCTAGTGAAATGAAAAACAAAGAAAAGACAGAATAAAGGAAATACATCTTACATAGAAGGAAGGAAGTTTATTTTTACACAACGCAGAAAGATTCAAAGGTTCTGTACAAGAGATGGGATATGCAACGTTGACATGAAGGGGAAAACACAGGGAGTAAAGGAAAGCAAGGACAGAGAGGGGAGGGAAACAAAGAAAAGGCTGGAGAGTGCAGACAGATGCCGCTCAGCCGGCAGGAGGCTTCTTTGATGACGTGTAAACAATTTATCTGTGTAGAAGAGAAGAGGTACAGTGAACCAGAGGACTACTGGGAGGTTTGTCGACAGCTGCAGGTGCAACATCACACCAGTGCTCTGAAGCCACAGCACACTGGACAAGCTTCAGTAAACCACAATGCTCTACTGTAATGCACTGTCCAGTAGAGACAGGAGAAATTGAGAGCAACTATCTCAAAACACACAAGAAAATCTGGACCAAACCTCTGATCACATGAAGACCTTGAGGAGTCATGAGGAGCAGCACTTGACCCAACAGCTTCGATCTAAGTGGTGCTGCTCATACATCTCTGAAACTTAAGTTGGACTTAAGCATGCCCAATGGGGCATGGGACAAAATCCAAGAAGAAGTCAACTCTCCAGATCAACGAGATTTAAAGTTCAACTTCAACTGGGATTTTGACTGAGCACAAAGGGACTTCAAGAAGCACACATGGGCCTTTCTTCTGCGGAGAAGTAGACTTTGTTAGTAGTAAACAAGTGAGCATGAGCTACACTTGATAGAAGGTACAAAGAAGAAACACTGAAGAACAAATTGGCACTCAAATTCTTGAAAATCATTGAAATGCTCCACACAATGTACTGCATTTCAACAGACACCTTGCAATCTTAGTTTAACTGTTGCCAAAATATTAATATTAATATTTTGCAATTAATATATATATTTATTATTTTTTTCATTTTGTAATCACAATAACTCACAGAAATTTACCTATTACTTTTTGCTCGCAGTAAAAAGTAATACAAAAGGTTATGAAAAGTAAATTTTCAATGTAAAAATAGGAGGTCCTCTTTCTCCATGCTGTTTTCTGCTCATAAAAAACAAGACTACAGGTTCATGCTGTATGGACAAACTCCTTCTGCAGAAAAAAAGTCCTTCCAACCACATGAACAAGTGTGAGAGAGGAAACCACTATGAATAGGGGCAAGGACTACTACATACAGTAGGTCTCCTTTAAAGACTATCCTCAGTGAGTATATAAATTAGCTGCGAGTGAACGGTATGGTCTTTATGAATAGAAGGGATCATAGGGACACAGTAGGCAGAGAACAACATTGGAGACAGGGGGGTGTGATGGCTGGAACGTGGGGAGGAGGGAAGATGCAGGAGGGGAACAGGCAAACTCAGAGGTAGGAGGTGACAAATTACATGGAGGTCATGTCGTTGAGGGCGTGGTCCAGCTCCTCGCTGATGGCCTTGTACTTCAGTTTCTGGGCATACAACTCATCTATTGGGGCCAAGACCAGGTGCACAGGATGGGGTGGGGAGCGGGGGATGGGGTTGGGGTGGAGGGGTGAATGTGAAGGGGTGGAAGGGTGGAGCATCCAAGTCCCCAGCATGGCAGGACAGAGATGTGTAGAGAAAGAGGAAGAGACACACACAGGTGGAAAACAGAAAGGGAGGAAACGTTACACCAGAAAGTGGCAAGGCTAGAAATGCACTTAGACAGATTCCTCAGTATCAAGGAAATAAGTCATAGTGACAGAAATTAGAGGAAGAATACATTTGAGAAAAGGGAATCAAGGGCACTTTAATCCTTCTGGTTGATGGATTTCTAAAATAACTTTCGATCTGGCAATGAATGAGACCGACTGACACCTAACCGTAATCTTCATTTGAAAAAACAGACAAAAGGTTTATTGGAGAAATTAACATCAAGAAAATCATACCTTCCAAATCATCAATGGTCTTCTCAAGCTTGGCTACAGATCTCTCAGCGAACTCAGCACGGGTCTCAGCCTATGGTAGAGAGAACATTGTAACAGGAAGTCATCAATTCACACATCCTGACATGGCACCTACTGGCCTCTGGCCAGGGTCCTCAAACGAGGCGTTGTGACACTTGCCTCCTTCAGCTTGTCTGTCAGGACCTTGATCTCCTCCTCGTACTTGTCCTCCTTCTGGGAGTACTGTGGACCAAAAGCAGAGACAGGGTTTAAGAGTATACCCACACATGGGTCTGCTGGCTCTCCTCTGACAGACTGCTAGGACTGTTGTGAAACTGTGGCAACATAGCATCATTTCATACACATTTATTCTGTCCAGCGTCCATTCATGCAATCATAACTTTCTTCTAATAGGCTGGAATGGTTGTCCGTGCTCCCTCCGTTACTGATACCCATGACAGCTATGGTGCTGTAGGTCTGGACAGCATGCTCTGGCCTGGACGGTCACCTACCTTCTCAGCCTGGGCCTCCAGTGACTTCAGGTTGTTGGTCACAGTTTTCAACTCTTCCTCAAGCTCAGAGCATTTGCTGGCGTTTTAGAAGGGGGGATGGGGAGGAGTGCAGAGGGTAGGACAATGAGGTCGGACAAAAGGGTAAAAAATGAAGGATAGAGGGACCAAGAAGAAACGGACATGGTACATGAGGGGTAGACAGCAAGAGAAGGGAGAAGAAACAAAACAAATAAGAACTACAGGATTTTAAAGGAGAGGGAGCCCAAAGTGCCCCAACAGAGCAGGAATGTGACAAGTAAAAAGGTGATGTCTACAAAGACTTCATTTGAAAATTAATGCCAGTAAGCATTCATTTGCATGTTTTAAATATACTTTTTGGTTGGAGATGTCATTCATGCAACATTCCTGCCACGTTAGAGATGCAAGTGTCTAGGATAGCCCAAGCGTGAGAGCAAAAAAAAACAAGTAAAAAAGGTAGACAAGTAGAGCAAGCAAGAAAGAGAAGCTTCATTCACCGACATGAATGAACATCTCGAAAGGCATGTCGGAGGTTAAACCTAAGAGTATGTCAGCCTGTAGTACCTTTGCTTCGGAGGCGGTTAGTGATTTAAAGCACTGTTCCAAAACTCTTAGCTCGTCCTCCGCTCTTCGTATCCGTCTGTTAGTGGGCATGGTGAATGACAGGCCATTCAAAACACAAGACATGCAAACTGACTGTATGTACATGCAGTAAGAAGAGTAAACAAAACTGTCAAGCTTTGCCTTCAGGCCTTAATGTGAGTAGAGTTGAGCATGTTTAGTATACAATACAGTCCATGCGGGTTATTAAGTTGTGTTTTGGTGTGGCAGGGAACAGACTTACCCTTCTGAGAGCTCAGCACGCTCCTCTGTACGCTCCAGGTCACTCTCAATGATGACCAGCTTACGGGCAACCTTTTAGGTACAGCAGACAACAGGTGTTAGTACCACACACACACACACACACTTTCATGTGTGCACACATACAGTACATATGCAAACACCAGCTTTATGGAATGGGGTAGGTCAAACAGAATAACAAGAACATGTTTGCACATCCATTTTACAGCATAGACTGAGTCACTGTGTGTGTGTGCTGGTAGGGACTACCATGTTTGGCTATGCTGGTTGTGGGGGGGCTTCACTGTAGAGATAAGTGTCTGGCCACCTGCCAACAACTGTGAGACTTGCCTCCTCGTATTTGCGGTCGGCCTCCTCAGCGATGTGCTTGGCCTCCTTCAGCTGGATCTCCTGCAGCTCCATCTTCTCCTCGTCCTTCATGGCCCTGTTCTCAATAACCTTCATGCCTCTGTGTGTGTGCGCGTGTGTGGGGGGGAACAAACAGTCAGAAGACATCAGGAGTCCCAAACTAAGATCGCAATACAGGTTACCAGTCAAAGAGATAACAGCCTAGGTGAGCTTCCATCAGCCTAGGACAAATGGCTTTGATGTGGCATTGAGGAGTGAGACTGCAGTAGCAGTGACAGCCTATGCCTTTATTATTAATATTTTACGTCGATCCTTGAGATGTACATTATTTGAGCTGCTGTGACATGATAAATAAAGTTCATCTACACAGTGTCTGTTCTAACCAAAACTACTGTGCTACCCGAGATCTGGGCCCAGCCATACAGAAGGCTGTTGATACACCAAACAAAGAACTGAAAACAAGCACATGGCCTGTTTATTTAAAGATCTCCTTGTCTGTGTAGACACAGCTCGTGTCAGGTCAGAAATTGTCGGTAATGCCCCGAGTTTGGAAGCGCCCCCCCCCGATGGCTCTTCACTGAGAAACACAATAACATGAACGCAAAGTGATCGGAAGTCCTGATGCCTGATCTGAAGCCACAAGTGCCCACCTCTCGCTCTCATCAGCAGCCTTCTCAGCCTCCTCCAGCTTGGTCAGAGCAGTAGCCAGACGCTCCTGTGCACGATCCAACTCCTCCTCAACCAGCTGGATGCGTCTGTTAAGGGAAGCGACATCGCTCTCAGCCTAGGGACAGCAGAACACAGGAACCAAGTCAGAGGAGCTGGAAGGAAACACTTAGACGGAGATACGTACATATTGTACACATATGCGTTTCATGAAGCATTAGACATTACAAACAGATATGCTGTAATGTAGACACAAAATACATCGTTAAGAACGCCAGTAATTTGTCTCTGTGCCGTGTTTCGTTAAGGCGAGTAGGTGCCATGTTTAAAAGAATATATTTGCTAGTACTGTAGTAACAATTGTTGGGAGGTAAAGCATGGTATCCCTAGAGGATCCTTCTGTCTGAGAGCACACCCTCCCTTCCTCACAAACACACTCATGGTGTGAAATGGCAATGCCCCAGGCTAACAAGATTAACAAGTGGCAAAATACCTGGCCTTGTCACTAGGCCCCTGAGAGAAAATTTACAAGGAGCTGGCTGTAATGAACGGCCTGACAATTACATGGTCAAAGGCCACACACACAAACAGGGTGATTAGGAAATGAAATAAATCTTTATATATTTAAGATTTAAAACAAGGCAGTTTTAAATCTATTTACTGTTGATATTAAAGGGTATAGTATTTCACAAGGTTTATAATTATTCTTAACAGTAACCTTGCTTCCCTGGTAACCCACTGTTTACACTTTTGGTACATGAACACCTTCAAGTATGAGCAGGTCAAAGTGCATTCGACTTCAATGACGATAGAGGAACTAAGCTAGCAAGTCACATGGAGATGCATTTATCGGTTGATTGGTGGTCCACCCATAATCCTATGTTTGCAAAAACCCTACCTACTCTAATACGGGTTTAAATTGACTGCATCAACGATTGTTCATAAACAAATGGTGAAGCCTATTTATACACGACGAGGTATTTCCTGTGTCTATGGCTGCTGCCTTGTATCACCAACTTAAATAACTAGGCTGGTCTTCAACCGTTTTTAATATGCAAAACGCTTTTCCATCTCAAGGCAAACTACTTGTACCAGATAAATGATAGAAGTACAAACTTCAAGCACTTGTTGCGCTGCATAGCTTGTGGCAACGCATGTTTCAATTTGACAGCTCTGAACCTAAAAATACTTTAGGCCTACAGTTGCTCGTAACTGAAGTTTAGTATACAGCAGCATGTTCTGAGTTAATTATGAGGATAACATTAAACCAGCATCAGTGTCAAATGAATGGCGAGAAAGACGGCTCAGCTCTCTCGTCTGAAACTAGGCTACTGTGGTCTAGCCTACTACTAAACAATCAAATACGCTGAAAGCTCATTATCTCTGTTGAGCATTCACATTAAGCTGGCTAGAAAACAGCCCAGCGGGGTGTCAATTTCCTGTTACCGCAATGTCAGTGTTGAGTCTACCACTTGAAGCTCCACTAATTTAACCTAGGTATGCACGTGTCTCACAAGATAAAATGTAACTCATAAATAACGAATTCGTCTACCTACATTATGGGTGAACACAATCTATTTTTTAAATGCTTACTGATTCTCGGGTTTTCCTCTCCAAGCCCAACTCTCTCTGGAGTCTCTCAGCTCTTTCTTCAGCACTGTCTGCCTGTCCTTGCAAAGATTTAATTTTTCGTTTGACTGCCTCCAGCGATGAAACACCCGCCATTGTACCGCCTAACGAAGACCTCGGTTTTATACTTTAGTTGGAATGGTCATGGGCGCAACTATACCCTGGAATGTGTAGAAAGACTATGTGCGGTGTGCTGGTTCTCTGAGGACGCACCACCAGAAAACAACTTGCAATGCAAGCACCGGAAGAAGCAATGCTTTTATAGGCAAGCCCTGTTGCATGTAAACGAAATAGCTTCAAAAGAGCGCGACTTTAAGTTTATTTACGGTTTTGTGTTTCTTTTGTAAATATAAAAACGTGCTCTATAAAAAAAAACATGCTGCGTTATTTGTAGGGCACGCCTAGTTATTAAGATGAGCGAGCGCTCCTTGGTCTTCTTCTGCAGATGGACAGCATACTCTACTGGTCACAATAAGCAGTACACAGGACAGAAAACCTTTTTAGAAAATACAAAGAGAATCGAGCGAGTCGGTTATTTCTAGGTCGATAAGAAATGTATTCAACTAAATATCGTCAGATTAAAAGTTGTTTTGACCAAGTCATTTTCTGAACGGTTATTTAGATTTTACTTGCAAAAGACACATTTAAAACTATTTCAACATTGGTTGAACATGAAAATGATCTTTATCTTTGTAAAGGGACTATATAGGCTATATAAAACGAACAAAAGATCTAAAGTGATTGAACAATGAGACTCTTTCGCTTTTCTAGACTGGCCTTAGACTCCTTTGTATAGGCTAAATTGTATTCAGTAGGCTATTGTTGGCTTCAAGTCAAAACAAAAATCTAAATAGCCTACATATGTAACTTCACCATGTCTACAAAGTTCAGTAGTTAGTCTCTTTAGATTAATGAAAGTAACAGTTTGGAGTGAATATGTAGGAGCCTGACTTTAGGGTTATATTCAGAAATCGAATTCTGTTGATAAAAGTGGAAAACACAGACAGTTTGAAAAACGGATTCATCCTATTGCAAAAAAATAGGACACAGCCCAAGATCTGAGCTCAAACTTGACCATATAAAGAAGTATGCTATATTTATCCAAAGGTATACAGTGACACTTCGCTCTCACGCTGCACATTTAGCAAGCTCGGTTTCCACTCATAAATGTCCCCTCACAAGGACTTGTGAATCTTTAATTCTTACTAGCGAACGGCCAAATAAGGGCCCAATAGCCGACATAGCTTAGGCTATAGGCTACTTGCGTTCTTTACGTTGATTAATTGTGCACTTTTGTGATCACTTTGATCTTTTTATTGAATCAACAGACAGTTTGATACCACAATACCATACTAATACCTATACAATGTGATTTCAAAGAATGATTGCTCTTTATTAGCTATGTAGGCCCACTGTGTGTGTTCCACCTTGATTACGTCATTTTAAAATGAAAGAGAACAGATAAGTCAACTAAGGTTTAACCGTCATTATATATTCACATTAACATCTGTGGAAGTATATTGGAAAAGTGAAGCATAAAAGCGGTGTAGTGCAGGAATAGTGACTTTGTATGCCCTTTTTACTTACGTCGGCGGCTTTCTTCTCAGCCAGTTCAAGTTTCTCCTGGGCATCTTTAAGAGCCTCAGAGTACTTGTCCAATTCATCCTCAGTTCCCTTCAGCTTCTTCTGCAGAGCTACCAAATCATCCTCGAGCTGAGGTGTTTTTTGTGGATAGTTTCACAGAGGTGTGTAGCGGGAAACAGAAGGCGTGAACGCGCACAAGGCGCAAGAGCGCAGACAGAGACAGACAGGGAAAGAGAGAGAGAGGGAAAAGTTAGGAAATGTCATGCAATTCACAAAAATACCTTAGTGGCCACCTCTTCAGCGCTCAGCAGCTTTTCCTCAGCAGTTTGGAACTCTTCAGCCACTTTATCTCTTTCGTCTTCGGTAATACGCAATTTCTTTTCCAACTCTCTTATGTCATCCTCTAACTAAACATGCATATAAATTAAGAATTACGTTTATCAACACATCCAAACAGTTAATAAACGGACCTAGGATATATAAGCATTTTTTACATATTAGTATTTTATAAGGATATTCATGAATATGATTTTCAAATTATTTCACATTATAACTAAAGCACAGCCTAAAATATTCACACAATTGTACGTCACCAATTAGTCTATCCAACCAGAAGAGATGAAGATTTAAAGAATATCCCCAAACTCAAATTTCATTCACTTAAACGTCCTTATTCGAAATTATCCGCATGGGTAATAGATCCATTTTGAGGAGGTGATCCATTTACTCGCTCTTAAAGCGCCAAAGAGAGCCATTGATATTTGCCTTTCTTATGGATCATAGTGATTTTCCATATAAATTGCCGACCTGTTTGCTCCTGTCCTCTGCTGCCTTCTTGTCTCCCTCAGCCTGCTCAGCTCTGTCCAAGGCATTCTCCTTGTCGAGCTTGAGCATCTGCATCTTCTTCTTGATGGCATCCATGGCTGCTTATTGTTTGTTTGGCTGCACCAAAAGTCCCAAATGAAACCTAGAGGAGAGGCTAAGAGCGTCTGTGCCGAACTGAACGCTAAGCTGGAGTGCAAGCTCTTCCTGACTGTGCCCTGTCAAATATGTACTTTCACGGGGGGCGACTGAATTCCTTTGGACATCCAATACTTTTTTGGAGAGGGCCTTCCGCATGCCCAATCTTTTTTTATGGATCTGCTCTGCGATTCGCTGCTCTCAGACATTTGACCATTGATATGACTATATATGGGATCTAAGGGGCAAGAGAGCAGCTCCCTTAAGATGGCTTCCTATTTGCAAGTATTAAAGGAGCTGGATTGACTCTTTCCCGAGAAGATGGAGAAGGAAGGAGAGGGAAATGCAAGCAACAGTACCTGATGGAATTCCTCCTACAGCAGCTTATAGCCCTAATACTGTTAAGTATACTATTTGCAATGCAACTTGTTTTCAAACAATATGTTATTAGTGGGCCTCAACATTTGCCCTGTCTTTTATTATACTCTTACCCTTGTGTTGATCTCCTTTACAATTGCACTAATATGAGCTGGCTTAATATTTAAGGTAGGTCACATAAAATACATGTTTTATGTACCATCAATCATTTAAAATATTTCTCTCATCAAGGGTATGCTTGCCTATACAACAGGACCTGTGTATCTACAAAGACGGTCTGCATTGGCTTTCACCAGCTTCTGTCTCGTAGTATGTATGTAGAGTCAGTGCTCCAGGGAGGTGTTGAATCAGGCCAGGTCAAGTATACAGTCTAAGAAGTGGTATTCTTGTTGAGATTTTGAAGTCAGCCAGCCCCCCGAGGCATTGTTAACAATCTCAGTAGTGTGAGATAGGGAAATGTATCCCTGAGAATGTATCCAGTGGCCTCCTGCAAACTCTTTAAGTATCAGCTGGCTGTGAGTGGTCAGCTTCCATGGGACACCCAAGTGTGATGGTATTTCAGCAGTCCACCCTCATCTACAGTAGATCGTAACGGAGCAACTGTTACACCTGAAGTGAGAGAACTGAACCACTGAACAAACGTTGCAAGGCAACTGCAGAGATACTTTCCACCTTAACTTACTAAGATGTTTTGCATCATGTAAAACCTACATAAGATATGTTTCTTATTTAAATGTTTAAAATCTTATGAAACATGTACTTCAGTTAGAGCCTTGAGTCTCAAGACAACCCCATATCCTCTCAAAGATTCTTAAGAGGGTATATTTAGGATAGCCTCCTTCAAGCACCTGCCTTGGTCTGTAAAGTTGAACCAAAGACACCATGCCAAGTGTCTGGAGCCAGCTCTGATGAGACAAACCCCTAAAATTAACCATGTCTTCTACACTGTTCAATTGGTTCTAGTTTTGGAACAAAAGTGTCAGCCGTGACACATACTCTATGTAATTAAAATACTTTGACACATTCATTATGTTGGTAAATGTTTTGCAGAGCTTATTCATGATACCACGTTGTTTTCTTGGTTATTGTATTAGAGTATGATGAGACCACTAATTATGTTGTAGATCCCATCTTTAAAATTAAGCTCCTTGACTCCTGCCATTCCAGTCATTCAGGAGAAAGGATATAGTCTCAAAGTCAATTCCAGACAGTAGGGTTAGAAAAATGTAATGTGTCATCCCCTCTGAGTGGCAGGACATTTTGTGATGGTACTATTACACAGATAAAACTATTTCAGAGTAATATTTCTAATCTTGGAGGACACATATTGAAGGCCGGTATACGTAAATGCTCTTCACTTTACCATTGCGTAAATGTGGTTTGTTCTCAACACCAGGTCAGGGATTTAAGGCGGGTACCTTAGTGATACAGCTCTTCTGCACTTTTGCAAATGTTTTCACTGTCTGTACAGCTCGGTAAGATAATAAATGTAAATATTGAAATCAGAATTTATTCGCTGTTGTGTTCTCTTTCTGTTAGTTTTTCCTTGCTGCTCTGAAACTGAACTGGTACAACCATGAACACTGATAACATTTATTTGTAAATAACATTGCACATTGAATCCATCCAATCTGAGTAGATGTAATTAGATTTTTAAATCAGAATCAGACGGGATTTTATTCACCATGAGTGCTTGCACAAACAAGGAATTTACTTTGGCAGGGAGGTCCATACATTAAACATATAGGAATATTGAAACTTAAATATGTGAACTATACAAAAAGAGCAAAGTCTAGCTAATACTAAGGGGGGGTCTAGATAATACTAAGGGGGAAAAAAATAGAATATGAGTAGTAGCCATAATTTACAATCTAACCTAAAAAATACAGAGTGCAGAGTGCAGTAAACCTGCATATATTAATAATTTGGCAGTGAAGTCTGCATGCTACCGTACAAACTGTACTCAAATTGAAACATGTTTTTTGTTTGTTGCCACATCTTTAAAGATCAGCTGATAATATGCATCAAACTGGGATTTGACTGTATTAAAAAACTGAGAAATAGAAAATGTATTCAGTACATTATTACTGATAGTAAAGTTCAGATGGTCTGTAAAGCATGTTTGTAACATGATCTGATCCTCAGCACCCCTAATTGTCTCTACAGTATTTTCACTGGGAAGCAGTCACAGGAGGTTTGCGGTCGCATGCTGGATTTGCAGTGGTATTCTGGGAATGAAAATAGCTCTATTATGATGTTTTCTTTTCACATATTGAGATAGTATAAACAGCCAAAGGGCCAATGAATGTGGCTTTGATGCAGGTATAGTCACAAAGTATTTCCTTTGTCTAGACATCACAGCACTGTGTCCTGCAACGATAGTAAATCTTGCATCAATAAGCTACATTACAGATGTAAATAAATGACCTACTATTAATTTGCTGATTAAGCGACACATATTAAAGATGGCTAATAAATAGTTATTTTGGTTAACTTATTCTGAAGTTCTATATGCTCTATGGAGCCTCAAGAACTACACATTTGCCTTTCCTTGTAACTCAACTTCTAAAACATTCTAAAGAGGTATAATTATGTGTTTTCTCAAAATAACCCAGGATGAAAATATACGTCTGTATGCCTAAGCTCCTCAAAACTCGAGCTTCAGAGAAATTTGATTGTAACTTAAGGAGTTTTGGGAACGCTGAAATGGATACTATTCCTAAACCCTAACAAACATAATTGAATGCTGCATTTATAGCATTAACTACAAATCTCTTGCATATCATTTACTGTCACGTTATGGCATTGCACTTTCTGTTCCTTGGCTGATGCGTTGGACTTTATATGAGTCCAGTAAAAAAACATAATGCTTTGCATAGATGGATATCACCACAGATAAGCCAGGATCACTATCCTAATGCTACCTGATCAGTCACGTGGATTTCATTTGTCTGGCTGTAGGTCATCAACGAATTAGACTTTTTATCAAACAAGCATTCCTCTTCAGGGATGGATTTATACTACTTTGTTGGGTTATGATCACAATTCAAGAAGATGATGAGATCCAGATCTCATCTCATGGAAAACATCAGGAAATAATTGCATGGAGAACAATGAAACACTGATGTTAAAAGTTAGAATTCCTTTATATAGATTAATAATATTTTGCAGTAACTTTTATTACAGAACAGCCTTTTTCAGATGTCCCACATGAGGATAGTATTCTGATTTCCATCAGTAGGCTGATCTGATACAGTAACCAGGCCCCCTGTGTGAATGGAATGTCCGGTTCCCTTCTGCGGCTGCAAAGGGAGAAACCCCGCTCATCTAGGCCGATGTGTGTCAGAACTTGTTTATCTAAGGGAACCCTTGGGACAGAAGCTAAAGGATTCAATCATGACCTAAAATTCTGTTGTGTTGCACACAACATCTTGTGCAGCAGTCTGTAGAGAGAGCCAGGAACTGTAGACCAGGCTGGACTGTGCCCTGGTGAAAAGCTCCCTCAATCAGTGTATGTCTCAGAGGAGCACTTTGTTGGAAGCCTCCTTGTCAAATATCATCTGAGGATTTCTGCAGACTTGTCCAGATATATATAGAGCTCTGTGGATCCCTGGAGCCGCACCCTAAGAATTAGACCGCTCCATGCTAGGGCATAATCACTTAGCACAGCAAATAGGAAGACAGTGTACTGGAGGGCTGCACCGTAGCCTAATGTAACCTGAGTGCAACTAATGCCCTGACAGGGGTCTCTCTGCAGTTATGTTCCATTGGCTTACAGTCCTGACACTCGGAGTAGTGTAGACATAGAGTGACATCAAGTCTTGGCCAGTGTCTATGCACTTAGGTAATATACACTGTACATTCAAAAATAATCACAAGCAGCTGGGGAATTGTGATAACGTATCTGACCAGAACCACTTCAGACACCCTTCTCTCACAGTCACCAGGCATGTTTTTCTGATAATCATTAGCCAATGTTAGAATGTCTGACTGAAATCTGTGGTCTTCCATTCCACATTCCCATCTTTTATCTTTCATCACTGATTAGGCTCCTGCGGAACTACAATAGGTGTCAAATTCCAGGGGTGGGAAGGTCACATGTTTCAGCGACAGGTGCCCCATTGAAGTGGCACAGAATTCCACCTGTGCAAGGTATTTTCTATAGGAGGCAGCTGCTTATTGAGAGACTCTTTCACCCCTCACACTGGTGAGTCTTGCCATGGTCAGTCTATAAAGATTAGAGAAGGGCCCCTAAAATGTTCTTCTTATTGATGTACAACAATCCGACGCAAATACAAGGATGACTTGTTTAGGTCAACAGTAATAACGGTAGTTAGATTGAACGTATATATCTTTTAATCAATGCTACTCAAATAACAGGTTGAAGCTAAAATCCTGTTTTTGGAATTACTAAAACCTGTACCAAGGAAGAACAAGCTGAGACAGTACATGTACCTCACATGCATACACTACATTTGCAAAGCAAGAAGGGCACAATAATGATGAAAACTTTGTGTAAAGAAAATATTTTTCCACTCCAAAAAAAGGTCTGTGTGTGTGGTAGCCATCATGGCTGAATACTTGTGGGCTAGCAAGAACTCCTCCCAAAGCGTTTGTTTGTGCTTCTCTTCCACAGCTGGAGACACACACAGGCAAGAATGTGAGCCCTATCTGATGCTGCTCTGTCAAGGGGGAGAAGCAGTGAGGGGGAACCGCCTTGATTCCTTGCTTGGTCATGGTGGTTGCAACCTTTGAACCCTAATGCTAAAGACGGGTATCAGTTTAATTATATGGATTTCATCCCACCATTAAACTTCCAAAGAACCCATCTAAATCCACGGAGGCCATGTTAAAATATAATAAAAACAATAGTTTAAACTTGAGTGAATTTCTTGCACTTTGAGTGTGCTTGTTTGTACATACGGAGAGGTAATCCAAAAAGGGGTATTGGAGTAAATTTTGTTTACTGGCAGCCTGGATAACTTTCAACTTCAGATAAGAGATTTCTTAACAGCATCATGGCTGTGGGTTGCCCAGGAATTTACCCTCAATATATCAGAGGCTGCTGAAAACCACAGTACTAATAGAGGGGAGAGTAGTTGAACACTGAAAACTCACAGTGTTCTATGGTCTTGTTCTGATGTCTTCCTGTACAGAATGTTTTGACCCTCTCGTGATTATTTTCTCTATAACAGTTTCATCCCTGCATGCATCTTGTTGACAAGACAACATTTGCCAGCAATTTCTTGCCCCTAATGACATAAGGCTAAACCCTTCCGTGTCTACACGTAGAGAGAGAATCCTCCATACACTTGTCCATATATGGAGTGTATTGTACTGTAGTCTCTCTGTATGTGGAGAGAGCTAGGCTGGAGAGGCTTTTTGCGAGGTCTAAGTTGATACATATTTTTTCCATTCTCCGGTGCTATAAAACTGCTTGGTATGCACTTACAACTGAGCTACTGGTCTTCTTCATTGCTCGAATGCCATGGTGAGAACATACTGGGACAGACAAAGATTTAGAATGGGCATTCCATTGAGTATTTACGTGATACAAAATATGATCATCCCAAAGGCCAAAGTTTAAGTAACTTATATTTTAAACTTTTACAACCTATACATATGGTGTGGGTTTAATTGTAGCAACTACTCTAAAGATGAAAACTAGGATATTTTGTAAAACCATCACATAAAACAGGAAATTCCCCTTTGGGTTGTGGAAAGTAACATAAAAAATTACATTTAAAAGTGGAGCGGTAAATCAAAGTTATGAGAATGAACTGAAAACCCTAAATAACTAGAGCTTGGTTATAGCAAAGCAGTCATTAAGAGCTTGTACAGGAACATGCTGTATAGGGATGATACATTACGCTGTGGTTTGGAATGACTGTGCCGACAGACTGTGTGCAGTGTGACTGGTCCCCTGACTATTGTCTCCCTGTAAAGCCACAGCTCCACAGTACCTGCCTGCTCATACCAAACCCCTGCTTGCGTCTGTCTGTGTTTGTTCAGATGCTAGGACTGTTTTCCTGTCTGTCTCAGGCACCCAGTCAAGTAGAGCAGTTGAGAGAGAAGTCATAAAAACAAATATCTAACTGCATAGACATGAGAGTAAATACATGCCTGGTGATTCCTAGCCGCGAGGCTTCCCTGTCAGAGATAACAGCACATGAGGACAGTCCAATTATCTTCCTTGGTTATTGAGCTCATATCAAGATTCACATCAAGGGAATATTGGATTGGGTTGATGAAAGAAAGTCTACTAGAAGTCTAGTGGCATTCGCCACTTTCCTCTACCAGAGTCACACAACCTGTAGGTCTGCAGGCCAGTATGAAGTGTAAATAAAATAGAGGGAAGTCAATCTTCCTTGTAATAGAAAAAATAAAATTATAGTCACACTGGTTAATCCCTCTGTCTGAACTCAAAAATCCTGACATGAAAAATGGCACCAGGCAAGAGAAAAGTTCTGCTGAGCATTCATTACTGAGCAGTGACTGTTTATTCAGCTTAGACACTGGGTGGGGAAGCCACAAAGTAAGTGGAGAGAAAAGTAGGCAAGGACGTTTGAGGGCAGAAATGTGGACAAATCCTTATTAAGACACAGTGGATGGGATGGACCAGTGTTACATTTCACTCTAGACAGCTTACATCCCCAGGGGTCACTGCAACTCAGTTCCAGTCTACAGCACAGTTTGTAGCAGACAGTAGTCTTGCTGTTGTGAGACAAAAGAGAGAACAAAAAGGAAGCAATTCAAGACTCAGTGGCAGCTCACCCAGCTGCAGGACTGAGTGTAAGGGGGCCTGGTTTGGGTCAGATCATATACTGTTACTTGTATGAGAACAGCTGTAGCGGTGTAATAGTCATTACCTCCTTTAAGGTGTCCATAATTAGCTTCAGGTTGGAGTCTCAGCTTTAGCCCAATATAGCTCAACTCTTACTGGCACTGCTGACACGGCTGAATGCCTGCTTCCTTGCACTCCCTGGGTAAAGTATATGCCCAGCCTTGGCCATGGAGAGCCAGGCAGTCAGAACTTAGACTCCATAGGTGACAGCACAAGGAACCCAGACATAATACTTCCATATGGGGCCCATGTCAAGTGAAAACCTCCTAGATATAAATTATTATTAACAAATCTGGTAAAACATGGGACATTGGGATGCGGGACACACAAGCAAACTAAAACTTAAAAAAAATAAAATATATCACACTAAATCTTCAATTAAATGTGTGCAGCTGGACTGGGGTGGAATGATATACAACTAGAGTGCAATTTATATAAGGTGGTCAAACAATTGGCCAAAAAAGCTTTAATATCTCAAAGTTAGCCTAGTGAAACAGAAAATACCAACTAATTTAACATGTGCCAAGCATGGACATAAATAAACATCTGCATGTTAAAGAGATTGTGGGATGGCAACAAGGCAAGCACCCATTTCCCTGTGTGTTGGAATGTGATGGAAGTTTAGTGAGTTCAAGCCAGAGAGGGAGCCCCTCATTGATGGCCTAAAATAGGCATGTGTACCAGAGAAGAAGACTCTCTTCTTCAAGGCCTCTCTGATCCATCAGCTGCTGTCACCTGGGTTTATCTTAAGGAGGAATACCTCTCAAAACAGATTCCATTTGGTCCACACAAAAGGAGAGAATGTGTTTAAAGGTCATTCATCTTCTGAAGGCTCACTTGAACACAGTTCTCATTCACTCTGATAGTGTGCAGAGAGGCTAACATGTTGCTGTATCCAGGGCCAGGCAGATATAACTTCTTATCAATACACACAAGAACAGTAGAGGAGGCAGGTAAAAGAGGGAACACTCCCAGATTAAGAAAACAATTCCACACAAGCTGTAAAAATATGACAGCCTTTTTATTATTTCATTTTTGCGTCTGTACTGTAACTTGACTTTGGGGATAAAGTTCGAATAAACCGCCAGTCTACCATGACCTGTGGGCTGTGGTTAACGAAACAACCTGACAGAAAAGACCAGAAACTAAACATGGACTCCATGGCCTCTTAATGTAGAAGAATACTAGTTTCCGTTTTCTCATGTATTTTATGAATTAGAGATTTGTTCTTGTCAAAACTTTTTGACCATTTGTTTAATGGAAACTTCACTGTCCTTCACTCAGTTCCTATAGAACCTTGAATTGCATCTCTAGGGCCTCCACACGTTGAAGAGGCCTCAAACCAAACCCAAAAATACAATTTCTTTGACATTTCGAAACATTTTCCAAAACCTGCTTCCTGTCCCTCCTTGTACTGTTGGTGGAGTAAAAACAGATCCTTCTGGCTCAGGTCAGTGCAACTTCACTGTGAATATAGTGTAGATGAGAAAAAAGCATGATGCTAACTGAATCTTTTCCAACAGCAGTCTTACTTATCTTGGACTGGTTTCCCAGACAACAAAAAAAAAGACACAAAAAAACGAGAAAGCCAGACAGGACCCATTCAGACAATGTTTTTCCTTCTTTCCCAACAATGTAGTCTGTTTGTGCTGTCTTATAAACTACTGCCATCTATTTAGTCTAGTAATAGAACTGTAAAAGCAATACCCGGCAGACCAATACAGAATGATGTATCCTGCCATTCAAAGTACATGATTAACAGCATCATAACAGAACTTTCTGAAACGTGTTTGAGGAAATGACTTACTCAAACTCAAACGCCTTGTTCCCAGTTCTTGTAATCAAATGCAGTTTAATTTGTGAAACATAACTGAACTACACCATTTAAGCAGGAAACTATTAACAACAGCAAACTCTTGTCATACCACACATTTTAAGGGTTAAGTGGTTGTGTACTTTCTCCCCAAGTATTTGCACACTGATGAATTTGACCTACGTGCAAAAAATGAAAGTCCAAAGCTGATCTATCGTCAGCCAGTTCAGCCATGGCTTGGCTTCAGACCAGTGAACATGAGCATGGAACAAAGCAAGGCGTAAATAGCTGCCAGGCAGTGGGGATTAGGCCTGGCACAAGCCACAGTCCTGCTAATAAAACTACTCCACAGTTAATGTAACACATTCAGGAGGTCATGGTTCCCTGCTATGAGTACCGCCAATGCAGGATGTCCTGTGAGCTTCTCCGAACTTAATGGCATGCACCCTCGTGTAAGAGATCAGACATCAAACCTACAGCCCACAAGGTGCAGCTGGTCTCCATCCGTGAATGAGCAGGACAAGGGTGAGTGGACAGGAACTCTCTCTTATGAGACAATGCTCTCTATGTTTCCATCCTAGGTTATAAGATAAGAAAGTAAAGAAAGCAGGCATGGAAAGTGTTTGTAAAGAAGTACACAATCACATTAGAACCATGATGGTATTCAAGTTGTTCTTGATTGTTGGAAACTTGATTGAGGCTGTATTACTCTGGATTACTAATAAGACTGCAAATATGGGGTTGATGACAATATGATGATGTACAGTACTGTTGTACATAATGTGCTATGTAAAATACTCCCTGGGGGGTTTTGATAGCCCTTTGGAAAAAGTTCACCAACCAACATCCTTTTTTTTCTTTGGTGTGTGCTGGAATGGCACTCCCTGCTGAACACATGGCTTCAGTTTGCTCCTCCACTGTGTGGCCGGGCCTCACATGAGACCCAAACACTCAAACGCCAAATATGGTGTTCATTAGGCGGCGGTCTTTGTATATTGTGCTGGGCACCTCTCACCACCCCAGTCTGCCCATGGAACTGTAAAAATGCAAGTTTCAAACAGGACCATTTGTCACCTGAGAAGTAAGTACAGTAGGTTCATGCACTGAGTATCTGTTTTGAATAATGAACTTAACAATACATTGTTTCTGGAAGAAAAAAAAACGTATTTTGTTTTTTTTACAATAAGAGAACATCAATCCGCAAGACAGATTAGATTTATTTTTTAAATGTTATCAACAACAGACAATCTATATGTCAGTTTAAACTATGGCATAAAGTATGTCTGCTTTCAAACACCTAATCAGTGCATAGTACAAGGTCTCTTCTGAGAAGCAGGGAAATAATGCCATATTTGGTCTGACTCACTTTGAAATGACTGCCTTCCACTGCAACATTTTTCTTTAAACGCCCTTATCAACACACTGAACAGTATTACAGGGACATCTAGTGGAAAGAATGTGACTCCTTATTCTTGGATCAAGTAATATTATATTCTGTTAATTTAGGCATATGTACTGCACACAAAAAACAAACGACAATGCTTGTTTCAAACTTTTATTTTTGGTGAATACAAAAAATACCTTTGTGACCAGATAAATATACATACAGCTTCAAATCATAATGAAACAAACGTGTTAAAGAAAGCACAACACTTATTTGAATAACAGAGCTAGTAGTTTTCCTTTTCCAGTTAATACTTAAACAAATTGCTTATGAATCTCAGGATAGTTCTTACATTTATTGATAAAAACATCATTTATAGTGGTTTAACAATGAAATAAGGAAGCTTTTCCATCCTAGTTTTTTTTGAATGACTCGTCAAATGAATTTCAAGGCAGCACAAGTCTAATATTGTTTTACTTCAATAACAACCTGCCATGCTCATGGTATGCAGTGTAGTGTGTTAATCTTCCTCGACAGTCTAAACCTAAATGTATCCATGGATGCCCTTCACATACCAGCATTGGTAATGGGTGGCAGGCAGATGGGCTACCAGCCAAGGCAGTACATGGCATAGGACTAGGTGATGAATTAGACTGGCAACATGTTCTGATCCAGAATGACAAGGCTCAGACACAGCCTTATGCTGTTCTCACAGCAGACTCAAGTAAGGCACTAGTACACAATGCAGACCAGAGACGGAGGGTGGAGGTGTTGGAGTAGACACACTAAGAGAGATACAGCTGGTACCTTACCTATGATACCAATATAATAACAAACCGTTCTCTTACTGACAGCTAGAAGCAAATTCTTTAGTGTTCCTACATGGATGAACGTGGAAGGCATTGCCTGCGTTCCTCAGTGCATAAGGGTACCAGCAATCAGTGCATTCAACAGACTTCTATTGGGGTAGGGCTCCGCATATTATTTTGAAGTCTGATTTATCGACTTAATGTTCATGTATTGCTATCGTCATCATGAAAATCGAGGAAGGAGTATTCCTTGTCAATGAAACACCACCATGAAGACTTGAGGTGCTGCTCACGCATGGAGGACCTCCCTAACAATATCTGGACATTGTCAATTAGACTGCAATTGAAACACAAAGACAAGGAAGAACAAACACAACAAAGAATGTAAACAAAGCTTCCTTGTGCAGCCTGGAAAGTGTTTGAGGGAGGGAGGCCTACTGGAATACCAGGCTGACAAGCAAAGAGATGGGCCTGCAGTTAGACCCCCAGATTTAAGAGAATCACTTTTCACCTGACTACTCCTGACAAATGAATGGTTTAGATAAGGACATCAGCTGATAGTCCATCAAATGGAAGGCAGTGTTAAATCTTTTCACATGCGGGCTAATTATTACTTTAAGAACTATTACTCTAAAATATACTTTGACTGACGTCACCTCACAAGCTACTGCTGTAGCTTTACCATTCACTCATTAGAACCATTCACCGGCACTGGTTTGGTGTTGAACAAAACTCTTAAAACATCACTTTAACAAACCCGATGCTCATACTAATACTAACATAACACAAGTGCCTCCGCATACTCTACTAATCTATTGGTTAGTAGCTTCATTGATATGTATAGCTATAATGGTGCATGCAAGCCAATGATAAAATGATGCATTGAAAAAAACTTCCATAATTCAATAAGCACTATGTATTTTTGAGGTACTTACCTACAATATGGATTTATATGTCAGTTTGAGAGTAAACGTTTGCACAATTAAAACAGCCTTCATGACATTCAGATATCTTTATATGAACATTTGATGCATTCAGAACTTTAGCAATTATTGGGTCCAGTAATGCTCATTAAACATTACATATATTTTTATATAGTTACTGTATAGATAAACAAAATGTTTATGAGAACAGCGAACTGCATGAATCCTGTAAGAATAGGATCTGTACAAGACACTGTTTAGACATATTCACAGAATGTCCTGCATAGACATCTAGAACCAGCTGGAACTTTTACAGTTACAGTAAAACGTCAATGCCATTCTGAGACAAGTACATACACACACACACACACACACACACAAACACACACACACACAGCTACACTTTTGAACACAGGCACTAGACCTTCTCATTAATCTGACATGGAGTGCTGTTTAAATCCTGTCTACATGTGAGAGAAGCAGCCAATCACATACGTCTGCCTCTATCTCTGATGGTTCCAGTCAAAGGTAAACTTCTTGCCTGTTCAAGCAATCAGCTCTCGTCCTCCCTGAGTTCGGTGGGTAGGAACTTGTACTGCTGCTGTCTGATCTGAGCCAGCTTTTTCCGGGCCTCTTCTAGTTCTCTCTCCTTCCTTAACATCTCCTCCTGAGCGGCAATGATCTGAGGAGAAGGGGGGAGGGGAAGTAGGGAGGGGAGAAGAAGGGAAAGGAGATGAAGGGAGGAAAGGAGGAGTGGGGAAGGGAGGGAGGGGAAGAAAGCAGAGGAGGGAATGGGAGAGGAGGAATGAAGAGAGGAGGGGAGGAAAAGGGAGAGGAGGGAAAGGGAGAGGGAAATATTATTTTTGCTACCAGGAATGTACTTGTAATATACTCTTCTCTTTCATTTTCAAGCTTTTAAGACAATTTTTAAGAGCATTCATTTATGTCCTGTTCTTTAAAACCTATAATTTCCTCAACTGTAACTGTATGTGGTGACAAATTGAATGTATTCAATGTATGTATGCAGTGAATAGTTATTTATTCTTTAGTGAAAAGCTTTTATAATTTGACAGATGTCGACAAGTGCAAAGTAGACACATACTCGCAACCCATAGGGGGACTGGAGTCAGTTTCTCCAGATTAAAACAAAGAATCCTGAGGAGCAGAGAAGCGCCTCAAGCTTTGAGTAAGTAGACATTCATCCACTGTAATTACATAACATTTGACTGTACATGAAAAGGATGGGGATAAGTACTTTGCTGGGACTGAAGAATGTGAAAACATCTTCGAAGGGTTTGATGTTTGGGGCCACTGTGGATGCCTGGTTAACCGCAGCTGAGAAACACATCTGAAGTGCTATTTATCTAGGGCCTACCACCAATTTGGAATCATGCAGAGACTAGAATAGAAAAGGTTTGCGTATAAAAGCAAGGCCTTTTTTTAAGGCTCTTTATGGTACACTTACAGACCATGACATTTATGTCCATTGACAAGTCATTTGGAAAAAAGAGATGTTACCTGAGCAATGCCACCCACAAACTTGGTCTTGACCACCACACTGTCATCCTCAGCCTTATCGAAAGCTGCCTTCTGCGCTGCCTTAACCAGATTGTCTGATGCCCGCTTTACTGCGTTTCCAGCAGCCTTCCCAGCAGAAAGAGAGAGAGATGGAGGGAGAGAGACCTCTATATTAAATACTATGACTGAATATAGGGCAAGGGTGAGGCCCCGGGGTTGGTGTGGGGGTCAATGTCAATCAGGGTTGTCACCTGAAGCCTCCTCATGGCCTCCGAGTCCTGGTCAGCCTTCACTTTACAGGCCACCAGGAGCTGAGCGGTGGAGGCTGCCACCTGCTTTGCAGAGCAAATGAGCTTCTCCTCGCTAGCGTGGCCTTGAACAGAGGCGTTGGCCGCCTCACACAGATTACTGGTGGCTGCAGCCACCATCCTGGCCTGTAGGAGGGAATACCTGATTATCTGATGCATTTACTCAAGGCACTATTTTGTACGTCGCTTTGGACATGGGCGGAAAGCCCGGGGGGGATGGGGTTGACACAACCCCCCTAATCCTGGGGAAATTATGATTTGTCCCCCCAATACATCACTGTAAACATAACAAAGTAATTTCAATATTAATAATATGTAATTAAGGCACTTAATTATTTATACACACCGATTATACACACATAAAAGCATTTTTAAGTTCAACGTAGTCTGTGTGTTACAGCACAACTTTGATGTTTCCCCCCAGGAACTGCTCATGAGAAAATGTCTAAGTAATTGTGCACCCCAAAATTTAGATTAGATTTTTACCCCTGACCTTGGATAAAAGTGACTGCTAAATGATACATGTAAATGTACAAGACACCTCTCCGTGCCAACTTGGGAGCCGGCACTAGCATTTTCTGTCAAACGAAAAAGTGAGGGTAACTCACCGCAGATATAAGACCCTGGGACCACTGGCCATCATCCACAGCATTGGCCAGATTGGAGCCCACCTATACAAGAAACAAGCAGAGATGCCCTACAGTGGAACTGCACCCAGACACAATGCAGTTGTTTATGTGATGTCATCATTATGCAACAGTGTGAGGACTTGGACTGACCTTGCCCTGTGCAACCAGCTCCCTCTGTGCTGCCGAGGCAGACTTGACTAGGGCACTGGTGGCAGCGGCAATGGACTTGGCAGCCTCCAAGATCTGTTCCTCAAAGTCCAGAGTCTCATCCGCTTGCTTGAAGGAGAAACCATACACACAAACATCAAACTACCATCATGGACAATCATGTAAATTACAGGAATGATGATGTTGGAATCTTCCAAAAATCATCACGAAAAGTGGCGACCTTTGACCAAGAAAAAACCTGTTGACCCATCCAGCTAGGGCTGCACATTTAATCAAATTTTAATCACGATCGCGATTTTGGCTTCCCACGATCAAATTTGCGTGATTGAGCGATATTTAAAAAGTACAAATCTGTTTAAATCACTCAGATATCTTTATAACAACTGAAGTTACATAATTTAACATAAAGTTGACCTTTGTCAAAAAGTGATAAGGGAGACACACAGCTGATGCAAATTCTCCGCCCCCTCGTCAAAGCCAGGCGATTGCAATGTTGTTTTCAATAAAAAAATACATTTGCACTAAGCAAGCCGATCCACTTTTCCATGTTGATAAGAGCATTAAAATGAGAAAAAATAATGGGACAAAAAGAAATCGAGGGACATTTAAAATAGATGTGCGATTAATTGCGAGTTAACTATGACATTAATGCGATTAATCGTGATTAAATATTTTTATCGTTTGACAGCACTACCAAAAACCGTTGAAATTAACTGTTTTTCATAAGTAATCATATACTTTTTGTACATTACAATAAGTTTAGGGCGTTAACGATACAAAACATGAAAAACCTCAATTTTGACAGAAAAAAATATTCGCTCTTTTTTGCTTATAGCCAACAATGAGCGGCCGCGACATCCGCCGGTTTTCCGCAAAATAGTGCCCTGTTGAAGTTTTGCTACATTTTCTTTATTGTTTTATTTATTTATGTTTTATTTATTCTTTAAGGAGGTGCACTTAATTTAGGTGAATATGACCTATTTTATTTTGATACACATATTTGTATATTAGCAGGAATGTAGCACAATATGGATATAAAAGTAGTTATAATTATCCTATGTGACAATTACATTTGTTTTGGTTAATATCAACAAATAATTGTGATAATTAATCGTGATCTCAATATTGATCAAAATAATCGTGATTATCATTTTGGCCATAATAGTGCAGCCCTACATCCAGCCTTTACAACATACAGATGACAACCTATTAAGAGTCAACCTAAAGCGGGTTCAACGTCACCCCTCGCCTCAGTCAACCACACATAGCAGTCAGTGACAACGGATCAGATCATGCTACACCATCACCACCAACATACAAGGCACACGTGGCTGGAGACAGGGCGGGACACTGTAGGAATATGTTTGATATATAGTTGGACTGAATAACAACCTAATATATCAAACATATCAGACAGAGGCCTGCAGAGAAGGGTCCCAGGTCTACAACGTCTCAAGAAGATGGGGGAAGGAGGAGAGTGATGCATGCTGGGAAGGGGAGAGGCTCCTCTATGTCTATGGGGTTAGGAGTATGCACAGGGGAACTGAGAGACAGGGGGGGGTGGAAGCGGGAGGAGAGGTAGAACAAGAGGAGTTTGATTAGATAGGCATTCACAGATCATTGACAGAAACATCTAGAAGACCCACTGGACATGGCTCTACAAATAATGAACTGCAATTAAACTAGATACTTTTTAATGTCTAGTTTAATCATGCTACAGTCCAACAGTACATGTTAATAAGAAATCATTCTGCCTATTACGTGTCAAATAAGGAAAGTCTTGAGGTAGGAGAGACAAACTGAAGACATACAGGATGCAGCATTCCATCAGATCACTAGGGGGCGTAAAGAAGCAAAGCTACATCTTCATTCCACTCACTCAGCAGTGAGCCTTGCTTCAATATGTCTAACAGAGGTTCAAGAAAAGGGGATTTCCAGCCATGTTCAGTTCTTGTTGAAGCTGGGGAGAGGGACTACGTCTGAGCAGTATTACAACCAGTGGATCAAAACTGGGACGACCACAACAGGGAGAAGTTGCTATTGCACATACTTCAGTAAGAAATTCTACACACCAATTTGACCTCCTGGTAATCTATCAGTATTCATATACCACATTAAATGCTTTAAAAAAGGCTGTTTCACTTCAGTCTAAAAACAAAGGAATAATGTAATAAAATTAAGGAAATAGGTTCAACAAGACAAATGACCTCTGCCTCAACCAGGGGTGCAGACAGATCATCACAAATTTAGAACACACTCCAATATAAGCTATGCTATGTAATTGCGTCTCCTGGCAACATGCCTCAAAAATGATCTAAAAAAAAAACTAACCAGATTACTCCCTTGATTAAATTTTCCTATGAACATACATTGAGAAAACACAAAAAAAAATCATTAGGTACTCTCCCTGAGTCTCTCTCTCTGTTGACCGTATGACTGGTACAGTTTCAGTGTTCCCCCCTCTACTTTTACACTCGTCACTAAAGCTAAGAGCAGCTCTTCCTCTGTAGCACACAGTATTGACATCCTGTCTCCTTGATCTGTCGCTGGGTGGGTCCTCCAGGCTCAAGTCTGATTAGTGAGGCCAAGGAAGGAGGGAAGGAGGGAGGCCTGAGAGGAAGACTCCTACCTTGGGCTTGGCTCTGGGCTTCAGCTGCTCCAGTTTCTTGGCTGCAGCCTCGATGGAGGCAGCAGCTCCCAGTAGCTCGGTTTCAGCGATCACGGTGGGGTCCTCGGGGTCCACCCAGTCTGATCCTAGAACACACCCAGGAAGAGACATCACTCAACTAGTCGCTACGACACCCGCACACACCAGGCTCCAGTTACATCGCTTCCCCTGACCCCTAGAACAGAACGGATATTACAGCACATACCGATTGTAGTTGTTACATATTGCATTATTGTAGCAGCCAACATAGTATGGAATACAATGTCAAAATCACAGCTGACACCACAAGATCATTAGGACACCAGCGCTACTGCGCTAGTTATCCACATGGCGAATTGCCTGTGTAGAGACTATAATGCCTCAAAGTTAAGTAAGGTTAAATGAAAGAAAACAAGAAGTGCACTTTTGATGGATCATTGTCACTCTTTATAGGTTTTAAATTGGTCATAAAGGGGGGCTTTTGGGAAACAGCTTGGAGAAGCAGATGGAATGATGTTTTTGGTGGATTATGTTAAACCCTGGGGATATCTGCCAGGGCCCCACCGCCCCCTCCAACCACCCCTCCCATCCCCACACACTTCTCAACCCCCCCCCCCCCCCCGAGCCTATGAAAGGTGATCTCCAAAAACAAAACACACAATCATCTCCCACTTACCTCCATCTGAGGCCAGAGAGAAAGAAAAAGAAAGAGAAAAACAAGGGGCATTAGAGAGGTGAACTGGATAGCCCCAGTGGGTCTCAGACTCTACTCTGAAATTCAATTCGCACCATAATGCTATATATTACTGCTGTCCAAAACTCCTTCAGGCAACATTCCAGGCATATGTGGGAACCTTCACTATGGTCATTTGGCCAATTTACACTGAAAATAACTCTACGGTACATTATCAATATACAGAAGTGACTCTCATGAACAATGTTTTGTCCTGGACAAAGTTTTCTGTGGCATATTCACTTAGAGGTATTACCCATTCAAAAGCAGATTAGTCCATAACATACTATAAATTAGCATCCCCAAATTACTCTGGCTGTGAGCGTGCGCTTAATAAGAAATGTGGAAATGAATTGTCTAGTGAAGTGTTCTATACAATGTGCTGCTCTGCATGAAGGTCTGTGTGTCTGGGGGGGTTGGGGGGGGGGGGTTGTCTGTGCAAGGTACTTGTATGTGAAGGGGCCTTACCCTTCATGGCCTCAGCAGTCTGGATCAGCTCTGTCACACACCCTGCTACACGCTTGGAGTGTATTGCCAGCTGCTGCTTCTGCTCCACAGTGGGCTTCAAAAGCACCTGGAGACACACACACACACACTCACCTTCAGCATTGTTCCAAACTACATGTCTATCCCTGGATTCAACACCATCATTGTGTGTATTCTCTCACCTGCAGCACCTCCTCCAGCAGGGCTAGGTAACCTGCAGTGCACTCTGACCCATAGCGCAGAGCCTTGCTCCTCACCTCCTCACTCACCTCTGGGTGACTGGTTGCTTGCTGGGGAGAACAGACCACACAAAAAAAACAGTCTGTTAAACACCGGAGGTAAGTTCAGCCCCGAGGAGGCTTTTCTGCCTGGTGCCTTTCAATCCTTCACAACACCTTGGGGAGCCATCTGACAAATGCAATATCAGTAAATATCACAGCAGTATAAGTACGAAAATAAAATCGATCAACTTTTTATCCTTCTCATGCCAAGACCCAACTGTCAGTGATGTAATAGATGACTTTGTAACTAAGGCTCCGCACTCGTAATATTCCAGGGTTAGTGAGCTACTCTGCCCCAGCACCAGTAACACCCTGCTGCCCTACAGTCTGTTGTCCTGCCCTGTCCTGGTGCTGTGGCCCCAGCTTTGCCGCTCTGGCAGGATTAGCACCTTGCAGGTGGTCAGCATGTCGGCGATGGCTTTGCGGCTCAGGTTGGCGGTGGCGATAACGTCTTCCTGCTGGGCAGAGTTTCCCGCCGCAACCGCCTTGGCCGTTGCTGTGGTGATGCCCTTTGTCATGCGGATGAACTCCTCGGGCGTGGTGGACTTGTCAGGGACGTCCTTGGAATGGAACATCTGTGAACGTGTGGGGGGGAGGGGGGGGAAGGAGAGGGGTGGAGGGAGGGAGGGGGGGTGGAGGGAGGAAGGGAGGAAAGGGGGAAGGGAAAAAGGAGGGAGGAGGGAAGGGAATGATGAAGGGAAGGGAGGGGACTTGGTGAGACCGTTCAGACAGATATCAGGGCTGTGCCATTGCTGAACCGTTACTAAACAGCATAGATCCAAATGGAGGGAGCCAGGGGGGGGTATATAGCCATTGTGAGAATGAATAAGCGAGGTTGACACATTTCCCAGTGTTATTGATGCCCCTGTAATGGGGAGTTAAGTGTGCTGTGTTTGCTCTGGTGTGTTCCTATGCCTGTGCAAAGCCTGCTGTGGTCCTGGAGGGACTCTGATAAGGATTAGCAGTAAATCACAAGGAAAACAAGCTGATGAAAACTTCTCCTCTGCTCCACTGACCACCTCCCCTCCCCCCAACCCCCACCACATTTCTTGCACCACAGCCCCATGATAAGACAGTGAAAAGTACAGCAGGGATTGTTTGGGATGAGCAGGAGAGAGCGAACCAAAACCAGTGTGCAAAAACCTCTCCTCAAACGGTTAAGACAGAGCATTAGAACCAGCTGCGACCAGCTACGAAACCCTGTGCGTCCTCTCCAGCGACTCACAAGGGATGGAAGAGTTGAGCCCGTCTGAGGATCTTACCGTCAACTCCTGCTTGATGCACTCGATGGTGGCCTCCAGCGCCCTGGTCCCGCGAGTGGCTTCATCCTCTACCGCCTTCACTGTCTTCAGCAGCGACGTCACATTGGTCACCATGACCTGTCACACACACGGAGGAAGAGGGGGAGGGGAGAGAGGGGGAGATTTATGTAATATTTATAGAAAGTAAGAAGTGTTAAGGACAAACAGAGAGAGAAAACAGGCCAGAAGATGGTGCTGTCTACCCCGACAAGCATAAACCAGGATGGGCTAGACTGCCTAGTACAACTGCTATCGTTTTACCAATGATGTATAACATGGTAGTAAGTCGTCATAGTTCTAATGTTTAGCACCTGCCATACCCAGCTCTGGATCAGGGGGCAGATTGTGTCAAGCAGAGCTGAGCATATTTCAGCAACGTGATCACCAGGGGTTTGAAAGTGTGTCCCAAGTGGAGGTCACCATATGTCTGGAGGAATGAGAATAATTTGTCAACATATTCAGGTTCCATGGGCGGTCCTACCTCCACTGAAGGAGTGAGTAAAAGAAGCCTTATGCAGTGTAACTGAAGAGTAATGGATGTTCAGTGAAAAGAGGGAGGTAGCTGAACCGAAAAAAAGCCTTTGAAGCTCTCATCCTGGAGTGCATTTGATGGGGGGAGTAGAGCCCAGCCAGAAAGGGCTTCGATCAGCGCCCACATCGAGGGTTAGGGCAGGGGGACCTGTGAGGTATCCTGCCATGACTGGGCTCCAGTATTTATAGGTGAACTGTACAGTGTGACAATGTATAGGGACGTGGACAGTGAGTGGCAGTAGAAAGGACAGGTTTAGCTGTGCCTTGGAAAACACCAGAGTCAGCTGCTGACCCGAGCGTCTGACAGATAAGGAGCCTGTCCAGTCAAGCGCACGTGCATGCGCACGCACGCACGCACGCACAAACACACACACACACACACACACACACACACAAACTCTGATACCAATCTCAATGACTGGGACATTGGCACATAGAGAGCAGAAAGAGTGCCAAACTCAAACACAGCGATAAGAAGTGTCATTTTCTGTTAGAGACGGAACACTACTCTGGGCTGTAGAGATTGTGGTACTGCAACACTCCCAGCTGGGAAGCTGGGACAGAACAGAATGCCCCTGCATATCTCTGAGACGTATCTGTGTGGGCCCAGCCCTTTATGCTGGCTCCGTAAACCTTACCTTGGCAGCGCTCTTCAGCTGGTACATGGATGGATCATCTGCCGGCTTGCCTGAAGCACACTTGGTGGCGCCAATGAGCTCAGCTAAAGCCTTGGCCACATCCCTGACCGCATTTATCAGAACCACCTGGGGACAGAGACGGGGGAGAGGGATAGGGGGAGGGAGATAGGGGAGAGATACGGCAGGGAGAGGGGGGGTGTGGGAATGTGCTCAAAATGATACAACACAATGGCCAGCGCAGGAGTTTACCAGAGCCACCGGAGTTAACACACCTATCACTCTCACCCGGAGGTATCGCACTACTGAGGAAGCGGGGAAGAGAGAGAGAGAGGCCGTAGAGGGGAGACAAGTCTGTAGTGTGTGTGTGTGTCAAAGGATGCAACCACAAATAAAAGCTAACTGCTATACATGACAGATACATAAGGAAAGTATAGAGTCCCAGACAAAGCTGTATCTTATGTTTCCATTTGGAGCAGGGCCGGCTCGGGGGAGGGGGGGGCGGTTCACTTGTGTTTTGTTGAGTGGTTTCAGTTCTTGTTTGTCTTATCGGGTCCACATGTGTCTTGTTTGGTTCTTTGTATTTAGGTTCCTGTTTTGTGTTCAGTCTTTGTTTTGTCCTTACCCTTGTTACTGTGAGTATCCTGTCTGTTTCCCTATTATCAAGAATCAACCCTTGTTTTGATGTTCTACCTGGCCACCTCTCCTGCATTTGGGTCTTAACTTACCACACACCGTAACATTTTGAATAATTTGAAACATGGTCTTTTGCCTGTTAATGCTTGCAATGCAGTGAAGAAAACTATATGACACCAATGTTTAATGTAAGTGGTCCCTCTAACAGTACAACTGGTCCCAGCTTGCCCACGCCAGTTCAAATGGTCTAGAACCTCCCCTGATTTGAAGACATATACATATATGTTGTAGCAAACCAGGGGAAACAGACCAGCCAATCCGGAGCAGAGGGCGGGTCCATAGGCTTAGATTAGGGGAGGTAATAGAAAGAGTCTATCTGCCTGTTGAAATGCTGCAGCCACTTGGCACATGGCACTGGTCACACCTGTAGCCCATCAGGTGATCAAGGGAGGGAGCCAGCCCAGGGCCACATGGAAAAGCAAAGGACCAGAAAGACAACCCTGGAGGAGTGTTGTTCAGCAAAGAGACTGGCTGGAAAAGAATGACCTCTCACTCTGATTTTAACCCCCACAGGATCACACCTCATGAAGGCCAACAGACCCCGGATGGGAAGAATCCTGATTTAAAGTTTGTCCCACTAACCTTACCCAGATCCCCAGGGCCAAATGTCTCTTGAGTCCTAATTCATTGTGAATCAGGCCCTCAAGTCCCCTAGGTTGCTACAATGTGAATAACCTTCCAGTGTTCCATCCAGGACTGAGCCCATCTGGGTGTCCTTACCTGGGTCTCAGGGTCATCGGAGCCCATGCTGGTGGCCCCCAGTTTGACCACATCAGTGAGATGGGTGATGGTCTTGGCAGAGGACTGGGCGGCCTGGGCCAGTCTCTCCTGACTGGAGGCTGCCCCTGCCACCAGCAGCTTGGTGTCTTCCACCAGAGCCTTGGCTGTCTTCAGGATGCTCTCCCTGTGGACACAACACACACTCTCCCTCAGACACACATGCGTGCATTCTACATACTGGCCTGCTCTGCTAACCTCCAGAGTTGGGAGCTGCCTTGAGTGTTACGTCGACAAGGTAAGCTCTCCTGACCTTCAGTTGGACTATGTATTGAGGGTAGTAGACGCCTCATCTGTTGATGGGCAGGGAACTGAACACGCTGGGACTTTCGAGGCAGGGGCCTGCCTCGAGTGCCTCACCTATGGTCAGCGAAGGACTCCTCGTTGTCAGGGTCGAGTGTTCCGGCTGAGGCGAACATGATGGTGGTGTCCAGGTCTGCGATGATGCCGGACACGGCGCTGGCTGCCGTGATGCAGGCCTGGGTGCCCTTGTTACCAGCTTGCAGGGCTGACAACACCATAGACACCTGTGTGGGAGATGGAAACACACACACACACACAAACACACTGCCTCAACACCCTGCATAACAATAACACAACTAGTGAACAAACAGACCACATTCTAATTGTCCTTGGCCCGATGTTCTCATGTTTGTTTAAGTTCAGATTTCTGAACTCTCATTAAATCTGAGCTCAACGTTAATATGCCATGCAGGAAGAGTATGAAGGCAATAGGCTAAAAGGACTGGAGGTGAAGCAGCAGGAGAGAGTGGAGAGATAGAGAGAGCAATCGAGAGAGACCTGCAGACAGACAGACAGACAGAAAGACAGACCCACTGATAGTGAAACATACATCAACAGAGTAATATAGCCAAAGAAACTGAGATAAGAGTGAGAGAGATAGAGAGAACGAGAACATTTAAGAGACAAAGAGAAAGGGGCGTAGCAATGAATTAGCCCTGGGCCCACTGATTCTGCATAAATGCAGTACATGAAGCCCAAGATTCTGACTCTGCCTCTCTCCAAGCTCCCGATCTGGACGTCTGCCGCCCTCGCTAACAAATGAACTGCCACGGGAGCTGTATTCAGATGAGGTGGAGGGTTCAGCTTCCATATGCAGTGAGACACACATTATACCAGCCTGATATAAGCCCTGAACCCAATCAAGCAGGAGCAATATAAGATCAATGTGAATACAAAGTTCCAGTATCTACTGCTAGGATCATGGAGGAGGCGCGTGACTGATCGGTCCTTGCTTCTGTCCATTGACAGTACGTGTTGGTGTTGATATGAACTCATGTAGTTGTTATTGGTAACAAGTATTCTCGGCTGTAACTACTGCTACTTGTGTAACATGAGCTGTTAGCGTCAACAGTGCAGCAAGCCAAATATGTGTTTTGACACATTAGTGCACTGTTCTCCTATTAAACCCCAGCGCTTAGGCTCAGGGATTACAGCTTCCACACACAGTTCACAAGTACATCTTAAAGAACTCTGTATTATAAGCCTTTGCCCTGGGAACTGACTTTAAGCAGCTGCCCTTTCACCTCAACAATGTATACTCCTACGTTCCTCCTATCTGTACATACACGAACAACAAAGGACTGGGAGCGGAGGTTGGGGAGGTAAAGAGTCCTGCCCACACACACACACACACTCAGCAGGGAGCAGAAAGTGCTATAACGGTCTCCTGTCGACCGGCCTACCTTCTCGGTGACGGCACGGGCGCACTCGATGAGCTCCCTCTTGGAGAAGCTGTCTGTGGGGCTGACCTGCAGGGCCCCTGCCTTCTGCACCAGGTAGATACAGCCGTGGCCAAGCTCCTGCACACGAGTCTTGATCTGGAACCCCACCTGGAAAAAACAGTCACCCGGCCAGTCAATGAGTTGTCGAGTCTGACAGACAGTCGAGTATCCACCTCCGCACAGCTCCGTACTGCTAACGTCTATCTTCTCCATCCACATGCCACATAGTAGACTGTCTGCCTTATAGCAGCCAGAGGGACATAATGCTGGCTTTCAAAAGCTTGAGGAGAGCGACCGATGGCACTACACCTTTAATTTCCAGACACACAGATTCATGGGTGGGTGGTACTTCATTATGAGCATCACTACAGGCTTTTAAGCTTGTGGGGGTACGATGTTGCCATGGTAGCCAGAATTTCCAGCAGCCAGTTATGTAAAGGGTATTGATAAGAGTGTGCGATGGTTATCAGACTGTGTTTCCATACATCCCTGTCTTCTCTTAGGGGAGCTTTGAGCGCAGACTACACGTGTGTGGAGAGAGGGACGGAGGATGGAGAGGAGCAAAAACCTCCCTGCTGAATCTCTCACTGTCAGAAAATATCCTATCAAAGGACCCCACCCACCATCTAGGTTGTGTGTATCTGCAAATCTATGTGTTTACTTCCCAAACAAATGCTAATCAATTTAGTTGCCAACATCTCCGACTTGACTGAGGTGGGACCCTTAGGTAATGTATATCTGTATATCTCACAAACAAAGAATCCATGATGTCGACTGAGGCGGGTCGACCTCTCACCTCCTCTGGCTCAGCCGTAGCGGCCGCCAGGTGTCCTTGATGGGCTAGCTGGCCATAGTCAACCGTCACTTGGGAGGCCAGTCCACCAAGCTCTTCTGGACACGTCACAGACTTGGTCATCTGGAGCAAGGCACAAACACACATACTGCAAGGTCACAGAACAAGCCTAGGGATATGTGATGTAATGTATTAGGAATTACAATAAAGTCCAGTAATCACACTGAGGTGAGTTTGAGGTGGAGCAATTGAGGTGTGTTGTGTGCTCACCATCTCCTGTGCGGTAATGGCGATGGCCTTGGAGAATTTCACCATGGTGGTCTGGTAGTCTACAAAGGTTCCATCTGGCTCTGGGGGAGTTCCTTCTCCAAGCTGTCATGGCCAAATAGCTTATTTTAATCAGCATTCCATCAGCAATACATAAGCATTCTGGCTTTCTTGATTTTGTAACAGGACAAAGCCAATTAATTTGCCCTGATTATTATTATTATTATTAATTTGCCCATGACATAAAACGATTAGATGTAATATACACAGAATTAAAAATGTTTTACTTCTTCCACATTTTCTGAATGACACTCCATAGTATTAAAGTGGTGAAGCCGCCCAGTATCATGTTGATGAATAGGACTCTATCTACTGTTGGAACTGTAGGAATGGATGCTGTGTTCTCATAACTACAGGTCAGCTTGCTTGCAAATCAAAGTTTCAGTGAAGACTCTAATTACCTTAAAACTCTGAAATCAAAGCTTTTGAGGCTTTTCACAAACCTTAAATCAACACATAAAACGTTGTTTCTTTGTTTAATTTAACATTAATCAAATGTTAATGCATAATTCCAGTGCCCAGTCTGACCTTGTGCTGTTCTGTGCATCTGACAATGGCCGCGTTTCCCAGATTCGAACGTTCTTAAGGATTTAAGAAGGCTCTTAAGAAGGGTTCGGCTAAGAAGGAGTGCTAAGATAGGGGTGTTTCCAAGACACGTTCTTAACTGCCTTCTTAAGATCCCGCCAAAGAAGCCTCTTAAGAAGCTCTTAATGGGAGCTGTCCACCGCCGTGGTGTTGAAACTAAATCAATCGATGCCAGGAAAATCGATCACCCACCACTTTATCAGCGCACGAATCACACACAACACCGTGTAAGGCCGTAATCATAATACATATTGGGGGGACACATCCCCCCCACTTTTCAAATCTGGTCAAAATGTCCCCCCCAATATATTGATATAAAAATATAAATGTTCTACGCTACGACAGGCAACCACGCACGCAGTCAGAAATTATCATAAAAAATGTAATTCGTACCCCCCGATGTTGACTCCATGGCTACGGCCTTGAGCCCTATACATGATAGTTGATGTGTGGTGGTAGTGGTAGTGGTAGTGGGTTTATTGTTGGGAGTAGTCCACTTGCGTGGACTTCAGCAACGCCTTTATATATAGACTGAGGTGGAGCCTCGATCTCTTGATGAGGTTCCAGCCGAGTTCAATTACACCTGTCAGTTTCCCTGATTTCTGTGAAATACCACAGGGTTGTTGATGTTTTTATATCTAACGTCAACTCATGCAGATGCCGAATGTTTGTGAAAACGTAATGAGTGATAGTAATGATGATTCATTTTATTTATGTAGCTACAGGAACACATGAGCAATTATTTATTTTTATATCGTTATTTTTGTTATTATGCTATTATTTTTCTTGCGTCAGTGTTCTGCAGCTGTGGGCGCACATTTATCATCACGCATGGTTTTAGTATTCCTTTGAGTGTCAGATATAACTTTCCCTGACGCGGCTGCAGTGAGCGTTTGGTCGCTAAGAAGGCTGTTAAGAGTGGGTCAGGCTGATCTTACATTTCCTTCTTAGTGAAAGATCTTCTTAAGCTAAGAATGACTCTGGGAAACACGTACTTCTTTCACGGCGCTCTTAAGAGCGCTCCTAAGAAGGTTTCAGCGCTTAAGAGCTTCTTAAGGAATCTGGGAAACGCGGCCAATAAAAGACATGAACTTTAACTTCTTTACGATGAGTGGTTCCACCCCAGACAAAGACAGATCACTGGAGGAGGCAGAGTGACAGCTGACATCGCTGGTGTATTGGGCCTATCACTTCTCATCGATCATATCTGACTAATGAGTCTCTGCTGGAGGGACAACTAGCAATAGGCCACAATCCACACACACACACACAGCTCACCCTGCCCATGGCCTCAGCAATGGACTCCACCATGCCCCCCACCATGCCACCCTCGCTGGCCGCCTCATTCAAGGTCACCATGATGTCATCCACTGCCTCCCTCATCAGCTGAGCAGCTTCAGCAATAGCATCATGGGTGTGGGCAGCCTAAGTATAGAGACACACATACCCAGATCAGCCTTAAACATGACATGGAAACACTCTCCTCATCATCATCATCATCATAAATAATAAATTTTATTTGGGGGATACCTTTACACACATTCAAGGACATCTTATATAAAATTGTCCATTATAGGTTGTCATGGCTCTCGGCTAATCAGGAGTGTCACTGTGGCTGCTCATGACCTCATTACTGTTATAATCTCCATTTAAACCTTGTTTCTTCCTCTTTGTCAGATTGTTTTGTAGAACTCCAATGACTGCCAGTTTGGTGTCAGACTTCTCATGACTGGATTATTATTTGGAATATCCCAGAGCATTTAGTTTGTTTGCACTTGTTTTTTGAGGACAACCTAGAGCTTTCAATATTTTGTGATATTTTCACCAGTTTGGAATCCTTGTTTTATTTCTCTTGGAGACTTGATAGAAAGAACTCTTATTTTTTACATCCTCTGCATGTGATCCCTTCCACTCCCCCTGACATATGTAAGTTAACTGTATTGGTGAGTTAACCATGTATGAGAAAAATAGACCATTGAATGCTAGAACATTCCACGTCAACATGCTAAAACAACTACCCAACGCTCGTTGTGTTTGAGTGGTAGTACCTTCGGGTTACCCCCTCCCTCCTTGGCAGCATAGAGCATCTGCAGGGCAGACTCTGACAGGGTCTTGGTCTGGTCCAGGATGGTCATTTGCTGCTGGTGGTCGAGAAGCCTGGACGCCAGACCCACCGACGCCACGATGAGAGGTTCAAAGTAGCTGGCCAGCTGGGTCACCTGCGAGAGGAAGAGGCCCTGGTGTGAGATGCTGGGATAATAAGTCGACTGCTCCAGAGAGAACTGGTAGGGGATGAGGCCTGCAGAGGCGGCGAGAGGAAACAGACAGACTAATACCTTGTGTCCCAGCTGGGCGGCTTCCCCTCTGGCTGCCGTGGTGATGGGATCGATGAGATGGCCAATCTCCTGCACGGAGGATGTCAGCTGTTCCTGCAGAGCCTGGTGGAAACAGCAATAACAGCAACAAAAGACATGGGACAAGGCTCTCAATGGAAACCTTGTATCCCAGAAGCAATGACAGGGCTTTGAGCATTACAACCGACTGTACCTCAGAGGAGATGTCATCTCTACAAGGAAGGCTCTGACCCACAGCTGCTAGTGAGGCCTGCTCAATGTCCCGGATGCACTTGTTGATGTTATCGATGGAGTAGTCACATTGCCTTTGCCCTGGCGCCTTGTCCCTGCCAACCAAGAGTGATGATGATGAGTAGTACATCGTATGTTTTATTATATTTTGTCCTTGAAAGACAGTACCTGGCTGGATGTCTAACAGAGTTGTCCTATAAATTGTACCGTTTTGAAGTATTATGAAACAAAAAGTTTATCTTATTTACAGGACATTGAAATCTGAAATCCATACCACATTTGCAGGAGGCTGGAGGAATGCCAGATACAGAACATGATGGATCTGAGGCGTGTGTGTGTGTCTGCGTGCATTTTTTACGGTAGAGTGATAATGAGGAGGGAACGCACTTCTGTTCATGTCACTAGACTACCTCTGTGTCTGCCGTCATTCCAAGCAGAGGCAGCCTAGCATAGCCTCTGAGCTGTTCTGCCTCCTCATCTTCATTCCTTCCATACAGAACTCCCTCAGCTGCTAAATGGGAGTTGGAAATGTAATCCACTACCACAATCATTTATTACTCAGCTGAAAATCCATTTTGAGCCCCTGCACTCCACAGAACATCGGGTGTAGACCTGTTTATAATTACGTATATGGCGTGGATGGGGGTGGCACACACCTAATGGAGGTGATGAGGCTTTTGATTGAGTCTGACACTGTGCGGGAGTGGCCGGCCAGGACCGACCAGGTGGGGGGGTCTTTGGGGTTGATGATGAGCGATCGGGCCGTCTCCAGGAGGAGGGTAGAGCTGTCCAGCATCGAACGGGCCGAGCGCACAATTGGCTCCTGGGATGCAGAGCCCTGGGGAACGAGGGATGGGAGGAGAGAGGAAGGGAGGAGAGCGAGTGAGAACAAGAGGGCGAGGATGGGGAACAGTACATGTCTATGCCTGAAGCGCAAACACACTACACAGGTGTCGCAGCTCTCCTTCCCTGTTGACTTCCAGGAGATCAAAGGTGTCCTCCAAGCCACGCACTCAGGGATGGGATTAAAGATCCAGCTTTATGTGGTCGTGCAAAGAAACACCTTCAGTCTTTCTGATCATAGCCAAAGCTTCCCTCGACAATTAGATTAACAAGCTCAAGATTAGAGCAGCTGTGCTGAGAGAGAGCGCAGTTAAACACTGCCCTCCAACAGATTAGAGTCATAAAGCTTTTAGAGCTGTGTAAGGAGTCTTTTTTTGTAGGAAGTAAAATCAATTCCATCTGGAGTCTTTTCCTAACTAAAAGAAAGAACAATTTCAGTGCAGACCAATTCCTCCAGCTAACAGAAACCACTCTGTACCATCCCCTTTTTCAGGAGGGTCATAAAGAGGAAAAAAACATAAATTGCACTGGACTATAAATCGCATTTATTTTGAAATTAATTTCACAAAATCCAAGACCAAGAACAGCCATTTAATCTTTAAAGGGCACAATAGCACACAGAACAACAGGCTGAATAGGTGTTCGGTATATTAGCGTAGCCTAACACATGTAAGGGATAATGCCCAACGAGGTGTCCAATATCACCTGATAATGGACGATGCGGAGGCGTGAACCGTCCGACGCGCAGCTGAGGTTGCTTCCGCGGAGGTAAACTACTTACTCACAGGTAAACTAGTTCACCAAGATCCTGATCTCATTCCACAAATCTGAATCTGTTGAACTTGTTGGTTCATGAAAGTCAGTATGAATTTAAATTTTTAAATTTTTAAATTACATATATTCTGGTATATAAATCGCACCTGACTATAAATCGCGGGACAAGCCAAACTATGAAAAACAAGTGCGACTTAAAGGCCGGAAATACGGTAATCATCGTATGATCTCAATGCCTATTCCAAATGTGCACAATCTTTCTATGGGATAAAAATATTTAGACAGAATGACAAGAAAAGCTGAATTTACGAACCTATGCAATTCTAAAATTGACTCAAAATCTCATCCCAATGCAAAAGAATGTCAGAAAATGCAAACATGCTTACCTCATTGCTAATCTGGGCAGGAATACTGGCAAACTCAGGGTTGGAGGCAAATGTGGAGAGATTGTCTACAGCCCCCAGGAGAGGACTGGTGGCAACACGACACCTGTTTCTGTTCTCCTCTGAAAAATCCCCATCTAGGGCCTGCAATAAAACATCAGGACAAGTCTTTGAGGCCACAATACTGCTACAACAGAACCACATATCAGCTGCACAACACAACAAATACTATTTTCAATAGAAACAGTAAAAGGAGCCCATGCTGCAAATATATTCTTGCTAAGGGCAAACAGGATAGAAATTCCATTGCCAGAAAACTCACTTTGATAGTTTTGACGAGGTTGGCAGTGGTGTTGGCAACCTCTTTAGCTGACTGGACAAACTGCCTTTTGGCCACAGGGTTGGATGTTTTGGACGAGGCCAGGCGGCATGCATTGCAGAGGGCTGAGGTATGCTTTGCTACAATTGTGGCTGCAGAGAGAACCTAACAAACAACCAAACGAGAGAAAGAGACATTACAAGGAGACATTCCTCTGAGAGAGCATGTCTAACTATGTTCCATAGTCGGCTGATGCTAAAACTTATCGAGCCATTTGATTTGAGTCACAAATGTGTTATCAGTCACAGAGTAACAGTCTCCGTATGCCAGGGAAAGGCCCTGTAGTCCGTCAGCAGTCACAGATGGGCTTTCTCACCTGTGAGGGACTACTGGCTGGGTCCACAAGGTTCTGACAGGCCATCTGGATTGCCTGGTTGGCACGCGCAAACTGGATAGGGTCCACCAGCCCCTCATGACCCGACTGACTATTTGGATCAGACACACCCACCATGTAGGACGCCTAAGGCAGGAGAGAGGAGAACCCATTGTTTCTGTTTTGTTTCTCCCCTGGGGAGCACTGCAGCCATGGCCAAAAGTATTGTCAGTGACATTAATTTAGTTTAGAGTGGTTTTCTGCTTCAGTATTTGTAGAATAGATTTGTTACATAGTTCTATGGTATACTGGAAAACAATGATAAGCATTTCATGAGTTCTAAAAGATTTTATTGGCAAAAACATTAAATACAAGTCCTTTTAGCAGTCTGCTCTTTTATAATCCAATCAATCTGAAGGATAGTGATTTCACCGGAATAGTGAAATCCTTCACACTTTCCCATGGGCTGATATGATAAGTTAAATGATGTTCGCTGGTCATTTTGTACCAAGACCCAAAAATCTGTGAAATGTGTGTTGAAATCTTTTTTGTTTTTGTCAATTAAGCTTTTTTATTTAAAATCCATCCATTTTTATTTAAAATCCATCTGACCCTCTGCACAATAATCTAGAAAACAGTGTGAATCAACATCATAACTGAAGCAGCCAACTTTAATATCACTGCCTATACTTGGCCATGGCTGCAGATTAAAAATGAACTGTGAAGGACAGTTGGAGGAGCACTGGTTGGGTGTCAGCCAGGCCTGTGCAGAGAGAAAAGGATGTCCAGTGAGTCACGGTGCCAGGCTGAGATCTTACCTGTC
This sequence comes from Hypomesus nipponensis, assembly GCF_054491055.1. Classification (NCBI taxonomy): domain Eukaryota; kingdom Metazoa; phylum Chordata; class Actinopteri; order Osmeriformes; family Osmeridae; genus Hypomesus; species Hypomesus nipponensis. Next base: position 10,340,814 of record NC_140374.1, on the reverse strand, counting down.
CAGCAGCCTCTGTCAGCCCACACAGAGCCTTGGACGCCACACCCACACACTGGCCGAACGACAGCACGTCGCCAGTCTTACAGTGCTGGGAAATCCCTGCCATGGACTCTCCTAGGACCTGCACAAGCAGGAAACCAGGGAGAGATTTAGACCTTGGGTTGTGTATTACACGTATTGTATTTGTGACATGCATGAGATCCCTTAAGGGGGCTGTATAGTACCTTGGAGTTTTCCATAACACTCTCAATGCAGTCGAAGTAGGATAGCTCACTGACTGGTTCATTGGGGTTGTCCAGCAGCCCCCTGACAGCCTAGTCCCAGAAGAAGACAGGGAGGGACATGAATGCCATCAAGAAGTACACATTACTGAAGAAATCTCCCTCTCCTCACAACCAGCAACTGGTAACTTACAGAAAACTTTTCAAAGTCTTGTTTTTAAAATGTAAAAACTTGTGTTGTTTTTAAGTTAGACATTTAAGTGACTACACATTAATAACTACTCTTGTTACACAATAGCTTGTGGGAGTTCAGAATGTGGATTGTGCTTGTCAATAAATGAGCAGGCTGCTCTCTCCACAACAAGGCACAGCAGAGGAAAGGTAATAAATGTCAGTCCACGTGAAGACTGTGGGCTGAGTGACTCAGAGGAAGTAGAAGAATAGGTCATTATTTTCCATGGAGACAGAGGACTGCTGGGCATACTTTCTGTCAATACTGAACACTGAGCCCTGAACACTGCATCTAAATGAGCTGTTAATGAACGCTCATGATCATGTCATGATAAAACATTGTTTTCGCAATGAACTATATGAGTTTGGAGTAATGAAAAACAATATTTTCTGTTGCCTGTAGTAAACAAAAACATCAACAAGCCTGTAGGGTTATAGAAAGTTCAGTTGGTACAGTTGAAAACTACCTCAAGTTCCCTCAGAGCATTGTCACACTCATTCTGCCCGGGTGCTTGCTGGGTACACAGCGTGATCAGCTGGTTAATGCTCTCCGTCACTGCCCTGAATACACAAGGGCAGATGCACAGGTTTTAAACATCCAACATTTCCCCTCTGCATGTACACAGACACACATACACACACAGTTCATTATGCACACGTTTTTCAGAACTTCACTCCCAGTAACAATTGAACACACAGCACAGACACGTTGAGGCCGTGTTGGGCTTGTGTTCAGCCTCGGTGAGCAGAGACAAGCCCTAGCCGTTGCTTCCATCTCTCTAATTAGACAGAGGGAAGTCAGTCAGGCCTGAACCCCAGTGGAGCAAGCTGCCTGCCAACCTCCACCAGGGGGGATTCTACACTCTCCTCCATTCTCTCTTCCTCCTTTTTCTCTCTCTTTTCTCTTTCTGCTTTAGCAGCATAACAACAGAAAGAGAACAGCCATGACAGTGAAAGATATTTCATAGCATCACAACTTTACCATATTATACTGTACTATACATATTATGGGGGACACAGTTACTATACATATACAAACATATTATGTGCGTTGAACTGACTAAGGCAGAAATACTGTAATTTTCTATTTTGGTTGCAGAAAGATGTGTTCTCAGTTGAGCCGGTCCATTGTGAATGGTCTTACCTCGCTGCTACAGCCAGGAGGTTCTTGGCGTTGGCTGCTCCCGGGTCCACTGAGAGGGACTTGGCCGCGAGCAGCAGCTTGCTGGATGCCATGGAGATGTTCTTTAGATTACCAATAACTTGGATCTGGTCTTCTTTCCGCTGGAAAATCAAGACACACATTTGGTTTATTTTTTTATATTGCCAAATGGTTAGTATACAGTTTTTTTCTCTGTGTATGCTGTATCGGTCCAGGTGAACAGTTTCGGTATTAAGCACAATTGGCATCCTTACACTAAGCAGAGCGCTATGAAACATGATTGGAGTGTATGTGAACCGTGGCCCCCACCCCACCTCACTAAAACAATACCCCTGCTTCCTCCATTAAACCTGATTAAGGCCGCACCGTCAAGCTACATCAACTCCACTCCCTGACGATCACTGCAAAATTAATGGGCAAAATAACCAGAACAAGAACATCATCAAAGATCTCATTACATTTGATTGTGTTGGAGCTCTCGGGGACAGCCCTGTGACTAAGTGATTTAGATGAAAAGATCTAATTATCAAACGAGTCAAAATAGTTTAAGCGCTAAAGTGACAGAAAAATTTGAAAGCACTGAAAGTTTGATTACAGTACCTCATAGGCATTCCAACTTCAACTATCCCCCCGTTGGTGGAACAGTATAACAAGCAAGCACTCTTTACTGGGGTAATCACCATCAAGTGACTATGGAGCTCTGTCGACAGATGACGGAACCCACCTGGGTGTGTCCTGCCATCTCTATCCCGGCATCCAGGAACTCGTCAAAGTCCTCACTGAACTTTCCGGAGGCCACGGCCAGCTGGCTGCTGGTGCCTCTGGAGGAATGGACCACGTCCCCAGCGGAGTGGTTGAGCTCAGCTGCCGTGTGGTTCAGGCCGGTCTGGGCCTCCTGGAAGGTCTTACTGCAGGGAGGGAGCTGTCGAGAGTGGAGACACATGTTACACAGCTGTAGTCTGTATGTTTCTTTAGATTTCCGCAGATCAGATTCGTATTTGTAGGAACGATTAAATCATGAATGGGTACAAATGACCAAATAATTTGTGTAAAGACTGTAGAGATTATTGATGTTTCTCATGTTTCCAAGTCCAGAGTGTAAGACTCACTGCATCCACCAAGAGCTTCTTGCTGGCTTCTCCGATGCTCCTGAGGGCCATGTCCACATCCTTCTGGCCAGGCAGGCAGTTCACACAGTTATTCAGAGAGTGGGATACAGCCTTGGCCACCTGGAACACAGTACAGCACAACCCTGCTCAGCCCAACCCAACACTTATCCTACCAAGGCCCCATGGACCCAGAACACAGCTATAGAATTCTGAGTATAATACAGCTTCAATGCAAATCAGCACTGAAGCAAAGCCCAACAATCCATGTCACTAATTTATGCCACTGTCCCCGGCATTTGCCAACCAACATGTTTATCTCCCACAGGGCACTGCCGAGCATCTGATGGTGAAGCTCATTGTCATGGAGAGGAGTTTTTACACATATCAGTCAGGGAGCAGAGGAGAGTGAAGGACCAGGGAGAGCCACCTGATGTGAGCATGACCAGGCTTAGACATCAGTAGGAACTGTCCTGACCTGTGCCAGTCTCTGCTGGCTCTCTGCGTCCCCAGGGTGGACCAGGGCCTGGTGGGCCTCGTGGATCAGCATAGCAGAGCCCTCCATGACGTACTGGGCAGAATCCAGCATGGCCACGGCAGCCTGGGGCTCCTTGGTACTGGCGGCTACACCTCGAGCTGCCTGGGCCAGCGTCCTCAAGGCCTGGGCTGTCTCCCTGGCAGCTACGCCTATACATGTAGCCGGTTACCATGGAGAGAAGATGGGGAGGTGAAGGGGGGATTCTCGTCATCATTCCTTCCCTGGACTTATTGTATCATGTTTTCAACTGCTATGTAATGCCTTTGCATAGAAATAGAATTATGTAATTCTTAGCCAAATTCTACAACATTTAAATCTCATTATCTGTGAAAAACATTAAGGTGAGCATGTTTAGCAGGTTTAATATGTATACTTGTGGAATAATTGCATACAGCTCAACTAGACCACTATCATGATGGGGCAAATATAAACCACCCCCATTGTTAAAACAAATTAGTTTTATAGTCAAATACGGCCCCATGTGGCATTTGCCCGTTACTTATTCTACACAAAACTGAGAGCGAAAGCAGCAAATTGCATCAAATTGCATTTTCCAGCCAAGTAGAGCCGATTGCTGAAGGAATGTTAAATCTAGTGAAAATAAGATTAATGAGGAGCGACTAGCACCCTGGGCCTGAGAGTGTGTGCTCAGTCTAGGAGAACTCATTGTTAGAATACACTATTCAAATCTGTCTTCATCGGTTCCTGAATGAGCACAAATTGAGCTGGAATTGAGGGCAAAAAATGCCAGGCCATACAAGACCTTCAGGGTCTTTCTTTTCTGCTAGGCAATAGTGATAACACCGCCACTAAATCAGGAATTTAATTACACTTGGATATCTCTTTATGCTCGTCAGGGTGTCTACTACCTACTCAATCTTGTTTTCCACTTCAACAGCTTTATAGGGTTCCATTTGCAGCAAATAATATTTGTTTTGCCATGACTCTTCATGAAAATCAAGCCTTCTAACAAGGGTAAATAAATAACAAGTCTGATACCAAGTGACCACTCTGCTGGTTGATAGAGATTTACAGTGTGAGTAAACAGGAAGGGGTTTCTGTAGTTCCCCAGGGCCCTACCTGTGTAGTGCTCATTGCCCTGGGCTGCACAGGTCAGCAGTTGGGCCATGGAGGAGCCCACAGCCTTGGAGGTACTGCCCAGATCCTGGGCACATTTCTCCAGCTGGTGGATTGACACACAAAGTTTAAAACATCTCTACCCTGTCTTATCTCATTCCAATTGGTGTTTTGGATGCTGTCGTTCACTGACCGATTCTCCAGGTAGAGGTTTGAGCTGGCTGTCAATAGCGGCCATCTTGGCATCCTGCAGCTCGCTCCTGAGGGTCTGGACGGCTCTGAGGGCGGAGTCAATCTCCAGAGGTCCACATGCTTCATGGGCCTGCAGCAACACGGGGGCACAAGCAGTCATCACAAACTTCTCATAAACGATTCATCAATTCCATTGTCCACACAAGACAATTGGTAAGTCTGGCATTGTCAGAGTGTTGCTTTGTATGTATCTCCAGGACAGTGAGGAGGCTGAGTTTGGACTGTGGCTGAGCGTTCAGTAGGCACCTTCTGGGTGGCAGTCCTGAGCTCTGCCAGGCAGGTAGCCAGGTTCTTAGCACACTGGCCAAGCTGCATGGCTGCAGCCTGGTCCGTCACTGTCGGAACTGCTGACTTAGCAGACGTCACCATCTTACTGCCAGGCTTGGAGGAAGAAAATAACAGCAACAGCATTACTGCGGCGGTTATATGACATGGCATGATATAAAGCTCGGCCGCTTGAGACATTTACATATCTCGAAGACACAAATTACCTTTGGACAGTGAGGTGGAATATGATGTGTGCGTGGGAGAGAGAGGGGCTCCAGTACCTGCAGGAAGCTCTGGCTGGCCATGATGAGTGTGAGCTGGGCACTGAGCTCCTCCGGCTCAGCCTGGCTGCTCCGCATACCCTGGACCAGCTGGGGGATGTGATCTGCCACCGCCTGCACACACACACACACATTTCCATAGATCACATATGGGACACAACACAGATATGAATTTGAAGCAGGGTGAAAGATGGTCATTAAAGCTGCCCATCAGAATTTTGCTATATGGTGATATAACAGTACATGGGTGGATATTAGAATCTGACCCTAGAGGTATCTTGTTGTCAGTGTGAGTACCTTGCAGCTGTGCACTAGCTGCTGGTGCGAAGCCATGTTCTTGTTGGAGGCTGCAGCGTTCTGAGCAGCTGCTATAGTCTGGGTGGAAGCAGCAGCAGCCTGCTTAGCAGCAATCTGTTCCACACACAGCCACAAGATTCATTAGACATCACTGAGATCTTTAACATGGCTAAAAGTCACAGCAACTTAAACTCCTCCTCAACATGACTTGATTTTATCTTTGTAAGAGGCCACAAACATCTTCGTCAAAGGGTTCTTCACAAATCTCCCAAGAAAAAAAAGGATGATGTGTCATGCTTTCATTTTAGTAATGCGCTCCCTTTTAGCATTGTTGTAACTTATATGTCTGAAGGTTGATGAATTGTCACTTTAGCTAACAATACGGCCCCAAAGTCACTGAGGGGTGATTTGCTTTGAAGCAAGGGTGAGATAGGAAGTGGAGAGAGGAGACATTCCATGTATTGTGGGTGGAGGGGTGGAGGGGTGGGATATAGGAATGAAAAAAAGAAACAGAACAACAATGACATCTTTGTCCTGGAAAATACAAACAAGAATACAGAGTTCTGGCACATCTCACAAGAAAAGAAAAGCAGCAAGAAAACCGTCCGCTTCCACTCTCTCTCTCTTTCACTCTCCCTTACCCAACCACCTCTTTGGTGCAACTGCAAGACAACACTGTATGCTTTGTACAGTACATAGTACACTCAGAAGAAATTCTATACAGGTAATGTTCAGGTCAAGAACGGATCCGAAACTTGGGGGATTGATGAACCGATATAGCCCTGTCTTCAGACCATATGAAGGGAGGATTAAGGAGCTTTGAATGTGCAGGTGGAGTCAAGATACACAGTCATTCTCTCGTATCACCCTTGATTCAATCTAAATGAGTCTAAATACAAATCTCTCTATCTTTTCTGTGGGAAGGAACCATCACCATGACCAAGCAACAGGGAGGGATAGAGATATTCCATGTGATAGCAGTCTGATTCTGGCCCGGGGTTGTGTGCTGTGTGCTCAGGCTGACTGAGTGCTGGGAGCATCAGAGCAGTTAGCGTCTAGTCGGGGGAGGATCGTTGATGCTGGCAGGCTAAACACAGATCTTTACCCTCACATGAACTCATTCACATCACTAATGGGATTCACCTCCCCCTAATGTTGCCACAGGAGAAGAAATCAAAAATATGCAAAATTGCCCCTTATTTGTGCAAATTAATGCAAAATGATTTGGGCATTTTGATATGCATTTCACAATGCGTTGGAGCACAACATGATATTTTCCAATCAATACCCTATACTTTTGTCAAATGGAAGCATTTTATATTGGATGGAGAAGTGCCTTTTGGTGGGTTATAAATTATAGCCAGGTGTGGGTGGCGACAGTGCTGTTGTAAGGAAGCATTACTGAGGTGAGGGCGTGTTGCTAGCGGCCCACCTCCAGCCTGTTGACCAGTTTCTTTTTGATGGCGTTCTGGGCGGCAGCGTTGGTTGCCACCCTCAGTCCCTCGGCCGCCTCCCTCAGTCTCTGCTGTTGGTCCTCATTGTCAGGGTATGCTGCTGCCCCCTGAGAACACACACGCATGCACACACACGCACGTGCAAATCCCACTTTAATGATAATCACAGCTCTGCCTTGGCATTGAACATTTCTCTAAACATTTCCCAAACACAGACTATATATTACATGCAAAATGGCATTAAGCATGGTCTGCTTTTTGACTGTTTCCAAGGAAACCGCCAGTACAAGACTCCCATTTCCTCTTAGTGATGGCAGCGATATCGTGATTAATGTGTCACAGATCAAAGGCATCTAATAAGCCATAAGCATGGTTTCACTTGCCTGAGCATTTCACATTGATAATATCCTGTTCATCTATACTTGTCTCTGTGGCCCAGGGCTTATTAACTACCCTTGGGGAGGCCTGAAATTATTTCATTTTTAATAGGAGCAGTAGTCCAATCTAACAGCAACCAGAGAACCCCCTGTGTCTTCTGAAACACAAAGACCAAAATACCATCCTGTGCTGAATGTTCTGTATCTGCAACCCAGCTGCTATAAGAGGGCCCTGTCTTGCACCCAGCGGAATTGACTTTATCAACGACGCAAGTATCATTTCACTTGACACAAAGCGGACTTTTCCCTCCAAAGACGCACGTCGGTAAATTAGGAAATGACCTTGCGCTCCCGGGGGCAGTTCAGCGGAAAAAGGAGGCGTGTCCCAGCGCAAACGTTCCCTGATGCTATTTTGCAGCTTCAGAAAAACAATTTTGCCACAGACCAGGAAAAAAGTAGTCTAAAGTCAATGGCGCGTTATTCAGATGCTATTTTAAGGGTGCATGCTTGGCCCGTGCGCACTGCTGGCAAGGCCAGGGTCTTCTTACTGCGAAACTACGTTAAATTGTTTTGATTTATTGTATGGCTGTGTCTATGTATGTGAACTTGATTTGTAACAATTGTGGCAATTTCCTCCCATGCCTGTTTAACCTAAGCTAATTTCGCCATGTAACGTTACACAAACACGGAATCTACTGTGGCAGGAAGGTGCAAACAATATGAAGGTCTTAAATTAAGTAAAAAAGTACAATGGTTAAAGTAATTCTAAGAACCAAACAATAAAAAATATAACAATTAAAACAATTAAATATATATAAAAATAAGATAAAGAATTTGAATGAGCAGCATGACTAGGCAACTTAGTGCAATGAGAAAACTGCTCTGCTTTTCCCATACAATGTCACTTCTCTATCTTTTACGGCCCTGATGAGAACGTCGGTCTCCTCGTCTATGAACCGCTCCTGCCGTGCGCCTGGCAAATCTGCCGTTATAATAGCAATTCTGATTGGTTTATTGCACCTTTCGCCCAAACCACACCCATTATGTAATGTAGCTACTTCAGACCAACCCATTTTTGATTTGCGCCAGACGCAAAGTCATTTATCCCGCCAGTAAAATAGCTACAGCGCCGGAGTCCCGCCCACAAAGTTACGCTTTGCGTTTTGATACTTGTGTTTAAGATTGTTAAAATAGGGCCCACAGAGTCCATCCTTGTACCTTGGCAGCCTCCACCATCCTGGCTGTGGCATCAGCCAGCAACTTGGCGGCAGCCAACAGCTTCTTGGAGTTGTCCATGTCCACCTCCGCCTCAGCGTCTGATCTCATGGCGTTGACCAGGTCAGAAGTTGCCTGGGCCAAGACCCTTGCCTGGCGCACCATCTCACCTACACAGAGACAGAGAGAGAGACAGAGAGAGATAGCAAAGGTGAGAGAGAGAGAATCACAGACAGCAAATGAAAACAGAGAAAGAGGAGAACCATGGCCCCCCCATCGATACCATCTCCTAGGCTAACAGCAGAGAGATGTGGTAACGTTGACGTTACATTGCACACCCCTCCTCCTGCTTCTTTTTCACCTTCTGATATCACACAGTATGATTTTGTGTTCTCTACTCTGGCTAAGAGCCAAATCAGCTTCACGTTTCAAGAGAATCATTCTCTCTTGCTTGCACTAAAATCAAATAAAGCCTGTGGAAAGACCCCGAAATATGAATAGTCTATATGGTGCTAGGTCTCCCCCTACGCTCATACTATAAAAAGCTATGACTCCCAAACACCCACCTCCAGCTAGAAATAACTATTGAAAAGATGTTCAGAGACATGAGAATCACATTATAGTCTCCAGTCTTACCCCAGAAATCCCCCAAAAATGCTCACTTTCATGAAAACGGGGAGGGTCAAACATACATTTTATACCAGTTACTAGGTTGTTCTGCAGACACATTGAGGATTTACTGGTGTGTTCAACCTTGCTTGAGTGCTCAGGTCATGTGTTTTCTTTTACATTTCAAAGACTCTCAGACACTGATTGAAAGCAGATTTGAAGCTCTGTAGTGGTTTTAGATGACATGTTTTCTTCAACCCCCTAGAGGATTGGCCTAGCTCAGAAATCCTTCAGCCTCATGGCTGAACCATAACAAATACTTCAGTGTTTGAAAATGTTAAAACAAAGTCTTGAAGGTCAGTTAATATAAACCATAACCTGACAACATCTTGGGTCCCCTCAGTCAAAATCAATGGTAACAACTCCTCTGAAAGCCTTCAGGATATGAAAGACGAGAAACAGAGGCAAGAACTGCTGCTGACTCGAGCAATCATTTATATTTGTCATGTCTCTGGTAATAGCCAGCCAAATCAATGTGATTCCATTTGATGGACACCAAACTGACTGGCAATCATTACCACAATGTCAGTCAAAATAATTCCTCTCCTTCCCTCGTCCTCCTCCTCTCTTCTTCACCCCTCCCCTCCTAATCCCATCCTCCACTGCCCTCTTTAGCTCTTCCTCTCCCCAATTCCCCCCTCCCTTCCCCAGAGCTCACCAGCATCTCCCATGGAGGTGAAGATGCTCTCCGTGACGGTCATGATGGTGTCGGTGGCCTGGTCGTAGCGGCCAATGGGCTCGCCGCAGCTGGCGTAGTGACGGACATGCTGCAGCAGGTCGCTGAGGGCCTGGCCCACCACGCCGGCCGCCGCGCTCACCTGCTTGAGGACCTCGCCATCGTCTGTGGCTGACAGGCAGGCCTGGACGCAGGTTTCTACGGAGCGGTCCACCAGCTTCCCAGCCTCCACCAGCTGCTCCTGGCACACAGGAGAGCTGATGGTGGGGCTCACCACCTGCACGGGTCACAGACACAGGAACAGGCTTGGAAAACAACTTAATCAGAGATGCTTGGAGGGGGCTGCTGTAAAATCCAAACCACAAAGCTTGTCTTATTATCTTATCTTATTTATTTATTTCCCCTGTATTTAACCAGGTAGGCCAGTTGAGAACATTTCTCATTTCTCAACTGCGAACTGGCCAAGATAAAGCAAAGTAGTGTGACAAAAACAACAACACAGAGTTCCACATGGAATAAACAAACATACAGTCAAAAACACAATAGATGAAAACATTTATATAGAGTAAGTACAAATGAAGTAAAGAGATGAAGCAATAAATAGACCAAAGTATCAAAACAATTACACTTTAGGCATTAACAATAAAAAAATACAAATAACAATCCCTTCAACTTTGTCTAATGAGGCACACTGTGGCATGTGGATGAAGAGGGCTTATAAGCAGCTATCATCAAGCTTTTCCCTTCTTCGCTTCTACTCTCATCTGGAGCACTTGGCTGGGAGACAGGGTGTGGCTATGTGTGGATACCTTGGTGCACGCCACCAGCTGGGAGGTGGACAGGGCACATTGGGTGGCAGCTGCGATCACCCCGTTCTGCAGCACTGTGTCCTCTGCCACCTGTGCTACGTTCTTGGCCTTGAGGACCAGCATGGCAGCTGCATTGGCCACTGCCTTGGCCAGATTCATCAGGATGTCCTGCAACAACATGCACAAGCTTCCATCACTGAGCCCAGAAGAGCACTTTGGAATATGTTATTGACTTTAAACACATATTAACATTGAGGGGAACGTTTTACTAAACTTTCAAAAAGTTTATTACTATAATCGGCACAAGTTCCATCAATGCATATTATTAAGATATAATGATTTTGTTATGTTCACAGTGATATATTGAGGGGGACCAATTGTATTTTCCCCTGGGACTTTTGCCCATGACTGTACAGTATTGCCTGTCATGTACATGGAGAAAACACAGACAGAAGACATGTTGTCAGACTTTGTGTAGGGTATTCTCACTGCTCATTACATGAGTATGTGGTGAAAAGCAGGCCTGGTCGCATGACAGAATAGTGCGCTGCTTTTAAACGAGGGGGTGGGAGTTTGTGAGTGTGTCTTCCTGTTTGGCAGCGGTGTCATAGGAACAGTGTGGGAGTGGATTCCAACCTGGAACCTCTCGTCGGTCTCGCCCTCCCCCATGTGACGCAGCAGGTCCCCACTGGCTTGGCCGATGCTTCCTGCCGCCGTCAACACCGTCTGTCTGGGCTGGGGATGACATCACCATGGTCACTAACAAAACCCACGCTCCCTCACTCAGTCACAGGCCTCACCTGCTCTTAGACAGGTGGGAGGCTACATCACTGACTCAAACAAGTCCCCAACTGATTAAATCAGACTCTCAGTGTCACTCGTGTCCTTAATGATCTCTTTTTTATTTAAGAAATGTTTTATGAAAAGACACTATGATAAAACGTTTTTAATTACATTGAAAACAGCAGAGGCAAGGTACATGCTTGCTAGCATGTCTATGGCTGTGTTGATGGAATGTTCCAGATGTCAGGCTGCAGCAGCGCCAGCTCCTCTCACCTCAGCAGCCGCGGGCTCCACACTCCTGAGCAGGTCGGTGACTGCCCCTGCCAGCGCCCTGGCGGCGCCCATCAGGTTCTGCCCACTGCCCACCTCCTTCTCCATCAGCGCAGCCAGCAGTTTCACTCCCTTGGACATCTCCGTCAGGTTGGAGGAGATGGTTGTGATGGCACAGCCCACGGCCGTGTAGTCTGTCTCTGTGGGGTCACCTGGAAAGGACCGGGGGGGAGACGGACGATGACAACACAACGCTGTTGACCCTTTCTTGTATGTTTAGCTGAAGACAACAGCCCAGACTACAACCTCCACCATACGTTAACATACATACTGCAAGAATAACTGCCCTGAGACAGTTGTGCAGGAATAAGCTCACACAGTGAGTATGTTATCCTCATTTGTTTAGAATAGTTTTTGCACAAGATGGTACAGTTAGAGGAGTTGTCAGTGCCATCCAACAGATGGCCGGGAAATATTAAATCCTGCAACAGGCTGTCAGGGACCTGTCTGGCACCGTGCCACCCAGGAGGGTGAGCAGAGGGGCAATACCAGCCAGTTCAGCTTCAGGACAACACACTTAGGAACTATTCATCACTGGAAATATTAATCAGGGCAAATGGGAAATGCTTCATTATTTAAAGGATATCTGAGGTCTGCCTCCCGGTGTGCTTGATGTTCGCTGGGAAAACGTGTGTATTGATTTTACATCCCAGGGTTACTTGGGCTTTAACTTAAGAATGTTTTCCTCGAACATGGCAATTTCCTCTCCAGCTTTGCCTAGATCTAGCCCAACAAAAACGATGATTCCAGCGCAGATATATACTGTCGCTGGGGGTTGAGAACATGGTTTCGACATTTCAGTTAGTTTGTTCTATGTTCTCCTGGGCACTCACCTGCAGTAAGGTTGACCACCGAGGCGGTTCCAGCAGTGATGGCATCCACTTGAGAGTGGATTTCATGTTTTGACTCGTCCACTTTGTTTTGAACCCAAACTCTTGATGCCTGGAAGGGAGTGAAGGAGTGGGTATCACACTTTGATATTTTCAGCTCATATGAACTTTTATGACGTACTATGCTTTAAATGTAATATCCTATATTTACAGTCAATTTCTAGCATCCAATTAAACATTAAACATGAGAACTCAAATGGTCCCCAACGTGACATAAATGACTCAACCTCGCTCTGGCCTAAGCACATTCTCTCTGAAAACCCAACTTGCATCTTTTAGGGAGCACCAAAAATCATTTGGATTAGGGAATTTATTAAATTTCTTTAAAAAACACATACACACAAAAACGTTGGAAGAATTAATCTCCAGTGAGCAGGAGGGATTTGTACAGGGCCTACAAAGAGAGCGGAGGGTTTGGGAAGTGCTGAGTGCAGTTGGAGCCGTGTCAGTCTGTGGCTATCTGGCTTTGCTATGTGAAGGGGGATTAGGGCTCTGAGGACTCACCATGTCGTGGCCTAGCGGAGGCAGTTTATCTACAGATCCCAGGTCAGACTGGGCCTGCTGCACAGCCTGCATGCTGCTGTTGATGGTCCCCATTAAAGCCTGCTGGGCCAGACTCTGACAACACACACCACATACTTTGTCAACGCACTGGGCACAATATATCAGCACACTTTATGTTCTGTATTTTTTGTAATGATGTGTCTTTGTATCACACACAAAATAAGCAAGCTGTGATCTCTGACTGTGTGACATTGGTGTGGATGCCAGTGGGCATGCTCACCAGGGGGGGCATGTGTCCTCTGTGCATCTGGCCCATAGTGACCTGCTGCTGGGCGGAGGGCATTGTGCCCATGTTGAATGTGTCCGGGCCGCCCACCGACCCCGAGCGGATGATCCCTGGGAGGGCCACTGAACCGTGCTCCACTCGGCCCACGCGGTTGAACTGCTGCTGCAGGATGGTTGACCTACAGAGACAGACAGACAGACTGCATGACCATTTGGATCTGCGTTACCTTCCCAAAAGGTATTTTTTACAAGGTCAATGTTTTACATCAACAAATTAACGACCATGTCAGATTTGGCGGTTTGTCACAGTAGCATGTTCAATTTAGTCTGATAGTAGGTGAAAATGACATATTTCCTGGTAGAGTAAGCAGATGCCAATGTCTCTATTGGTTAATTACTGTTTATTTTGAGGGGCAGCAATTACGTTTTGTGCTGAGAACCAAAACAGGAATCAATTGGCATACAAAACAGAACTGATGCCCATTTACTGTCTGCAAGAGAGGCAAGCTGGCTCCTAATGACTACCTGTCTCTATGCTCTATGTGGCATCTTTATTAAAACATTTTTAGCTGCTTAGCCAGCTACTGTACATGAAATGAGTAAACTGAAGGAAATAGCCTTCCCAAGACAGGATGTCTTAACAAGTACAATCACATCTGCAGTTTGTGGAAGAAATGAGATTTCCTATGTGTTTACGTAAATCACCATCAGGAGATCGGCTATTACCTTACCATCTGATCATATATACTGTCTTATTATCCATTCATATAAGTGTTCCTACTATAACCTAATGTGTTCTGACAGTTCTATGACGTAGCTTCCGCCTGCCTATAATAACAAACACCTATGGACTGTATGTTGTCTTTGTTTTTCTCTTTTCATTATAAACACCATCCTCTGACCCTCATGCCTCAGAGAGACTTTGCTAGAACTGTGGAGTCTGAACGGGTCATTTTATGTTGAGGTGTTCATAAAACTCAGAATGCAACTGAACTTAGTTATTCTGTTAACTAAGTTGCATGTATGTCTTCCTAATCACTGCATATTTTCCAGTAAAATACAATAACTATAGTTGAGCTGCTTTCCCTGAGGTTTTTCTATAGCTTGTCTGGAAAACGTAGGGAATATTCACAGAGGAGAGCACATACTGAAGTCACCATACAGTATTAAGGAATACAATTTTAGAATATACCAGGGAGAGCTATCTCACAGATGGATAATGCTATTTGAAATTTTTGAATACAGTTTTTCTTTATTTTTCTCAGAGGCACACAGCAGCGCAGACAGAAATGGGATTACATGCACAATTAAGCCTAGGTTTACATTCACAAGGAATAACTAGGCTACAGTATGGCTCCACAATATGGCTCGTCAGCGGAATGAAAGGACCTACAAAAAAAAAGCAGACAGTACACCGAATGATAAAGCCACTCTTACTTCTTTGGGGAGACTGACTCCTCCAGCATGGTGGATTCCTCATCTCCCTCTAACCCAAATCGATCCTTACTCTGCTTCTGTGGTGGGGTCATTAACAGGAATCACAGAATGCAAAACACGTATGGAAAGTAACATAGATTAGCAACATACTCAACTACAAAAAGGTGTTTTAGCTTAAGCTGGTAGGCAAAAACTTGCCTTTTTGAGGATGATGTCAATGTAGCCAGCGATGAGCTGAGAGATCTGCTCTCCTTCTGTCGTCTGAACCGAGTAGTAGCTCTCCTGATACTCTCCAAAATCCTGCAGGATACACAGAGAGATACAAAGATTCTTAAATTCCATCAACATAATCCAATATGCTAACTCCTACTCTTACTACTATACAAAAATATTAGCACATTTCAAACAAACAGGTGTAAAGGGTTCTGTATCACTGTGAAACATTAACCTTGAGCAATGGCCAAGCTATTGCAGTGTCTTGGACAGCTTTTCACCATGTCAATAATGTAATAATGAACTCTTATGGATGACCTTCATTTCCTTCACTTGCAGCCGGTAATATATGTGGGAGAGAAAATTTTTGCATGGACTGAAACCAACACTGTCATTATTGCTTGTGCTAATCAAAAGAAACCTTGTGAATCCTGCACACTGTATTTCACACTTCTTCAAAGACCTGATTAGATATGAGACATCCTCAGTTTCAGAATAGAAAAACTCCACACTTCAAAGGCTTCCTCCGAGAGACAGGGGTGTAATATTTCATTCAAATCAATGTTGGCAAATGTACATCTGAGTATCTATAAAATTGGTCTCCCTTTTAATCTTTAAATGGAGTATTCATTCCAGTTGAGAGCAGTCTTGCTTAATAAAACACTGTGAGAGAAAAATGGACACCACTGTTGACAATAACCAAGAAACAAAATTGAAAAATACTCAAATGAGTAAAGCATCTAAATGTTTCACATTCTTCCATCGCAATTTACGGTAAACACAGACTGATAAAATAACTAAACTGCATACTGAAAAGAAAACAATGGAGATTGTGGACTGAGGCAGCAATGCTTTGTAATTATTGATGTTGCTGAAAAAGTAGGGAGTAAAGGTTTTCCCTGAATGAATCCCACCAGAGCATGACTGCATGGGTTTGGTTGAGGCAGAGGCCTGTAAGGTTGAACCAGTCTTTGGTAGAGGGACCTACCAGTGTGAAGCTCTTGGGAGAAGCAGCCCATCTCTTCACCGTGGTCAGGGGCCACTCCTGGACCACGTCTTTAGTCTTCTCATCCACCCTCATCACAGACTCTTTGGTTATGCCGAGCAACCGAGGGACGAGCTTATTCTTGCTTTTCATCTTTTCCTGAGGATCGGAACAAACACAACTGTGTTATTGTAGGTGTTGGACACTTAGGCAGATGACTGCAGGACTCTCTATGTGTGTAGAGAGGGGATTGGCGGTGGAGTGTTGCTGCTACCACCACACAAAACTCTCCGAAACCCCAGAGGAAGTGCTGAGGGCAGGTGGGAAGTGACCCTGCAGAGTTCAGGCTTGTTTAACTGACAACCACCCACCCCCACCCTCTCCCTATTCTCCCGGTACCTCCCAGGCTGCTGGGGCATTACAAGAGTACACTGTCAGTGTATCAATGCTTCCAGCAGCTTTCTGCCAAGCTCAAGTGCTCTCGTCTCTGCCCACTGCAAATCCATTACGCCTCACTTCAGAGCATGAGTCTACACTTGGCTGCTCTCCAGGATCACTGAAGACTGTGCAAAATTAGTGGTTAGGGAAGACAGGGGAGTCAAAAATACCTTCTGTCTTCAGGCTATTGTTTCCTGTTCAGGGTCAGAAAATATAGCTTTGAGACAGCAACAAAGGCAGCTCAGATGTAGAGTAGCTTGTACAGCTCAAAACATATCACCCAAGGGCAGATAACATTATCTCAATAATCAGGATAGCTATGTATAGAGACCTATTCAAATCTTCCATTGTCTTTGGTTATGCTATTGATATAATTGAGGCTGTCTGCTTTGTGCTCTTCGTGGAATTTCAGGTTTTCTTATCTGACGTAGAGCACCCTGTCTGAGATAGTATCTTAAATATTTAACCTTGGGTGAGGTTTTAGAACTTCTGTTGGCTCTGGAATACACAGCACAGGGTGAAGTCTTGTCAGAGTGTTTAAACTGGCCTTTACCCCCTCACCACACACACAGGCCTACAATAGAAGAGAACTTGTTCCATGAGCCCTGAGATGGGGTTTCAGCCTTGACAGATAACAAATGGAAGGTTGTACTGAGGTGAGATGTACCGGTAGTTTTTCTACTGCACACTGTATGTGTTTTGGGATGAAATCGCTGTGTGAGAGAGTGCTAGGTAGTAAATTATTCAGCAGTATTTTCAAAATCCTAAAATCTCTTGCTCTCTTTTTCTCGCTCTCTGTCTCTCGCATTTCTCTTGCTCTTTCCTCTCTCTCGTCATTTCTCTCTCGGTGTTCTACCAGTCAGCTTTCTTTTATTGGGGTTAACTTTCCATTTACGGTCTGTTAAAGGCATAGTACATAAGTCTGTGATAGAATAACACCTTTCCACTATCACAGCTTACCTTCACAAGGAAGAAAGACACCCCATATGTTTGCAGGGACCTTGCAAGCTTCACATACTTCACTTTAGCCTCAATTTCTGCCATTTCACCACAGCTCTTGTGATCCTAAAAACAAAAACATGAAAGAATCAGTGCTGTACTATCACTATATTTTGGGGGTTTTCAAAGGCTGTTTTAGGGACTTGCTGCTTTCTGTGCAACAGGAAATATGGCTAATGTATTGTTCAGGCCTACTGTAGTGAAAATGATATTTTTAATTACAACATACTGGACAGAACTAGAATGAACTGGACATACCTGGAATATTTTCTTCTCTGACCCTCTCTGCTTGATATACTCTTTCGGTAGAAACTCTTTCAGGCTGTGTACATGAAACACATTCAACAGCTTTACACTAATGATGCACCCCCTCCGTTAGCATACTAGAACAAAAGGTAAGTTTTGACCCACCACCAACACAGTTGACAGGGGTGTTGAGATCTTACATCACTTTTTAAGTATCCCACTCTTAGAAACATTGCAAAAGATCATCCCCAAATAGATAAACACAAGATGGGTGGATGAACACTGGGATTGTAATGTACGGATGGAAATCGATAGCATTACTTTATCCTGCAGCTATCTGACAAAGCATTGCTGCAGCTATCCAACAAAGCAGCTTACTCCAGGAATCCAGGCTTGTGTTTATGTTCCACGTGGGGTCCAAACTGGATCTGCGCCTGGATTCCTGCAAACTCACAGGCTTTATCAAAAGAGACAGGATGGGAGCCATTCAGTATGTCATCTCTGGCCTACGGGAGAAAGAAACATAGGGAGGGGAGAGAGAGAGGAACAGAGAGAAAGAGAGAGAGCAGGAAAGAGAAACAGGAGAGAGAATATGTGTGAAAATCATATTCAGACAACCCACCGCTACATTCAGTGTTTTGAAGGATGCTCTAGAGACCAGTGCCTGCGAAGAGAATAAGTGTAATCGATGCACAGAAATATCTAACATACTTTTACGAGAATTAGCCAAAATACTTGTTCATGTCATTTAAAGAGTATCTCTATCATTTCAATTGAACTGTTTATATAATTTACGAGCAATCCATCGCATAAAGGGATGGAAGACAGTGCAGAGTGAGCCAGGCTCTCAAAACAGAGCATAACCAGTTTAAACTGATCCACAATGTGTCATTAATGAGTTATTTAGAACAGCTTTGTTTGAATGAGTCTTTATGAGGCGTCACTCATCGGCGATGCTTCTCAGACCACAACTAGACATCTGTTGAATTTCAGCATCTCTTCAATCAAAGTCGTGCCTATAGGTTCCACAAACGTTTAGGTACAGTAGCTCTGAGTGGAAAAAAGACAGCTTCCAAACGGCAGTCTAAGTCTGTTGTTTTCTCCTGGGACCAGTTTGTTATGCCTCTCTCTCACTTTCTCTCTATCCCCTGCTCTTTCTCCCCTTTCTTGCTTTGTCATTCCCCCTGTTTTCTCTCTCTCTCTCTCACCTCCTCTCGCTCTAGTCATCTGCTGCGAGATTAATGGCTCCCTGTACAGAGAGGCCTGACAGTGAGAAAGCCTCCATCAGAGCATTTCCTCTTTTTCGACACAGACTCAGCTCACTTTGTTTAATATGCCCCATTACATCATCAGCCGACCAAACAGGACTTTCGACTGAAACTTCTGCAACCCCCTCCTCCTCTCAGAACCACACCCTTTCAGTGTGATGCAGTGTAGTCGGTTGGATAACTCATGTTTACTTATATCCACAAAGATCCCTTTCCCCCCGTGAAACAGGGTTGTTTTGTGAGGATGCCTGATGAAAATCTGTCAACACCAGCAGCAGGACTTCAGAGGAGGGATAGAGGCCAGGACAGTTCACAGGGCCGGACAAAGCCAGGGGCTACAGTCCACCAGCCCTGTAAGTCAATCCAGTGTTGTCTGACCAGACCCACTAACCAGAGTTCACTATAGCCACAAAGTCGCACAATAAACGCTGACAGTGGCCCTTCATCCAACGCATACAACGATCGATCAGTCAACTCATCAATCAATTGACAGGCATATCAATAATTAAGACCCCTGTTTATAGTGCAGAACACAGTCTTTGTGAACAGAGATATGTATTGTACAGGCAACTAGCTGTGTGAGATGTGACACATAGAAGTCAGGAGGGGGCCCTATCTTGCACCCAGCGCAATTAACTTTGTCAACGACGCAAAGTATCATTCCTAGTTTGCACTCGACGCAAAGCGGACTTTTCCCTCCACAGATGCACGTTGGTAAATTATGGAATAACTACGCTCCCGGGGGCGGTTCCGCGGAAAAAGGAGGCGTGTCCCGGCGCAAAAGTTCCCTGGTTCTATTTTGCAGTTTCAGAAGAACAATTCTGTCACTGACCACACTGTAAAAAAAAAAAAAAACTGTGTAAAACAACAGAAACAATCTGGCTTCTTTTTTTTCATTAACATTAATTAACCGTAAAATAATTGTAATTTT
The DNA here is from genome assembly GCF_054491055.1 of Hypomesus nipponensis. Taxonomy (NCBI): domain Eukaryota; kingdom Metazoa; phylum Chordata; class Actinopteri; order Osmeriformes; family Osmeridae; genus Hypomesus; species Hypomesus nipponensis. The sequence continues at coordinate 10,320,876 of NC_140374.1, read as the reverse complement.
CCAGTACCAAATGTAGCCTACGAGATATATCTGTAATATCACATTACAGGCTGTTCTTTGCTGGTAAATATGATTTTTAACTTCTCTGTCAAAAACTACATTTTCAATAACAATAAATATTCAATAAAGCCCCAATAAGTTATTATGATTTAACATGTTCATTCAAAGCAACTTGTGTGCACAACACGCGGCTCCCAGATGCTATAATAAGTATTCAGACACTATCGGCGCTTCAGATCATACCTGTAGCGCCGGCTAGCTATACAAACTACTTTAGAAAGGACTAAAGCTCGCCGCATATTTAATTTAAAAGACAGGTTGGATTGCGATCTAACTGGACAACATTCACACTCAGGCTTAACACTTAATGTATCCAAAACTACAGACCATCACATTACACATATCAAAACAGAACAAACACAACAACAAAACTCCAAACAATGCTTATCTAACTAAGCTTAAACCTTCAGCTTGCCGCGGGGCATTCTGGGTAACAGCAGCGTTGCCGCTACACAACTATCTATTCCAGAGGTCTTCAACCCTGGTTCTGAGGGACCCCCTGTCATGCACGTTTTAGATGTTTCCCTGCTCCAACACACCTGATTCAAATGAATGGTTGTTAACAGGCTTCTGCATCACTAGATAAGGACCCATTCATTTTAATTTTATTAATCAACGTCCTACTCTGGCGTCTTTACATTCATTCATTATTTTAGCAAAAGCGACTTCCAAGAGAGAGCTTTACTGCAAGTGTATTGGTCAATGATCATTAACAACGAGATAGCCCCGAAAAGACTTTTTCAGGCTTTTGTAGTCTTTGATATTGACTGGTGCATGCTGGGATTGCATGACGTCAACTAGGCCTACAAGAGCTCAGTTCACAATTCAAGGTTCCTATGTCTAAACCAAAAATTATGTTATTAAAGAATTTGTCCGTGGGATGAAAGTAAATATCTGCAAAATAACTGTTAAAATAGTTATTTTTGATTGAAGTGAAGTTATTTGTTTTAACAGAACATTTTGGTGAAAATGTTATTAATATTTGCAAAAAAAAAACAGACATTTTAGTGTAGGCAATTTGTAAGTGACAACATTTGGCTGTAATTCTTATGTAAAATTATACATTTACAGTTTTCCATTTTTCTTTCTATCTGTATTTCATGTATTCCGAAATACAGAAAAAAACATGTATCATTTAAAGAAAAAGTGGGGTAATTTTACTTTTTTTGTTTTACAGTGCAGGAAAAACAGTCTAAAGTCAATGGCGCGTTATTCAGATGCTATTTTAAGGGCACAAGCTTGGTCCGTGCACACTGCTGGCGAGGCCAGGGTCTTCTTTCTGTGAAGCTACATTACATTGTTGCGATTTATGGCGTTACATTTCTTCAATGATTATAAAAAGATTTTCATGTGAAATCTCTATGTAGGCCTATGTGAACTTGATTTGTAATTGTGGCAATTTCCTCCTAACCAATGCTAATTTGGGTGGGTTTCTTCTCCCATCTCCATCAGAATTCGGTTTATTCGCCATGTAGCCTGTTACACAAACACATAATTTACTGTGGCAGGAAGGTGCAAACAATAAACATATACAGGTCTTAAATTAAGTAAACAAATTCTAAGAACTAATTTTTTTTTAAACATAACAATTAAAAAAATAAAATATATATAAAAATAAGAATAAGAACGTTAGCGAGCAGCATGAGCGGGCAATGTCTCCCATACAATATCACTTCTTCCTGACTAGAAAGTCAGTCTCCTCGGCTGTGAACCGCTCCTGGCGTGCGCCTGGCAAATCCGCAGTTATAATAGCAATCCGCCATGGAACAAGCGCTGCTCTTAAAGGGAATGTAAAATGACGCTCTGATTGGTTTATTGCACGTTACGCGCAAACCACACAATTAGTAATGTAGCTACTTCGGACAAACCCATTTTAGATTTGCGCCAGACGCAAAGTCATTTATCCCACCGGCAAAATAGCAACCGTGCCGGAGTCCCGCCCACAAAGTTACTTGCGCTTTGCGTTTTGACACTTGCGTTTCAGATAGTTAAAATAGGGCCCAGGGAGTCTTTATGTGTGTGTGTGTTATGGGGGGATTGCTGGTCCGAATAGGTTGTGCTATTACATGTTTATAATTGCTACGATGAACAGCCTTAAACAAGCAAGCTATGGCTGGACTCTCATCGACCATGTTATTGTTGTCTTGTATCTTTTAGTCTTTTAGTTGTGGCCAACTGCGGGTAACCTAGCCCAGGGGGTGTCCAAATCCAGTCCTCGAGGGCTGCTGTCCTGCATGTTTTAGATGTTTCCCTGCTCCAACACCTGATTCAATTAAATGGGTTGTTATAATGACCATTCATTAGAATCAGGTGAGCTGGATCAGGGAAACGTACATCATAACAAAGGTACAATCCCAGGCGTGTTAAATTACTGTAGTCTCTGTCAGTTTGGGTTCGAGTCCCGGCTATAGATCTGCATTTTGTGGTCTCAGAACTTGTATGACAATAACATATGTTTATTTATGTTTGACAACATTACATCCAGTTAATTTAATGTAAAGAAAGTGAGTTGGGTAGTCCTCAGTCACGTTCCTTGTCTGGTGTTAGCCCACTGCCAACTAAAGAACACAGCGCCAGGTGCTACTGTGCTGTGCTGAAACATAGTATGCATGGCACAAATAACACCTGGCTGTATGCACGCCAAGATATCTATCAAACAGTTAGACGTAGTGCTCGTGTGGCGTAGGTGTTAGGTGTAGTGTACACTACATGCATGCGCTGTAAACGCGTCTTCTAAATACGTGTGCACATCACCAGCGCGACAACTATGTGACGTGTGTAACGCCTGTGTGTCCGTTGTAAGTGTATGTAAATTGCTCGCGTGCATTCAAAGGTTTGATGTCATTGCGCAGGCATATGCAGGGAATAGTGAGTCCTTTTGCATATAAACCAAGGCACAAAATACCCCCTTAGTGTGTGTGTGTGTGTGTGTGTGTGTGTGTATGTGCGCGTTAAGAGTGGGGGATGAGCTCATGCAAGCTGCACATCATTAATAAACATTGGAGCTAATCACTGGGGTGCAGTCGCTACAGAATGCCAGAGATGATATCATATTTCACACTCACAGTTTTAACTTACTCATTTTCCAATAGTGGGGGGCAACTAGTGATCAAAGGGATCTGCTTAGTAGAGTGTGTCCTCAAAGAAAGGGAGACATTAATGTGTGTGTGGTATATGTGCATCTGGTGATGCACATGAGGGCAGCACTACATGGATGTCAGGGGTTGAGAGTGAGGCCTGGGGTACGTTCTGGCCACAGAAAGCCCCCTCTCTTTAGCTCTGGCAGCTCTGAGCCCCGCTGACGAAAGTGAGTCACTGGAATCCGAGCGACCGTCATGAGGGAACACTGTGTCTGTGATTTTCTTGTGTGACATTCATGTCCGTGCGAGCGTGAGAGAGAAGGACAGGGAGCGATAGAGGGGGATGGGCAGATTGAGGGCTGGAAGGGAAGGAGGAGAGCGAACAGGAGGAGGGAGCACACGTTTTTTGCAAGAGGAGATACGGGTTAGAGGACGGAACATGGTAGAGACTTGCGGTGTGTACATTGTGTGCCAGGGCATGAGAAGGAGATGAAAGTGTAGGACAGACAAGGAGGAGCAGGCAGCGGAGGGAGGGAAGAGAGTTAACCTAGCGTGTATCTATGGGTGCATAAACAGCTCCAGTAGAAAGTGTGTTAACTGAAGATGCATTTATGCTAGTATTGAGTATATGTTTCATTGTGAGAGTGCACATTCTCTCGCAGTGTTTTTGTGAGTGTGAGTATGTGAGAATGTCTCACTCTCTTTCTGTGAAGGTCTCTCTCTCTCTCGCTCTCTTTGAGTGTGTGACCTGTGTATGTGTGTCTGTGCCTATGCGCCTTTGTGTTTTTGTCAGTGTGTGTGTCTCTGTGTGTGTATGGGAGTACAGTATGTGTTAAGTGTTTTCTTGCTCCTGTGAGCCTAGGTGTCAGTAGGGAGCTTGCCACCACCTCCAGCCTAGAGAAGGTAATGTGGATGCACTGGGGCATGCAGTGAGCAAAGCCTGCCTGGTGTATAGTAGGCTCAGCTGACTCCCCCAGGGACACGCAATGTCAGCAGCCCTCCACACACAAACACACATACAGGCATGCACACACACACACACTGTACAAAACACACAAACCAGGCACAACCAGCATGGCCACAGACACACATACCAAGCAAAAACAATGAAACAGCAGAGGGCACCCACACAGTCAGACCGATTGTCTCCCTATTTGTCTATCTGTCTTTCTGTTTGTTTGTCTGTCTCTCTGTCCGTTCATCCGTCCGTCTGTCTGCCCATCTGCCAGTCAGTTTTGGCATTCAGTGACTGGCTAACACTCAACCCTTTACTGTGAGTAATGCATATGCAGTAACTTCTCTATGTGGTGTGGCACTTCCAATTTTAGCACAATAGGTATTAGACCCCACCAGGAACTACTCAACATTCAACACACTTGACTAACACAAAGGAAAGGACTCTCACAGACCAAACAACCATTACAGTAAATGTGATACAAGGTACAGTCGTTCTAAAGGACATACTCTTCAGAAGAGAGACAGGTACTAGCACTGAATACACTGTAATCATCACAGCTCTCTAATTTACAGCTTTCTGAGACCTACAGTAACAGAAAATGTGCAAAACAAATCTCTATACTTTGCATGTGTCTGTGTGTTTCTGGCTGACCTGAACATAGAGCAGGTTAAGCTGGACAGGGTCTCGTGAATCCACGTTCTGGTCGGAGTAGAAGAACTTGCGTCTGAGGAGCAGTGTCTCGCTCTCCTCCACGCCCTGCTCCCGAAAAGTCCTGCTGTGATCCAGCCAGTTCACTGTCACAGTAAAACACATACACACGTTTCTACATATACAATTTAACACAGCACGATACACACTTTTACAGTTGGGGTGGCGGGGCTGATGATAAGACGCAAGACAGACGTCGCAACTGTGTGACCAATGATTGGTTGAGTGGCAGATAGAAGACGAAGGGAGCCATGGGAATACTTTAGCTATGAGGTACTGTATGTATTGAAGTGCTGAACAGCTATAAGGTGTTTCTTCTTTAATTGCATAACCCTAATGGTAAGATAAAAATGTTTGTTTTGTAAAACTTTGACGAAGAACAACAAATCGGACATAAGCTCTGAAGCAGGGTTCTAATGGCATGACAGTGCATTTCGGAAAGTATGTGTGTGTCTGTGTGAGTGTGTGTATCCGTGTGTGTGTGTTTGTCACATAAGGTGTCCTCATATGTTCCTGTCCTCCTTCCCGGACTTACAGTCGTCGTCTGTGTGGAGCTTGGCTTTGAGCTTCTCCATCTTCCTTTCATCTCTCAGCAGGGTCCTGTCCTTCTTCAGGGTGCCCATCCCGTCCTCCTTCCTCTCCTCCACCTGCTCCTGGATCAGCGAGTACTCCTCATAGTTGGTGATCCCTAGGAAGGAGTAGCGAGCGGGGAACACTCGGATGGGTGGAGGACATCAAAAGGAAGGTTGAACACTCTTTTTCTATCCCTCTCTCTCTGTGTATTTCTATACTTTCTCTGCCCAGATACACCAGCACAGCCTAGCTGGCAGGCTGCCAGAAAACTACAACGAAAGCTGAAGTGAGGAGGAGAGGAGAGGTCAAGCAGAAAGGGCCTTAACAAACCAATGCCAAATGAAGAGATCCGTCCCACACACATCCCTCTTCTCCTCCCCCAATGGAGCTTTGGTGCAGGGCTGAGCTTTATTAAAATGTAGGTAACAGGTCTAGGACAGGAGAGGACTAGCCCTGCTTTACCCGCTCTATACATACAATTAAATATCCTGCTCAAGCTAATTATATGCACTGAGTACACAATAAGAGATTGCATAACAGGGCCTCACAGTCTGTTGCTATATGAAGTGAAGTGCACATGCCTGGTCCTGCAACGTTGGCTAAAAATAGCATTGTGTATGAATAATTCAAGGCGAGTGGATGGGTGGACTAGTTCCAGTTAGCTCAGTCCCTTACCTATTCTACTGCATATAGTGACCAATAGCTCCCCCACGGTCTTCGAGTCGTCCACCATAATGGTTTTGATGGCCCCATCAAGCATCTTGATCTTCTGGGGCCTCTGCTTCTTCTTGTACTCCAAAACATCCTATCATGAAGAAAAAGAGAAATGAGAGGTGACACCTTGGACAGAATTTGACATGGATATGGAGGCTTGGAGAGGAATATGGCACACACATGTTATTGTAGAACAATGCTAAGACTCTAGATATCCCACTTTTGAACCGTTCAGTGGTGTTAAGAGGATAGAGATGTCTGTAGAGGTTACAGGTCTGACTGTGCTCCAGCCTGGTGTCCGATTGGTCCTTACCCCATTCCGCAGCATGTAATAATCCAGTGTCCTCCCAGATTCTAGCCAGATCCCCTTCCTGGGATCATCATCAGAGAGGAACAGGCCATAGTCGGAGGCTGAAATACAGACAAGTGAAAAGAGAGAAAGAGGTTGAGAGAGTGAAGAGAGAGAGGATTGGTGACTGCCCATGTAGCCTCTCATCTGAGCAAGCTCTCCCAGCTCTGAGTGTCTTCTTACCTTGTCCAGTTTGCGCCTCAGGGACCCTCTCTCGAATGATCCTGCAGGCATCGTAAACGGGTGTGGAGGGCTCAAACTGCATAGTCTTCACCACATTACACTGGCGCACACAGATCTTCAGTGACAGTGCAACCATCTTGACGAGTGGTGCATTGGCGTCACTAACCTTCACACCTACACAACACAAACATATACATTATGAACTAAACTGTGCCAACAATGCTTTGAGGTAGGACACATACGGTAATACATTTTAATTGGGTATACACACCAGTGTCGAATGCAATGCATGTATATTTGCTAGGATCTGCTAGGTCTGTCAGGACATAATTGTCACTCATTGAGTCAGTCCTCACATTCAACTTTCCATCCTGGTACAAGTTCTTTTTTTTGTCATTTAGCAGACACTCTTATCCAGAGCGACTTACAGTAAGTACAGGGACAATCCCCCCGAGGCAGGGTGAAGTGCCTTGCCCAAGGACACAACGTCATTTGGCACAGCCGGAAATCGAACTGGCAACCTTCTGATTAATAACCCGATTCCCTAACCGCTCAGCCATCTGACCCCCCTGAAGTTCTTCATAGACAAAAGCAAGGATCTTAGGAAGAATCATCAAGAATACAACCAGAATCACTGGCAACACTCAAGCCCAACTCTCAGAGCTTTACAGTCACGCAGTCAAATGGAAGGATCCATCGCTAAGGACCCTTCACACCCCTTTCACCAACCCTTTCAGATAATCCCATCAGGCAGCTGTTTCAGAGCACCTCTGGCCAGAAAAAGAACGTACAAAAACTCTTTCAGTGCAAAATCAATTTTAAACATATTTTTTTATGCAGCTTTGCACACCTGTTCTTATTTATTTTAAGGACTTTTGTGTTTTAATGTACTGTAATTTTATGTGAGTCTTTCACGGGTATCTCTTTTATGCTGTTTGGGAGCCCAGACACACAATCTAAGCCAGTACATCCCCTAAATGAAAACACTCCCCCCGAATCGGATGACTTGTTCACCTCCCCCCAATACAAAAACACGCTCCCCCAGATGGGAAACAACATTACATTAACTCAAAAACACATTACATTAACTCTGAACGGAAAGGGTAGGTATTAAACTTCAGCGCTGATTGGATGCAGTAGGCTAAGTAACAAGAAATAAGAAATTGATCAACAGAAGTAAAAAATGCCTGACAAAGTTGCGTGCACCATGACATTTGTTTGGCTATTGAAGAATGTAACAAATCGTAGGATAGCCTACTTATGCAAAAGTATTGCATGTTAAAGGAGACATGACATGAAAACTTCATTTTATGAGGTTATTTAACATTAATATGAGTTCCCCTAGCCTGCCTTTGGTCCCCAAGTGGCTAGAATTTTCGATAAGTGTAAACCAAGCCCTGCGTGCCCTTACAAAAAAGAAGTATACTTCAAGTTTATTTTGTATACTTAGTATACTTAGTATAAAAAGTATACTATTATCGTGTTACTTAAAGTATACAAGTAGTGTACTAATTTATATACTTTTTTTGTACTAAGTAAACTGAATTGGCCCACTTTTTAGGTCATTTAGTACACTGTAAAGTACACTTGTAGTGTATTTCAAGGTTTACTTTTGAATACTGCAAAGTAGCCTGCGTAGTGCACTTTCAGTTCATCAAGTATACTTCCTCAAGTACTTCAAAGTATACTTTGGAATACTTTAAAGTAACTTGTGTAGTGCACTTTCAGTTCATGAAGTATACTTCCCAAAGAACCTCAAAGTATACTTTCAAGTGCACTTTCAATTAATGTAAGTACACAAATTTTAATAGTAATACAAATTTTAACACTATTTTCCACCTTGCATCATGGGAATTGACTAGCCAATGAGCCACACTATCTTCATTATTTCACGTCGTTTTTCGTTCTTCAGTCAGTTTGACAGTAAAACCTTCAAATGCATAATGCAACCCTTCTGTCTGCTTCTTTCTCAAGTAGCTTCCATTGATACTCCAATTAATAATTATTAGTATAAGAGTATAGGGCTTCAGAATGTTTTAGCAGTAATTAAGGTTACAGCTTCAGTAACAAAAAAAGATTCAATGTGCAAAGCACAGTAGATTTTCATAGACATGAAATGTAACCTGTAATGTACTTTAAAATTATTCTGACTGTTTTTTCTGTATAATAATAGAAAACATACATCCTACTCCAGAAGAAATGTATACCATTTTCTGTTTCTAAGCATAGTATATCATAAGTGAACTATTTTCAAAGCATACTTAAAAGTATATCAAAAGTGAACTATTTTCTAAGTATACTACTTAAAAGTATATCAAAAGTGAACAATTTTCAAAGCATACTTAAAAGTATATTAAAAGTAAACTATTTTCTAAGTAAACTTCTTAAAACTATATATAAAAGTGAACTATTTTCTAAGCATACTTCTTAAAAGTATATCAAAAGTGAACTAAAAGTGTAGTATCCATATTTGAGTATACTTATAGTATACTTTAATATACTTCTTTTTTGTAAGGGGTGGACAATTCGTTTTTTCTTCTGAAAAGTCCTGTTTCCTTCAACTGCGTTTTTAGCGTGCGCATAGTACTTATTTTAATATTGTGAAACGTTAACAGCATATCTTAGATTATTTTATAGGAATGACCCTGATTAAAATAAAGAGTATAGTGTCATGACTCTGAATTGTTAACACAAATGTTTCCTCTTTCCTTCCAACCAAAACGACCAAGTTCATGATAATGACATAGTACGTGGACTAGTTGTTTGGCTATCAATGTTTAGGTTTAACACACAATTTATGCTTTTGCATAAGTAGCCTATGCTACATGCTTCGATAACCAAACAAATGTCCTAATGCACGTAACTCTGTCATTTTGTACTTCTGTCGATCAATTTCTTATTTCTTGTTTGTTAGCCTACTGCATCCAATCAGCGCTGATGTGCAGTACCTACCCTTTCCGTTCAAAGTTAATGTAATGTGTTTTTGAGTTAATGTAATGTCGTTTTCCATTGGGGGAGCGTGTTTTTGTATTGGGGGGAGGTGAACAAGTCATCCGATTTGGGGGGACTTGACTCGTATTCGGGGGGAGTGTTTTCATTTGGGGGATGTACTCACATTAGGGGATTTGATTCGCACTTCAGGGCCACCGTAGATGACGTTTTGAATATGAATTTGAATCTGTATCAGTTACCACAGCGTGTCCCAGCTGTTTTGCTTTTGGAAAGTTAATGATAAGAGAAAGCTCAGCATGCTGTGCATAGCATGAGTTGAACCAAGGTGAGCTTCGTAATCTTTCAGGAGAAAGCAAACATTTCTCTCTCCAATCAGTTTAGAGGATGATACACAAGCAAAGTACAGCGTTATTATTGGGCGTTAGCTATGTCACATACTATCATCCCTTTGAGGATGTTCAGGCACAGTAATGTTTGTGGGACCAATGATAAACAAGTAAAGCTGTCTTCTTCTTTCTAGCATTCAAGTAGTCTTCCCCAATGGTTCTCTCCAACTCCTCCTGCTCTCCCTTTTAAGGAAATTTCAAGCTTAAGTTGTGAATCCTATTTTCACTCACCACTCAACCTTAGAACTGTGGGTACAACAATGAATGGGGTATACATAAGTTTCCATGGCTATTATAAAGACACCCCCTTCCCTGTAAAGGTCTCACATCACCAAATCCAACAATATTTTTGGGGTCTTGATGTACTGTGTAGCAGCGCTCAAAGACAGAGGGCCTCATGTACTAACGCTTTTACGCCCACTTCAGGCGTATTTGTTTTGCAATTTGCGCGTAAAAGCATGGCGAGGTATGTACAAACATGGCGCACTGAGGTAAAAGCGCACACTGCCTGTCGCGGAAACTGAAAATGGCAAATTGCGCTTTTTGTGTCATGCATATGCATTCACGGGAGGGTCAAGGGGAAAGTGGGAGTTTCCCATAAAAAGATGGGAGGGGATGTGTTAAGTGCGCCTAATTATGTATTCCGCGGAAAAAACGCCTGTGAAAGCACACCTCTATTTTGCGTTGAAAATTCTACGCTTTTTAAAAGCAGGCGTAAACCAGGATGCTCATATGCCTCCTGGTGAAGTGCCAGCCTAACCGAGCAAGAAGACAAAGTCCAAAGGATTTTTGCCACAAGGATCACACTTTTTGAATTGAGTAAACACTAAATCATTACGCGTTACAGATTAAGCAGTCATGCAATATTACAGTTACTGGAAGAAATCAAAGATTACATCAAATCTCCGACTCAGCGTTCTCATTCCATTCCAGCAGTTTTTAAATTCCTCGCTACATTACAAATATTGGCATCAGGATCATTTCAAACAGTCATCGCTGATTCGACTTCGGTGGCTGACCCACGATAGAAAGAGAGAAGGAGGCCCATTCAATTGCGCGTTTAAATGCTCGCAATGTGCGGTATTGTGGGCGGAGAAAGGCGCTGATTACCCGATGACTTGCATGTTTCATAAATACGACGTAAACTGAAGTATCACAGCCTGCGCAATCTGCGGGTTGGCCATGGCGCTAATAGCGCTACGTTTGCGAATGTTCGTACATGAGGCCCAGAGTGTTTTCTCGCAAATTGGAGATCACCCCATCTATCCAGTCCCCTTGGGAGCCCTCTCAAACACAGAGAAGGGGGAAATGTTCTCTAATCATGTAGTTGTGAACGAACTTCCCGTTGACAGCAGTATATCAGAGCTGTGCTGCTCCCCTTCTCTTGCAGCCCCTCCCCTGACACAGCCCCAGCACAAAGAGGTTGAGGTAATGGCCGTGTGGGGGACCTCCTCCACAACCATGGCACAGGGCTCCAATCTTGCCATTGTGCACCAGATGTATAACATGCTCATTGGCTACTATCAGCAAGACAGGCCACACAAGGTCCAGCTGACAGGCTGCACACATGCGTGCACGCACAAGTACACAAACAAACACAACCGCCCAACTGTTTGTCTGTGGGAAAATCACACAGACAAGGACTGAGTGTGAAGGAAGAGCTGTGTCTAGGAGCTTTCTGAGTAAAGTTGGGCCTAAGAGTGTGGATAACCAAAGCAGCAAACAGAGCCTTCTACCTCCGAGCAATTCAGCAAATCACTTGAGTGTCACAAGAGAATCGCCACCGACTCTTCAAAGAGCACGCAGTGGAGGATCGGCAAGATGAAACCCAGAAGGATAATCATAACTTTTCAGCTTGCAGCAGCGTGAGAACAACCCATTTATCACTGGGCTCCTCTGGCATATTCTCAAATACAACTTGTTCCACATTAACTGGGTTTTCAAGAAGAAAAGGATCCATCTGTGGGCTGAAAGGAGCTAGGCCTGTCCTAGAAAACACATTGACACACCAAGGCCATTTAGTGACATGAGCAGGGTTTATTTCACTGTATCTACAGCTGCACCTGCCTGCAAACCCCTTAATAATGTATTCCCTGCATCCCTGCCTAACTACACCATTACCAGGCCTGTCTTCCATCCATCCAGATGCAGAAGCAGAGCTAACGGCATTGGATTATATCTTGTGCACTACTCTAAACATTATAGATCTGAAAATTGGGCAGCGGACATCTATGAGTAGCCAGTTTAAGCACAGACAATTGAATTGAGGCACTGGCAGGAGCCATACAGATTAATCTCTGATGATTGTAATGAAAAAGCAGAGCATACAGCCCTGGGTGTGTGTGTGTGTGTGGGGGGGCACTATTGGTCAGCCTGGGGGGAGTCACTGGACCTGTCAGTGATTCTAGGAACAGAGTCTTGGGAAAGAACTTCTGCTGGTGAGTGTGCATCCGACTACGTAGCATGTTCCCACGACACAGTTATGTCAAGCTACATGAATTACTCTCACCACCCTCATCCCACTGCTAGAAATGTGGGATTATTTAGCCTTTAGGCTTTTCCACCGCCTGCAATATTTGCTCATGCTGGATCGATGTGAAGATACTGGCAGGGCAAAGCTGAACAGCACAGATCAGAGCAGAGCTAGGCTGACCAAAGAAGAGTACAGCAGAGCAGAACCAGGCTGAACTGAGCTGAGTTGAGGAAAGCATAGCAGAGTACAGCAGAGCAAAACTAGGCAGGGCAAGGCTGAACAGAGAACAATACATAAGTACAGCAGAGCAGAGCTAGGTTGAGCAGAGCAGAAATGAGCTAGGCTGTGCAGAACAGGTCTAGAATAAATGTAGCTGCTGGAGGAGGAGGTCCTGATCTGCATGGGAACCAGTGGACTCGTCAATCAGCTGGGCTAAATAAACAACACCTTACAGCTGCTTGAAGGGCTGGTGGTGCAACAACACAGTTAGGATGACTACTGTGGGTCCTCAAATCCTTTTTTGAATGCATCCATTATCCACTGACATCCAACTACATGCATAATCACATGTAGTTTACATATTGTATTTTAGACATCGCTCAAAAGAAAAAACACGTGAAACACAGCCTAGTCTCATCACAAGTCCAGTAAATATTCACCCTGTGACCATATGAGGAACTTACAGAAGCCTGCTGACCTCTATAAGTAAACACTGTTTGTACCAACCGTGACTTATCTGAGATGTGCCGGTGATACAGAGTATACAGAGTGATACACAGTAGGACAAACCTGCCGTTACTCATTGCAATGCCAATAACTCCTCCTGCTCGCAGCCCACGCTCCCCCAAAAGCATCTAGTGAATTTCAAGGTGAAAGGTTTAAATCAAACGCGCAGAGGAAGCCAGTGCTCTTCAGCCACCCGAGACATCTCAAATAGCCCCTCTTAAACATCCTCTAACCATCCTCCACCAGAGGAAGGAAAACACTGGTCTGCGCATGAAATTCATATCTCTCTAATTCAAACAGTGGGCCCAGTGTGCAGGAACAGAATCTGTAAATAGACACAGAGAGCTCCACCAGGATCAGAGGTGTATTAGCATAGCACCTCTACGTCCACTGAAGTCAATGTCGAGCCGGAAAATGAGATTGTATCAAGCTATTGCAAGACAAAAATAAAATGTTCTATAATAGTCTGTATACTAACTGTATTCTGTTGTTTGAGCATCTCTCTTTTAATGCCAGGAATCAGTGTGTGGGTATAACACATTTGAATGGGTTTAGTTTCCCTAGATCAGCTCAAGAAATGGGCAATCTGCAAAGTTCATTTTCTGTTTGTGTCCTTTTTATAACTTAACAGAATGCAGTGCCGCGTTTGAGGTTATTTGGATAAGCTTTTCAACATCAAATAATACAAAATTGCAGCCAGTTTGGCTTGCTTCTAATGTTTAGTTGTTTGTGGTGGTAAGACAATTTAACTGAGAACCCATTTAAAACATTTTTATCAACACAACATAAGCAATTTATAATGAAGGAAACAGCAGACAAATGAAAGCTATATTATCATTTGCATGAATGTAGTGTATAGGCTATCACATCATTGGCAATTTGACTAGAATAGATGATGTGGAGGTTGAACAAGTACTTCAAGAGAAGTTCAGTTGTGATTTGAGAAATATAGGTACCAAAACCACTGAGAAGAACTGTCATCACCAGCTGCATCACGGGCACTGCACTATTTATTTATAATTCCAGACATCTGTGTGTGCCACCAATTTTATCACAGTCACAATTTACTATTTATAGTTCAAGTAATCTGTATTTGTGTGTTTCACTGACATTTTATTCTCCGACTGCATTACTATGCACTAGTTGTTATAATGCTAATCAAATAGTTCTATTGTACGTAGCGTATACAGGGTTATATAAAAAGCTAGTGAGGTGAATAATGAGCCATATTCTGCAAGGTTGAGAAATGGAAATACTGTGTATGCTAAGGACGTGCTGATCTCCATCTTTCCTTGTCTCTTTTTCACCTCATCTCTTCATCCTGCACTGCCACAGAATTCACTATCACCCTTTTATCCCCATTTGATTAAAAGGAAGGTCAATTGGCTGCAGGCAAAAGCCATGTCTCTTGAGGTTTCCAATTGCTTAGCAGAATGGGAAAAGCCACGTGCCTGGAACACACACACATAGATTGCTATGTGGTAAGCTACACAAAAACACTACGGCACATACCAAGCAATATTAAACAATAAGGCACTGTTGTTGATCATAGTGTGAAAACAACCATGTGATGGGACCAAATGGGACTTCAAACTTGCAAACTTATTCTCTGTCCATTACTCAGTACACACAGAGTTGTTGTAGCTACTGACAAGATATGCCAATGGTCAGCAGATAGGATATAAAACACTTAACTAGGAAGACTTGTCAAGGTTGTGTGATATTTTCACTCGGTTTTAAGACCGGCAGCCCCTGTGCTACTTCTGAATTTAATGACCTTCAAGTTATCAGTTGGAGTGTATCTCTTCTTAATTGGAATTCAGTAAATCAGAGCTTTTAAGAACAGCTTGCTAGAAGGAGAGATTTAATCAGCCCTCGTAAATACATCTTTAGTTAATAGGCAGACTTGATTTATTCTGAGAACATGTAACAAATTATTACCCTATCTACTTAACAACCTAAGGTTCTGACTCGCAAGCGTGGCAAGATATTCATCACCCTGTCAGGTCATCCTCACTACGCGTATCATACATCCATAACAACACAGTGTAAGCACTTCAAAACGTGCAATGTTTATGAACTGCCATAAAAAATAAAAAATCTTCGATGAATTTCCAGTGAGCAGAAGTGGCACGGTATGTTATCGGTTCATGCTGCCCATGTGATCACACATACAGCACTGTTCACACTGTACAAATACATATATGAAACGTGTATATTATAAATCAAGTGTCACCATGTACTGTAGGAGCTTTAACATTTTTTTTAACTTTCTTTTCCACAAGACAGGCTTTAACTAACACCCAAGCTATGCAACGCCTATTCTTTTTAAATCCAAGATGTCCTTGATCAAACAGTTTTCTTTCTTAGAACACTGTTAGCAAGGATGGAACTAAAATTAAAACAACCATCATAATGTGCCATCAATCAGATCCCTTCACTCTTATTTCCTTGCTTTTGTGTTTGAATGACCCACTCCTAAAACCCAACCTTGAGGAGGTTCTGGGTTTGGCATGTTCATTACAGATCACCATGGGAGTCTCACAAGGCTCTGTTCAAAAATATCAACATCATTGTAATACATCAAGTAAAAACTGGATTAAAGGACCCCTTTTTAAGGGTTGTTAGAATCCAATTTTGCTCATTTTGCCCCCTTCTGGGTTAAGATAAATAATCTGTTGGAATTAACTGCCTGGTTACAGTATATTAAAAACATTTGTTAAGAAGGTTGGTCAATATGTTGGGAATATTGTTTGCTTTGAGCAGGTGTGATTACACACTTGTATCTGGTGGATGCCTCACTGGGTTTTTTCCTTTAATGTAATTTGAAGGTTTAGAAATCAAGCATCTTGCCCTTGTCACAGGAAAGAAGAAAAAGAAGCTCCGCTTTATCTAAAAATATCCAGTAAAGTAGAGCGTCCTCGAGCACTGCTTTACAAGGATCCACAGAGATGCCAGCAATAAATAGACTCCTCCAGTATCTCACACAGCATTTAAGGCAAATTCACACACCCATTGAGTAGTGGAGAGATGGTGATTCTACTACTGGTACATTTACACCAAGCTTTTCTTCCTAACTTGTGAAGTTAACATAGCTGAGGGATTTATAAAACACAGTAAATCCTCTATCATTATTATGTACTGCAAAGTGGTTCAAACAATGTCACGCTCCACTTACATTACATTCATTGGAGATAATTATTATATTTGTCCAACTAATTATAAAGTGTTTAAGGGATAGATGCAGTCTAGAGGGAGTACAGCAGTGTACAGAAGGCCTTTCCCTCTTATACAAATCCTCTCAACCTTCATTGGAGAGATGGGGAATCATTGGAACACAGAGAGGCAAAGGAGTTCAAAGAGGAGGGGGAATGAGAGCACAGCTCCACCCAGCAGCTGCAGCCAGTCAGAAGGTGGCCACCCACGCAGGATAGGGTCGCCACGGCCTGTACTGGAAGTCCATTCCTGTCTGACTCTGACTCTCAGGCACACTAGAAGACTATGTATATGTTCTCAAAGACAAAAAAAAACTTTACCTGCATGATCTTGGAACACAATTTGTTAGCTGGTCTAACCACACAATGGCCGAGCCACTGCTTCACCAGTCATGTTGTTCGTATGATCCTGGATTAAGGATTAATATGACTGTCTTGTAATGTGTTACTGGGATCCCCAGCATCTGGTGTTGCTGTCAGATGAGTGTTTGGCTAAGTAAATATGGAGCTGTTTGGGGCTCTGTGAACATGGCTGGAGTCAAGAGTTCAGCCTTCTCTTTCAGCTCAGCCCACACTGCAGGATGAGGTCATGCTCCTCACAAATATTGCCAAAAACGACTTGCTGAAAGACGGCAACTATATAAAATCTAACAATTATTAACCTCTGGACATGGTGACGGCAGATTTGATCTGGATGGTGTTACTCTGAGAGGTGTATTGGGCAGTAATCCAGATATCTGCAGCAGACCATATCCGCATGCTCCGCAGGGTCACTGTCTGCAAAAGAGTCTGTTGGAGACTCTGCCCTGGTACCCAGAAACCACTTAGATATCTTGAGGGCTGGTTTCTTGACAAAAAAACTATATATTTTTATACTTTCTGTAAAAACACTTTATTGTATGGTAGCCTCTCTTTGGCTTTGTTATTAATCTACAAGCTACCCACATCTCCACCACACTAGCCAAATAAGATTGGAGACAACAAGAGCCTTCTGAGAAATCCAATCAAGGACAGTGTTGTTCCAGGCATGATTTGGCAATTTCTTCGAAAAACCAAAGCAGACTCAATTAAGGCGATCTTGTTCCTCTCTATCCTAGCTCAGAGTCTGCCTGTTGCGTGCCATTGTGGCCCTATGCTATGACACAGGATGTATTTGAAGTACTTTTCTATTATCAGATAGAAGAGAAAGGGAAAAGGGGCATGTAATGAGTCCAGAGATGCAAAGCAACAGTAATTAGGGGAGATCATGCTATGATGGGGTTACAGAAACAAACATCTGGGACAATGAACTCGCTGACATTTAAAAAAAAACGCTGCTGAGAAAATATGCCTTCCCTCTGAGCAGATTCAAGTGGGCGTATTAAATTAGTGTAATGCTGATTTCCAAAGAGGAGAGTAGGGAAGCTCCCTCTCATTTTCTCTCTGTAACACACTTAAGTAGGACCAGTATGAAAACCATGCAAACATTGTTGGGCGGACAAGGCTCCCTCTGGCCCTGGGGAATGTCTAAACAAAACAAACACTGTACAACAGGAGCAATCTGACTGGGCACAGGAACACACAATGACTCATATACCTAGCAAGGGTATTTTATAAGTGAACAATGGAGTCAAACTATATAAGCCTGAGGTGGTCTTGATACGTGGGCTTAACATAAAGATCAAGATAAAAATAGTAAGATTTTACTGTACTCTGTACTCTGGAAGAGAATTTTCTGTTTTTTCCTGGCTAAGAGGCTGTGTGGGGAGTATCCCTATTTACACAGAGAACATGCTCAGAGCTCTGTCTCCCAGAAATAAATCCTGCCCTAAGAGTGTCATGTCTGCTAAATCAGGTGGCTGCAATCTCAGGCCCAGCCTGCCTCTCCAGCTCACAGCCACTCAGAGTAAAACCTCAGAGGCCAGCCTAGGCAGGGGAGGTCCCTGAGTATCTGTTGTCTACTACCACTAGCATACTGATGACTATATCAAGAGCAGTGGAACAGAACATATTCACACTGGCTGAGATCCAAAGTCTGATAGAGCAGAGGCTTTCGGAGAGTAGGCCCGTACCATCCCCAGCCATACGGGGAAAAAAAATCCATCTCACTAATGCTGCAGATATTCATTGCTGCTCACCCCCCTTCTCACGGTTACACATGCATGTGATTGTAGGAGTCCTTTTGAATGCAGTGCAGATGGCACCGCATTGTAAAACGTTGTATGATCCATTAAAAAACCATCCCAGCTGACCGAAACCTTGTTATTGTTAGATGAGAGCGGTTCAGGGAGAGGGCATGTTGTTGGCCCATTGTTTCCATGTCACTGATTCTGCCCACAGTTGCCATGACGGCTGTGTTACCTTTCCTTGGACATATAAGGCTGGACAGCAGGAGCAGGCATGTCCACTCCATTTAGCCCTGCCTCTTGGCTACCACTGCCCACAAGGCCAGGTTCACAAACATACTTGCCAGTGTGCTTTTACAGTTTTAGCCACTGTACAGTCAGCCTCCAAATGTCAGGTGAACAAGGTCACATAGAGGTCTCTCAACTGTGAGAGCTTTTTCAGATGAGCACTTCACTGTGGATGACTTCAGACATTATAGGTGCACCCGCCAGTCTCCTGAAGAAGCATGGGGAGGAAGTGTGGGCAGGACAAATAGGATGAAGAGACAGACTGTGTCTGAAAAATGAATACACCTCCCTTTGTATAAACCTGCACAGTGTTGTAACTATATAGAAATGTTCACTACAAGAACCAGGATTGTCTGTTATTTTTGTACTCATGAAGATAAATCCTGATATTAATGTAGTTTCTTTGTATCTAGCTACATTACTGTTCATTGATCTCAGACCTTACTACAGAGGATAACTGCTGTGGACCAATTACCATCTCAAAACTGACTGGGTTGAAAACCAAGCAGAACTTTTTATTGTTCACTGTGAAGCCAATGTAACTACAACAAACTGAACGAGACTGTCATGCAGATAAAGCACTTGGGCAAGACTCCTTTCCACACACTCAATTAGGCAGGCAGCACAACACTGTATGTTCTCTCTTCAAGTGATTACTGAATGGTCAACATCGACAGTAAACACTAACATTTGAAGGCAAACTGCAGAAGGCCAAGTCAAACTAAAACTCAATATTCCAACAAACACTGTTTTTGTGAAACTTGTTTCCCTCTTAGCCAGTAGAGAATTATTTGCATGAAAAAAGTGTAAACAACAGCTTTTGCCTCACTATAGAAAGTTCACCTAAACGATACAATGTGTTGAATGCCTGAAAGACAAACTCAGAGATGTTTCTTATCATTCGTTGCAAAAAGACACACTCAGTTGATTTACACTGTTCTGGTTGACAGGATTGTGTCCTGCTATCCCTGCAATCCCCTCGTGAAGATGGAAGAATATAAACAGACATGCATCTGCAGTCCCACCCTGTCAGCACACTCACCACTAAAGCCTTGTTTGAAATGAAAACACATTTGAGAAGACCATGTAGAAGATTGGTTCTTTGCTAAAAGCTTTTGGAATATAAAGAATTGTCTGTGTCTTACTGGTATCTGTGTGGTACTAGTGTAACACAACACCACTGGAAGGCTGTTAGAGATGAGAGAAGACAAAGGAAGGAAAGGATGTTGGCCTCTAAGAGGATATTACAACCTCCTTCATTCATTAATCTCAAAGAGCATCTACAGCAGTGGTGTATCGCAATGTATTAATTTATTGAATGCTTTTATCCAAAGCAACGTACTCATGGGATTTGAATTTGTGACCTCTTGATCGGCAGATCAAATGTTCTACCACTGTACCACTGCTCTACCACAGATACATACTGTACCAATCCCCACATCACATCTGGACAGCTGAAAATAGCATCACTTGCTCCAGCTCTCATCATTTATCTACAATCTGCAGGAAGAACAGATGTGAAGGACCTTTTAAATGTCTACCAGAAGACCCACCTTACTTTATAACAAAGGTCTCAATCTACAGTACTTGACTGCGTTTTCCCTTTCCCGCAGTACCGTACATTCAGTCGATGTTGACCAAGTGTTTCTGATTAACGAAAACAAACACTTAAACTTCTGATCAAGTCAACACACCCTTCCCCACAATCATTCCCATCCCATAGTCGTTGAGCAACACACCCTCTTAAGGTCATCTGAGGAAAGCCTTGGCTGGTGATTACTGTACAGTAGATGCTTCTCAAACTGAATGGCCAATAAGCTCTCTGGGAAGAGCGATGAGTATCCTGACATAGTCATACTCATAATTCTAGTCAGAATATGAGTCTGAAAACTCTCCGTTGGGCTGTGACTATGGGGCGTGTTTCAACCGAACTCGTAAAACAAATGCATCTTTGCTCAATTGGATAGACCTAAAACCAATCAGAGCAACGTAATATGTTGTTTGTTGAAAACGAATTCAACCCAAGGGCTCTTTCGTGACGTTGTTGATTACGTTACTGTTGATCATCTGTCCATCATCGTATAAAGCCCGCCCTGGCAATTTCATTGGTCCGTCCAGATTCTGGTTTTCTGTAGTTGTCCCCAATACGAGACCCTCCAGACCCAACTTCCTGACCAAATTGTTTTGTGGGCGGGACGAAGTTGGGCTGGCAGCCAGGCTAAGCGATGAGGACAGTCAGGGAAGGGGATGTTCCTACAGGGCAGTCTTGATGGCTGGAGTGACAGACCAACAGAGCAACAGTGTATGAGTTGTTCAGGATGAACTACTATGGTACATAGAAAATGCCACCATGCTTAGATGAAGACACACAGAGGCGCAATATTTCATGCTTTACATCTGGGGGTTGCCATGGCAACCCCACTTTAGGGCAAATTCCTTAGTCAGGTGCTTCTGTCAGCTCCAGTAAATAGACAAATCTGAGGGGCCTTTTGGTGCTCAGTGCTATTCACAGCACTCATCCGTTGTTATGGCTGACAAGGGGCTCTGAGTTCCACGACTGATTCTTGAAAAGAGAGCTGACTTCATCTGCTAATCGCTAAACAACACCCACGTCACAGATAACTACTGTTTCTGCTGTTTGACAAGTGGATGCACTGTTCGCTTTAACCTTTTAAGTGTTTGATTCTTCTGCATTGATTTCTTAAGAGAAAAAAAGAGAAAAGATCCAAGGCCTCACTTTACTGCTGAGGCAAAAAATGGCCAAGGATTCAGCAGATTTTACAACTGGAAAGAAACAATGGACCAGCAAGCAACAGGAAGGCACTATGCACAATTGACAAGTTAACACTATGAGATCACTGACACAGCAGATTCTGCTTGAGGGAAAAAAATATTTCCCCTACAGCTGAAACAACCATAAAAACACTGAAATGGAAGCCCTCTATAAACACTCAAATTCAGTAATTTATTAAAGCATAATATCTGTGGATTACACTAGGATGACACACAACATAGCCAACAGCATGGACTGCACTTTTGACTTTCACTATTCTCCCATTTGACATTTAGTAATAACGTTAGGATGACAACAAAGCTCGGCTTCAATATCGCAAAATCATCAATGCTATCTGTGCAGGACATCATTATAGCGAGCAGCGTTTGGTATTTACCCAACATGTCAGTCAGCCAGGGGAAGTGGAAACTGTTAGAAAACAATTGCATACTTGCAGCAGAATGTATCCGAGTCTGAGGGAGGGGTGTGTGTGGGGTGGGAGTGGGGGGGTTGGCAGCACAAATACAAGTTGGTCTTTATGGCAGCATGGATGCAGCTCAATAGCCCAGTGTGTGTGCCTTGCAAACGGAGGCAGTCGGAGCTCATCATTAGGAGTGCGGCGTCGCAGGGACTGCATGGACTCGCTGTAGCTTGGGAAAAGCCTTGTGTTTGCCTTGTGCTCTCCTTTCTTCACTGAGGGGGTGGTAGTTGTGGGGGGTGCTGGAGGAAACATGCTGGAGGCCAAGTGCTCCCCAGTACCCCTCTCTTTAACCTGATTAGAGTAATGAGCTTAGAGTCCTCTGAATGCACAGAACCAAACACATGGAAGATGCAGACAAACAGGCCTCCTCCTCACTCCATTACTCACTCAGTGACTCTGGACGGCAGATGAAAGCGCCTCATCAGACTCCCCCAGAACTGCAAGGCTCATTGTCCATGGATGAGAATCCACTAACAGTAATACAGATAATACATGCAAGCTGTTCCTTTGAATAGTCCTGTACTGTAATGCTTGTGTGGAAAAGTATTAATGGTTGGAAAATGTTTAACTTAATGTCCTCAGCATGAGAAGTAGTAGATGGGAGTCAGGTGGCTGAGCGGTGAGGGAGTCAGCCTTGTAATCAGAAGGTTGCCGGATCGATTTCCCGCCTTGCCAAATGATGTTGTGTCCTTGGGCAAGGCACTTCACCCTACTTGCCTCGGGGGTAATGTCCCTGTACTTACTGTAAGTCGCTCTGGATAAGAGCGTCTGCTAAATGACTAAATGTAGATGTTGCATGTAGACCATAGAATATTCATTTTGAACCCAACCCCCGGAACTGTCTCAACTAATATATACAGTGCATTTGCCAAATAGAGAAAAAGACAATGACACTCTGTATTGACACTCTGGGCCTCATTTACTAACAGGATTGCACCCATTTCAGGCGTAAAATAGCGGGTAAAGACATAAAACCGTATTTACAAAGGCAGCTCACTTGAGTAAAAACACAATAACCGCTGCTGGGAGGGTATAAGGGAAAGTGGGTGTGTGCCGCAAAGAGATGGGAGGAGATGTGTATTTCTTCCTTGTAACATGTTAATGTTTAGCCTGGCTGCCAGCCCAACTTAGCCCCGCCCACAAAAAAAATTGGTCGGGAAGTTGGCTCTGGAGGGGCTCGTATTGGGGACAAACTATATAGACCAATTATCACCCTACGTCAAACAACTGTCAAACAGGCTCAACTGCGCATGACGGTTGCAAAAGACATCATGGCTGAGCGGTTAGGGAATTGGACTATTAATCCGAAGGTTGCCGGTTCAATTCTCAGCTGTGTCAAAGATGTTGTGTCCATGGGCAAGGCACTTCACCCTACTTGCCTCAGGGGGAATGTCCCTGTACTTACTGTAAGTCGCTCTGGATAAAAGCGTCTGCTCAATTTAAATTTACGGTGATGAGCAGTGCCATGTCATGTTTAATCCATTTTGGAATATGGATGTAACATAACTTGTAGAGCATGTTCCCAAATCCAGGCAAAACCTGAGGACCATGGAAATCTTGGGACCTATATTCTCTCTAAAACACAGGAAACCATGATAATTCATGCTTCTTTCGTCCTCCCAGGGAAGCATAAAGAGCAACCAAAGTGAAAGACATGTTCCATATACCGTAAAGACAGCAGTTAAAGTAATGGCAGGCTATGGGATAGCTGCCCATTACTGACATGGGCTTGATGGACTGTCAAGTTCAGGAGATCGTTCGGAGACCTGCTTCCACTTCTGATGGGTCTCTTCAAACCTGTCAGAGGAAGCAGGGTTTGCTCAATGCTCAGAAGGGCGGTCAGCAGTTGTTGATGAGCCTCATTTGATTGAAAAATTGATCGATCTTGTGCGTCAGCAACAAAGGGATGCACATTGGGTCTGTACTTACATTTGAAAACACAGTCATTTTTAGGATTTTACAACTGTCTGTTTGCCATACAGCATTGTTGAATGGATTTCAGAGACACAGAGAACAAATGGCCCTCAAGTACAAATAGATTTCTTTCTGTGCTGCTGCTTGGTGGGGACATTAGCCAAGCTCCCCCCAGTGACAGCTATGTAAGTGACATAAGATCCTGCGTGATGAAAAGGATCCCTCTGCTATATGGGGTCCCCACTCTTTAGAGCCTGAATGATCAAGGACAAAAAGACCTGCAGCCTTAACCCTAAACCAAAACCCTTGTCTATGGTGACAGTCCAATGGGATTGTTATAGACTGGGGTGATGTTATAGACTAGAGCTTACACAGGCCATATCTGATATGTGAACATTATTATCTCCCCTCTATTTAAAGCCTAATTTCTAAGGCCTCAGTTGTTATGATGGCAAGCAACGTGGCATAGCAAATGTACATTTTGCACCTCACACATTTCCCAAAACCTCACTCGGCTACTGTACTGTATACTCTCCATCTGTTACTCATTCAGTACCATCCAGCCAGAAGCAGTTGATATGCCATTTTGTTGTATCAATATACAATCTGTCTGCCCCTCTGAGCAATTGTTGACTGGGTTGGAGCTCTATCTTGCTTCCAGAGAGAGTAAACAATCGAGAATCATATAGTCAGCACTACCTTTCTCTATCCCAAACCGTAATGCACTACAGTTATCCGCTTTTATAACATGTGATGATATAGAGTCCTTTATGAGCTGTTTGGCCAGGTCTTTGTCACTGCTGCTTTTGCTGTGTGGTTGACTATTACAGTGCTTGCTCATTAAGTTCAGTGGGTACAGCAAAGCTTTGGGGAGCCAGGTGCCATTAGAACAAACCGCTTCCAACTCCAGGATAGAGACAGTGAATGCCTATACTCTTTGCTGTGCTGTGGAATCCACAATGGTGAACTTCAATGCACTACACAATGAAGACAAATACACCTCTGTATGAGTACTACATCTAATAACATGCATATATGCATATTCCCTTCCTGTTGCTTCCTACATTTCTATAATCCTGACAACGACTTAGTACTCCAAAGTATCATGTAGTTGTTGTGGCATCCAAGGAACTCAGAATGCAGTTGCATCTTGCATAGCTTAAGAGAAACAGAACCAGGGGCAGTTTACAGTAATCACAAAAGGGCATTTACTAACAAAAAGCAGTAAAGGAAAATTAGGCATAACACCAATACCTTAACCCAATTTTATATTGTTGATGGCACTACAGTGAACAACCATTGTCAGAGTGACCTACTGAACCCATGGATCAGATAATAAAGTAGACGTTGATATGCAACCCTCTGTGTTGTCAAAGTCAACAGCTATACCAGAGGCTATTTTAGAGTCCTGGTACATTATGTTTCCATATGCCTCTCTCAATCATTGAGTCTCAGTTTTAAGAGCTCAGCATTTTGCTGTAGCTACTCACTAATTGCCTAAATGAGTTTTGCCACAATTGCACAATTTATAATGCTGACACGCGCATCTCATTAGTTAACTGGGCCCATACATATGCGTTTTAGACTTAATGAGTATGTTTATCATTTACATTTTTTGTGTGAGTATGTTTAATGGTTTACACCAATACCAACAATTCACAGTTATTGCAACTAATCATGACTAATACTGGCAAGTATATTATGTGAAGACAGCACATAATGACTAATATCAGAATCATATAGATTAACTTTAAAATGGCCATCTGCAAAATGTAGAAGAACATGTGAGAAGCAACTGTATGCACGTGTTGGATGACGCAGAACCCCAAGTAAAACATCACAAATCAAAATACAAAAGGAACATTCATATAATGTACACAGTATGTCTCTATGTAAAAAAAAAAGCATCTTACCACACTTATCACAAGACCTGATCATACTGTAACCTCAAGGTGAAATCCATTCAATGTTTAGAGCTAGTCTATTAAGTATACAGTATGTGAAGGCTTAGCTGTATTAGATAATCATATCTATTTAGAGAAAAAGAGCATACTTAAATAAAAAATTAATTGTATTACATGAGAGCTTAATACATTTTCAGTATATTTATCTTGCTGTCCAAGTGTACTTGAATGTCTGAATGAACAGATTTTTTATTTGTATTTGCATACCTCAAATGGAACACAACTTAAATTGTGATGGAGTTTTATTCACTCACAAACTATACTGCTGTGTAATAAACATCCACAAAATTTGACTTATTCTGGAATATAAAATACATTAAAGGGGCAATTGACTGTTTTTGGGGGGTATTTCACACTGTTCCTTAAGGTCTCCGAATAGGGTATGTAACATTGGTTGGGTTGAAAATGGACCGGGTGCTGTTCTATGCCCACTGACAGATCCTCTGAAATGTTGCCGGGAAAAAACACTAGCTTTTCTCCTTTTATGGTATGCTCATTAATATTTAGATGAGCTGCACGCTGATTGGTTGGTTTTCAACGAGTGAAGCTGGGGAGCAAAAACGCAACACGGCCAACAGCAGCACTCTGAAACACCAAAGTTGGAGACTTGAAATAAAAACGTGCAAATAAATCTATTGCATCTACACAACACTGTTTTCAACAGATTGACTATATATCATTTGAAATGATAACATTACTTGTTTCCACTCCTGTTGTTGAAGCAAACTGGATTGACTTGAGTCGGTAGAACGTTAGGCTACAGCTTAGCAACCAAACCATATTGTGATTCTACTCGGCTTCAGTTAGCTAGCTAGCTCTAAATAACTTGCTGAAAAATAACATGACCAAGATCTGGACAAACATGCATCGTGAATTGTAGATTTACATTACACAGGTTATTTATTTAAATGAAACACAGTCAGGAACATGAATCAACGTTAGCCCCATTACCAATAAACTAGGCTAAATTATCACACATTCTACCTATGCTCTTGCGTTAGCAAGCTAAACTTGTTTACATTCCCTAGAGTCTAGGTGTTACTAGTAACAGTTACTAGCAATGCTAACGTATCCTGTATCAAGCACCTGCCTTTCTCCAGTTCTTTCAAATAGATTATCTAGACAGGCGTTAGCAATAAGCCAGACTGCTGTTTGTTTTCTGGCTATTTTTCGGAAGCTTCCCTTCTAATGCCGACTACAGCTAGTCTAGCTAGTCATTTGATGTGTGTAGAAACGTATTTAGCATTCTACCTGGTATGCTATATTATAGGAAACGTTAGCATTGCTAATAACTGTTAGCACAACATCATACTGATCTTAGAGGCGGTTGCAATGAGCATATGGTCGGAACAGCACCTCTTTCCAGGTTCAGCTTCCTAGCAAATCCTGCTTGCAATTGTCCAAGGTTGACAAAACTGTCTTGGGTGAAATGTTCAGAGCAAATGAATGATTGATTGTCGAACTTCGCTGGGATCTTCTCATAAGACAACAGCAGCCATGCTTGTTGAATGTTTGGCTCCTTGGGAAGACTGTGTGTTAGCCTTCCCTCTACGCTACAGCCTGGAACACAGCATTTACGACCGTGGTCCATTTTCAATATCCTTGTTATGATTCAAAACGTTCTTCTTTGTAATTCCTTATAAGTAGCTTACACAGAGCAGCGCGCAGCTAAACTAGTATCGGACATAGACGCTACCTCGGGCTGGTCTGGATGTAAATTCTGCGGCGTGACAAAGATACAGACCAGAGCCTATGAGAGGGCGATCACCGGTCTTACGTAGGACCGGTAGCTTTGTTGAAAAGCTAGCGTTTTACAGCCACATTTTTTCTTTTTGAGATTTGAATAGGAAAGAGGTGTCAATGGACTTTGATATTCACGGTATGTTCATTTTACCCACCGAACTGTCGTTATTCAACTATGACAAGGTAAAATTGGTTTTGCAGTCAATTGCCCCTTTAAAGCCTACTATAATATCCTGCTCCATAATATTCAAATCTCACTCAAACATACTTTATATACTTAAGCAACCACAGATTGACCTTAATATCGAACAATTCAGTTTCTATCTTGTTGAACCCAGTCAGCTGCTCGTTAACCGCTACCGCTGCTTACAGCTGTGTGCTTTGCTTGCATGTGATAGTTTAGGCTGGAAGTACTCCGGTGGTAACTAAACTCAGCCTGACAATCAGTACACACCCTTAGTTTTGTCAACCGAGCCATCTCGCAAAGTTTTGAAATGGAACTTCCCATCTAAAATCCCTCTCTCCATCTTTCAGCTACCGTCGGCAGGCGAAATCATGTGACGACAGGTGATTCCCAGGGTCAAAAAGAAACATGTGTTTACGGCACTATAAAAAAAAAATATATATATATATAGGTAGGTAATCTACATTTTGATTAGAGTGCAACCACGTAACCTTAAAAGTGACTGTATGGAGACTGGTGTTTATAATAGGCAGCTAGCTAGTATATTTAAAGCACTTAGACAGAGAAGCATTAAAGTTGGATGAACCACCAACACTACAGAAGCCATAGTAAATTAACTGAAAGTCTGCTTCTCAGCTACTAAAGTTGTACTATCCAGGAGGCCAGGCAGAGGGACATACAGTTCCAATACACAACCAGCTCCTCAGCCAGACATAGACCAGCAGTTGAGTCAGAAGGGCAAACAAGCAGAAAGATGTTTCCAGTTCTGGTTTTCAGTAACTGGACTGGGCTGCCAGGGGTCCAGTTTAAAGATCCATGACAGGGATTACATTATCAGATTGCCTTCACAATCAGAGGACAGCAGCACAGAGAAGCCTGACATGCCACACTTCCAACCAGAGCTAACAAGGAGGATGTGCTCCAGAGGTCTGTTGCAGGCGGGCAAGGCAGGGAACCACAGTTCAAGCTGTACATCTATTTGTGAGGCAGAGCACACAGCCGTATCCCCCCACAGTCTCAAATGCTTTAATCTCTCCATTTAGATATGACACTCTCATGTAATCTTCCCCCTCATAACCCCCGAGCTTCACAGAGAGAGGCAGGAAATGAAATCAATGCTGGTTCTCTTCCCGGTGGCTGTGCATTACTATATTAGCATGGATGCTACAGATGTAGCAATGAATCAGATTTATGACACAGCCATCAGAGACCGGGTGTCCCTTAACAACACATGCGAGTGTTTAACTTGGACACACTTTTGCCAACAACAGTTTGACCCTCTCAGGTTGAGCAGGTTGCTGAGCCGTGCTGGGGTCCTCAACATAGTCTCATGTATCCCCTTAAACGTGAGGGCATAGCTGTTGGTTTTTGGCAGCATCACAGGGGGTAGAGCAGGACCCATCAGCTGATTAGCAATATTAATACAATCTCCCCATGCGAAAAGACCAAATAATCATACAAATGGTCTGATGCAATACAACTTCCAGACAAATTGGGCAGTAGCACTCTGGCGTTCCTCCTCTGTTAAATAGTCGGGGGCTAGAATGTGCTGTTGGAGAGGTGTATCTCAGCATTCATTGTTTGTCTGTTTCGGAACAACATATCTTCCTTCGTTAGCGGCGTGTGGAAGTGCAGGAACATCTGGACAGCAGCTGTGGCCAGCCAGCCTATAGAGGTCAGTAGGTCAGAAGCCTTCTGGAGCCACGACATCTAATCCCAGTCATGGAGATCCTTCTTTGGAAAATTAAACCACCACAGCCCCAGAGCCTGACTCTCTGCTTATAGGGGAAACCCGCCTACTTTCATTCCTACCCCACCCGAAACCCCCACTCCCTTCTCCGCCAACCCCTTCCTGGAAAACAGAGATTCCGAATGATAAGTCGTGCCTTCCCAAGGGAGAAAGTGGCGGCTGGGTAGGGGGGGGGGGGGGGGGGAGTTGTAATTCAGTTAGCCCCTCTGTTCTGCACTATAGAGGAGCTGTGAACGGGAATCCGCGACATTTCTATCTGATTGGACTAAACTGGCTGTGCAGATCCAGTATACAGAGAAGATAACATCATGTGACATGGCCCTAGGTGTAATGCATTACACTCAAATCTCGACCCTATGTGACCCCCGGTGATAAATACAATATCTCCTCTCTTTTCTCCACCCTGACAACCTCAGCTTAAACTAAATTCACAGTCCCTGTGAGGTTTGAATGTGAAGGGATTGTGTGCTATGGCCTTCACAGCGTAGAATGAGCTGCCACATGACAAGACAACCCAGCCACCTTATACAGTCTTCCTCAGAGCGTCCTTCACGTGACAGCCTGGCTTTCTCTCTTTCTCTGTTTTTCTCTGACTCTTTCACCCTGCTGCTCCCTGACTCTCTCTCTCTCATTCTCTCACAGAGAATACAGCCTCCCCTTTCAGAGAAGAAACCTTTTGGCTGCCTCTTTGTCCCACCCCTCTGCAGGGGATTCATACACCCTCCCTCAATGCGCCCATCATTTATAAAAGCCTCTTCCCAGGCCCAGAAAAATCAAATCAAACTGTAAATATAGCTCATGTTCCTTGGGTTGAGCTACTTACACATTCAGGAGAACAGAAATAAATTCCAGAGATCCTGACAGTAATAGAATAACGGCATCAATAATCCCACATGTGGCACCAGCCTTTTAGATAGAGTGGATTATGAAGGATGCAGTGAACATTGATAGTTAATGCAAATGTAGCTAAACATGCAGACCTGAATACAGCCTGGCCCTAGCAGCCAGGGGTCTTCTGTATAGACATATCCACCAGCCATGGTCATTAGTGCTGGTGAATGACCTTTGAACCCCCAGCTGGCACAAACCTGGCCTTGTCACATGACACCAGCTCGCTCTGCTGGTCTTGCTCTGGAAATGGGCCATCTCCAGAGTAGAGCAAGTATAGCCTGTCCACTGTGTGTGGCCCATCACCTAGCACCCACCTGCCAGTGGCTGAGGGTCCATCTCACGTCTGTGGAAACTGAAGACTGGTCCTGCTTGGCTGTGCAGCTGCCAGGCAGCATCCACAGCATATGGTATAGGTCGTTGGAAGTTAACACGGTATCGTTTTAAACTCACACACAGCGTTTCCATTTGGGTACTGCTCCACGAAGACCAGAAAAAACACTTTTACATTCCACTTGTTTTTCTATTAATAGATTTCCAGTGTAATCCTTCACCATGTGCCAAATGGTGTCAGTAGTACATTAGATATTCTCTTTTGGATATAGCTACAGTACAAGCAGGAACCCCACAGGCATTCTTAGTGCACACCGAGCACCTGCTGAAGGAGTATTTGAAGCTTTTCTAGGTAAAGGAGTAAAATGCTCATTACAAAGGGTTGGCATAGGTGACCATATCAGTGACAGAGAGTGCAGTCACTGTCACTCCATGCCAATTAAGTTATGCAGTTTGTAGAATACTGAAGCACATTTGCGGCATGCAATGATAGGATAGATATAACCATGTTTAAAGTTGCTAAATCTTCGTGAGATAAATGTCTGTTTATGTTCGATATATATTTTTGATTACAACTGATGCGACAGTGAACATAAATCCGTACATGTTCATGTGTGCAAGTCTCATGTATGAGTGTGTGGGGGAGAGCAACAGACTGGGGATTTATGTAACTAATGATTAATTCCCAACCATGATTGAATGCGTGCAGTGATTAATTTTCTTTTTGAAAAATGGTTGCCATCGGAATTTGTGAAAATTGAAATAGCATGATCCATCATACATTTTACACCCCTACAGATCCTGCCAAAATACCGTCGGAGTCCTTGGTGATCATGTAAACCCTTCTACACACATGATTGAGGGGCACACCATATATTCTTATACTAAAAATATTTATCTACCGGATACAGCAATTTGGGAATTTGTTAAATGCTCATTCCCATGTTAACTGTGCTATTTCTGCTGAATTGTCTTCTCTCAGCACATGTGGAAAAAGCTCCAAGTCCTGCCACTGCTTCCTCCCATCAATACTGAACCCAGTTAAGAGCAGCATGTCTCCGAGACAGGATCAAAGAGGGCCATACAGTATGAGCAGACATGATTGGAGTGGAAATTGAGGAAGGGGATTTATAATTGGAGGATGTTCATGGTGCAGAGTGGAGGAGGTTAGATACACTCCAGAGGTCACTGCCTAGAACACGTCGGATTTGATCTCATTCCAGAGAACAGCGTCCGTGCTGAATGGCACAGAAATCGTATTCTTAACATTATGATAAGAACGGTTCTCACAGGGAAAAGCACATAAAATGCTTGTATTGGACATTGTACATATGAGATTAAGCATTAAAGTAAAATGTGAGTGACCAATCAATTTTTCATCACAATAACTGCAGCAGAACAAGAGAACAGAAGGTCTTGAAGTGTCTAAAGTATACAGTAACATGATAGGTGGCCATTGCTTACCAGCAACCCAAAAGACACTCAAAGTCAAAGGAAAGATGTTGTGCATGCACAGTAGCTACAGTACTAACAGCACTGCCTAAAACCAATTTCTTAACCAACCAACCAACTTCTTGTTCTCTGATTACAGTAAAATCAGATCTGTGAGCAAAATCCTGAAAGGGGCAATTGACTGCAAAACCGATTTTACCTTGTCATAGTTGAATAACGACAGTTCGGTGGGTAAACTGAACATACCGTGAATATCAAAGTCCATTGACACCTCTTTCCTATTCAAATCTCAAAAAGAACAAATGTGGCTGTAAAACGCTAGCTTTTCAACAAAGCTACCGGTCCTACGTAGGACCGGTGATCGCCCTCTTATTGGCTCTGGTCTGTATCTTTGTCACGCCCCCGAATTTACATCCAGACCAGCCCGAGGTATCGTCTATCTCCGATACTAGTTTAGCTGCGCGCTCCTCTGTGTAGGCTACCCTTACAAAAAATAAGTATATTAAAGTATACTATAAGTGTACTAAAATATGGATAGTACACTTTTAGTTCACTTTTGATATACTTTTAAGAAGTATGCTTAGAAAATAGTTCACTTTTAATATACTTTTAAGAAGTATACTTAGAACATAGTTTACTTTTAATATACTTTTAAGTATGCTTTGAAAATAGTTCACTTTTGTATACTGCAAAGTAGCCTGTGAAGTGCACTTTCAGTTCATCAAATATACTTCCTCAAGTACTTCAAAGTATACTTTGGAATACTCTACAGTAGCCTGTGTAGTGCACTTTTAGTTCATCAAGTATACTTCCTAAAGTACTTCAAAGTATACTTTGGAATACTGTAAAGTAACCTGTGTAGTGCACTTTGAGTTCATGAAGTATACTTCCTAAAGAACCTCAAAGTATACTTTGCAATTGCACTTTCATTTAATGTAAGTACGTCAACAAGTAAACTTCTAAATGTAATTTCACTATTATTTACTAATGTATTAAAATGTTTATGGGCCCCTCAAACGCCTCAGATCTTGAGTCACTTGGCGAGAACGGGGCCCTCATAATAGTTTACTGCAGATTCGTAGCTCTTCACTACGTACTCAATAACATACTTTTAGAAAGTATGCTTAGAAACAGAAAATGGTATACATTTTTTTCTGGAGTAGGATGTATGTTTTCTATTATTATACAGCAAAAACAGTCAAAATAATTTTAAAGTACATTACAGGTTACATTTTTTAGATCCATCTCATTCTAATTATTCATGTCTATGAACATCTAATGCATTGCACATTTAATCTTTTTTTGTTACTGAAGCTGTAACCTTAATTACTGCTAAAACATTCTGAAACCCTATACTCTTATACAAATAATTATCAATTGGAGTATTAATGGGAAAAAACGAAAAAGCTACTTGAGAATTTGAAGGTTATACTGTCAAACTGACTGAAGAATCAAATAACGACGTGAAATAATGGAGATAGTGTGGCTCATTGGCTAGTCAATTCCCATGATGCAAGGCGGTAACTAGTGTTAAAATTTGCTGATAAGTTTGCCGTTTGTTCGAAATACAAATGTAACTTCATGAATTGCGTTTTTTAAATGTGTCTGCTTAGAATGTAGAGTTTTGTTGCGTGGTAATTGTCATTGTTGTGCTGGTTTACCATTGTAACCATGAGTTAAATGACTGTTACATTTGATAAGAACAGCTGGATTCTAGGAACATTATTGAATATGCAGTGAAGAGCTAAGAATCTGCAATGAACTATTATGAGGGCCCCCTTTTCGCCAAGTGACTCAAGATCTGAGGCATCTGAGGGGCCCATAAACATTTAAATACATTAGTAAATAATAGTAAAATTACATTTAGAAGTTTACTTGTTGACATACATACATTAAATGAAAGTGCACTTGAAAGTATTGCAAAGTATACTTTGAGGTTCTTTAGGAAGTATACTTCATGAACTCAAAGTGCACTACACAGGTTACTTTAGAGTATTCCAAAGTATACTTTGAAGTACTTTAGGAAGTATACTTGATGAACTGAAAGTGCACTACACAGGCTACTTTGCAGTTTTCAAAAGTAAACCTTGAAATACACTACAAGTGTACGTTAAAGTGTACTAAATGACCTAAAAAGTGGGCCAATTCAGTTTACTTAGTACAAAAAAAGTATATAAATAAGTACACTGCTAGTATACTTTAAGTAACATGATAATAGTATACTTTTTAAACTAAGTATACTTACAAAATAAACTTGAAGTATACTTCTTTTTTGTAAGGGTACTTATAAGGAATTACAAAGAAGAACGTTTTAAATTATAACAAGGATATTGAAAATGGACCACGGTCGTAAATGCTGTGTTCCAGGCTGTACAGGGAAGGCTAACACTCAGTCTTCCCAAGGAGCCAAACATTCAACAGGCATGGCTGCTGTTGTCTTATGAGAAGATCCCGGCGAAGTTCGACACTCAATCATTCATTTGCTCTGAACATTTCACCCAAGACAGTTTTGACAACCTTGGACAATTGCAAGCACGATTTGCTAGGAAGCTGAACCTGGAAAGAGGGGCTGTTCCGACCGTATGCTCATTGCAACCGCAAGGTATAAGGACGGTATGATGTTGTGCTAACAGTTATTAGCAATGCTAACGTTTCCTGTATAATATAGCATACCAGGTAGAATGCTAAATAAGTTTCTACACACATCAAATGACTAGCTAGACTAGCTGTAGTCGGCATTAGAAGGGAAGCTTCCGAAAAATAGCCAGAAAACGAACAGCAGTCTGGCTTATTGCTAACGCCTGTCTAGATAATCTATTTGAAAGAACTGGAGAAAGGCAGGTGCTTGATACAGGATACGTTAGCATTGCTAGTAACTGTTACTAGTAACACCTAGACTCTAGGGAATGTAAACAAGTTTAGCTTGCTAACGCAAGAGCATAGGTAGAATGTGTGATAATTTAGCCTAGTTTATTGGTAATGGGGCTAACGTTGATTCATGTTCCTGACTGTGTTTCATTTAAATAAATAACCTGTGTAATGTAAATCTACAATTCACGATGCATGTTTGTCCAGATCTTGGTCATGTTATTTTTCAGCAAGTTATTTAGAGCTAGCTAGCTAACTGAAGCCTCAAGTCAATCCAGTTTGCTTCAACAACAGGAGTGGAAACAAGTAATGTTATCATTTCAAATGATATATAGTCAATCTGTTGAAAACAGTGTTGTGTAGACACAATAGATTTATTTGCGCGTTTTTATTTCAAGTCTCCAACTTCAGTGTTTCAGCAAGTGCTGCTGTTGGCCATGTTGCATTTTTGCTCCCCAGCTTCACTCGTTGAAAACTAACCAATCAGCGCGCAGCTAATCTAAATATTTATGAGCACACCATAAAAGGAGAAAAGCTAGGGTTTTTTCCCGGGAACAATTCAGAGGATCTGTCAGTGGGCATAGAAGAACACCCGGGCCATTTTCAACCCAACAAATGTTACATATCCTATTCGGAGACCTTAAGGAACAGTTTGAAATACCCCCAAAACCCAGTCAATTGCCCCTTTAACGATTTTGACCAGGGCTTCAGCAACAGCACAAGCAACACAACAGATTCCCAGAGCCCCATGCTACTTCTACTAGTATGGGACAAGACTGTCAGAATGGAGTGATCAGTAATACAGATGGATTAAATCAACCATGGAGGGTTT
This sequence comes from Hypomesus nipponensis, assembly GCF_054491055.1. Classification (NCBI taxonomy): domain Eukaryota; kingdom Metazoa; phylum Chordata; class Actinopteri; order Osmeriformes; family Osmeridae; genus Hypomesus; species Hypomesus nipponensis. The sequence continues at coordinate 10,284,924 of NC_140374.1, read as the reverse complement.
GTTCCTACTCTATCTAAGAACCCTGCTGTCATCATTTGACAACAGCCCACATGGTACACATTGAGTGTAGCCTGGCAGCCAAGAGCAACCTTTTGCTTCAGACAACATGCTCTCTGGGATGGAGGAGCTATGCATGCCCTCTGTCAGGAAGAGTAGGCCACACAGTACGTTCAAGTTCGAAAACACAAGCAGCTACAAGCCAACTGAGCACAAGCAGAGGAAGAAGAAGAAAGATGTCTGGTTTATATCAGCTGACGGGGCAAAAACACTGAGTGACTGCAAATTAGTTAAGAATTATACAGTATCTGACTTTGTATGTGCATGGTAGCCCATATTACAACAATGAGGTAACTGGTATCAGTGTGTGCTGTATATAGTTTCCCATCATGTGAAATCACTACATGGGTTTGAGAGTCCATGTCATTAGTCACTTCTGGAAACGACCAATGTAATCGAAGATATCACCATTGAGGGTAACCTGAGTACTCAGCTGCCCTTAAGACAAGGTTACTGCTGATGAGCTGAATGCACAGGGCTAAAGTAGCACACACAGTCACTCTGCGTCCAGCAGCCAAATGCATTTCCGTCCCAAAAGTTAAATCGTTTAGAGTGTGCCAAAGCGGCCCACGCTTCGAGTCAAGGTGCTGACGCCATAGCCGTTCAGCCAGAAAACGAGGGGAAGAGAAAGGGAGAGAGACAAAATGAGGAAGGGTGGTGGACTGTTCACTGGCCAAAGGATAGACAGTACAATAGAAAGACACGGATAGAGGGGGGAGAGAGATGATGCACTGGGATCTGGAGAGAGAGAGAGAGAGAGAGAGAGAGAGAGAGAGAGAGAGAGAGAGAGAGAGAGAGAGAGAGAGAGAGAGAGAGAGAGAGAGAGAGAGAGAGAGAGAGAGAGAGAGAGAGAGAGAGAGAGAGAGAGAGAGAGAGAGAGAGAGAGACAAGCTGTTCTCAAGTTGTTCTCATTGGATCAGCAATCTGCTGTGGAGAGAGGAGAGAGACAGAGAGAGAGATCATCTTAGCAGAGGACAGCAGTAATTTCCCTGCTGCTTTTGAAAGAGGAGGGATGGGTCCACCATGCAGTCCGCTGCCAAACACCAGGGCCTGGAGGAAAAAGACCTCAGCTGACCTGGACAACAACTACTGGCTTGTCAACCTCCCATAAAAAAGATCAATAGTGTAGTTGAACTACAAGATGATTTTCTGGCTGTATTTGTCTATTTCCCTCCAATAACTGTGACTACTCCATTGAGCCTTTGCCCTCATCACCAAGACCTCTGGGTTCATCTCCTGGACCTTGGAGCTGTTGCAGTAGGGATGATAGCCCAAGGCCAATTTCATCACAGTATGTCAATCATGTAGATGACTCATTGTAATGAGTATAAATAATGAGGAAATGGTGCATTAAAAGGAAAAGGACCTTTACTGGAACTCTTATGCGCAGCAGAATTTGATAGCTGGACACCAGATCGATGGTGAGCAGCTTGGCCTGTAGCCTCCACACCCTGACCTTTGAGGTCAAGACCCCTCCTACAATGCTGATGAGGGGGGAAAGACAATAGTGTACTGTATCACCAGAGTCCTGGAGTATACTGCCTATTCTCCTAGCTAACCACAGCCTAGAAATGACTTGGTCCAATACCTAGTGTCTCAACAGCACAGCCCAGCATGTAGCTTTATTGTGTAAACGCAACTGTAAGACAACACTGTGTTTGTTCATGTCTTACGTCTCATCTGAATCCCTTGAGAGACTCACGCTGTGAATATACTGTACTGCAGCCTGGAAGGGACTGTCCTTTTCATTCCTGTAAAGACGATAAATATAGACCTATTGACAAATGTTAACATAGGGAGTGAGGACATTCTGCTTTAACAATGGTCCACTACCCAGGGAAAAAATAACCTGGCAGGTTGCAACAGGTTACCATCATTCACCTAGCACAATGAGCAGCCTTCAATGCCCCATGCCCACTGAGAGCTCTGATGTGTAATAAAGTTCATACATAACCCTCCCTAAGAGCCTGGGAACCATGATGACCTAGTAACTGCATGTACTGTAACAGTTCAGAACAGTTTAGCCGAGTGTAGAGTAGGTCAGAAGATGGGCGAAACACTAGACACTCGTCTTGCAGTACATTTGCTGCATTGATTATGTGGCTACAGCTACACACTCCATGGTATTTAGAGGGTCAGAACTGGGAACAAATACCTCAAAGCCTGAGGAGCAGCGGTTGCTCTTCTCAACTGTTCTCCTTTTTAACTGCAGCTGAATAGACTCTTGATCCTTGCCACAGATAATCAATTCTCCTCAAGGGAAGCATTTTCCAAGACATTCCTGCCCTTTTCCATAACAGAAAACAGAGATGTTTATCCCTTTCTTCTATAAAAAAACATAAACTGTAGAAGGACTATAAACTTGTACTCCTCACTGATCAATGATATCGTCACCACAAGAAGTGCATAAAGGAAAACTAATCCAGTCATCCCCAACTGAAGAAATCTTCAAGGCAAAGTTAAATCCTTCCAAATATCCCTTCATTGTGTTCATTTTTACTTGAATGAAAAGTCTTGATGAGGTAAATAATGTAGCCATGACAACCCCTTAACCTTAAAGACTCATACCAGACCTGTGTAGGTAACCTAATTAAAGTGATGCCCCAGTATGCTGGCTCATACTGGCATCTCGCTTGACCCACAGATGAGGAGGCTGGCATTATGCCCTATTAGCCTGACCTGAGCTGCACCACACTGGAGTCTACTATCAGACTTCTGACTGTGCAATGGTTGTGTTATAAATTTTACGTCACCAACACAAGACGTAATCAGTACTGCAGTGTTTCCCATATGTTTTTTTTCTAGGGGGGGCGGTAGACATACATTTTGCCTCCCATTCATTTTCAATGGAAGTCACGTGACAGGCCCCGCAAGGCAGCGTGAGATACCTAGCAGCGCAAACACGTAGCCTAGCAAGAGAATCGAACCCTATTCTGTGCGTTTATCAGAGCTTTTGTGACGAGCAACGCCAGTATGTTGCCAGTCGGGCTGGCACAGTATATGCAAGGAAGTAAATACACAGCACCACACAGAGCACGAGGAGCGAATAGGTAAATTCACACAAATATTGTCACTGCCAGTTGATGTAGTGTAGGCTTTCTCATCGACAGGCAATCAGGTGTAAATAACAAGGGAAACGTTGCGCAAATTTAAATTAGCAAATTAATTGAACTTTTGAGGCCACGAGCAAGAAGAAGAAGCAAATTGCCTGTGTGTGTGAAAACAGATTTTTCTCGCGCATCCGTAAAAAAAAAAGTTAGACAGCAATAGCATAATATATATATATATATATATATATATATATATATATATATATATATATTTAGTTTTATAGACATTATTAATGGTTGTGGTTTGGGCGTAACGTGCAATAAACCAATCAGAGCGTCATCTCACATTCCCTTTAAGACCAGTGGCGGAATTGTTTTTCTGAAACTGCAAAATAGCACCAGGGAACCTTTGCGCCGGAACACGCCTCCCTTTTTCGCTGAACCGCCCCCGAGAGCTCAAAGTCATTCCCTAATTTACCGACGTGCGTCTTTGAAGGGAAAAGTCCGCTTTGCTTCGAGTGCAAACTAGGACTGATACTTGCGTCGTTGACAAATTCAATTACGCTGGGTGCAAGATTGGGCCCTATAGCGTGGTGACCATTCCTGTTGTGGGTTTGAATGATAAACAGCTTGAAAGTGGAGTAGCTGTCCAGGACTAGGTCATGAAGTGAGTGGGTGATATCAGAGGATTAGTCTATCCGTCTTGTTTTCTACTGACCCGACTAGAATTTCTCTTGGAAAGATCTGGCAGTGCGAAAGAGGGGAATTGGGGGGAGCAGTGTAAAAAGCACATGAGGAGAACTGAGGAGTGAATTGTCCCATCGACGATGGGACCTATCATGCCCATTCCTCCCAAGACACAAATTCAGCTCACCTCTTGACAGCATGAATGTACGACCACAATAGATTTCACACACATACACTCAAACACACAAATCTATAGATTTAACCTGAGTATTACTACTATGCTATAGTACTTTCCATCTATTCTGTGTCATATAGAAATGGGCAGGAAGTGTCTCTCTCTTGTTCCCTAGCAGCTGGTGGAGGGCAGCCCTGGAGGCTGAGATCACACAGACAGCATTGAGCAACACATAGGAGAAGTTGAAAACAGGGAACACAACGGCAGGGTCAGTGCGAAAGAAGAGGGTGTGTTCAAGTTTCCAACTCCCGCACACTCATGCATTAGTATGGTTCAACAACAACACTCTCCGATGACTCCCTAATCTGTGTTTCCCCTAAATGTTTTCCTGGGGAGTTCAATCCAGGAATGTTGTAATGGTGGCAGAGAAATTGAAACAGCTGAGAGAAACAACACTTTCAAATTAAGTGGTGTGAAACTGACCTTCTGTCTTTCTCTACACACACAGACTGAAAACAAACGCACATATAGGCTACAGATTGGCGGAAACACACCTTTGTGGATTATGAATGATAGGTTGGCTTTAATTAATCTGTCTTGTTGGCCATTCTTGTCAGTGCAATGTGTGCTTTGTTTTAGTTTGCAATCTCTTTTGCCAATTTTATAAAAGCCACAAAAACATTCTCTCCCTGAAATGTCTAACCGCATTATCATCACACTATATCTGTCTTGAAGCTGACATGACACGTCCACAACTGAAGCCTCAGCCACAGGGTTAGTTTTACACAAACAACACAACTAAATTACATTTTGAGATGACATCCATTGGCACCTATTTATTTAAAATCATGCCTTCAAATGCCTTACGTAATTAGAAAATATTAAATTGCTCTTCAATTCATAATTGAATAAACCAGATAAAGCAAATTCAAATATAATTTAAATTACATTATTTGTGGAAACTCAATTTCAGTAAATAACAAAAATGAATAACCTGCAGTTGATAAATATGATAATTGTACATTAAAAGGGCATTGGATGGATACATGGAGGGACCTAGTGTTAGCAGAGGCCTTGATGGCTTCACATAATCCTTAGTCATTTTGGTAATGGCCTCCTAAATGGCAGGCTTATGATTGGGTAAAGACAAACCATTAAGGAATACTTGACTTTAATTACTGTAGGATAAAAGGATCCATTACAGTATGAGGTAAACGTAGATAATATGCGTAATTTAATAATTTAATAATACCAGGAATCTGTGTGTATATGTGTGTGTGTATGTATGTTCGGTGAGTGTATAATTTATTGATAGGGCACAGCCCACGCTGATGGTGAAATATTGGTGAAACACCCTGATTTCTGGAATTATAGATAGTGCAGTGTCTGTGATGATAGTTCTTCTCAGTTGCTTTGGTAACTATTTCTCAGATCACAATTGAAATTCTCCGTCATCTCTGAAGTAGGCTACTTGTTCAACCGCCACATAATCTATTTGAATCACTTATGCACATCTTACTGTAAAAGCAATTTCTAATCTACTTAAACAAATTGCCAATGCTGTGGTACATTCATGCAAATGATTACCGGTATGTAGCCTTCATTTGTCTACGTTATCAATTGCTTATGTTATGTTGATCAAAATGTATTATATTTAGTGCTGTCAGTTTAACGCGTTATTAACGGCGTTAACGCAAACCCAAATTAACGGCGTCAATTATGTTATCGCGCGATTAACGCTCTTTTTGGCCTAGCAAACTTTGTAGTTTTTTTCACATGCTGTTGCAACAACTACCGACGTTAGAAAAACTACAACACCACACCGGATCTAGCTAGACCGGAAACAAAACAACAGGCACGCCAAACACTCGTTTGGCTTGCGAGCTGGCTAAAGAGTAGTAGCAGAGCCCGTTTACGGATATTAGATATTCTCTGGTAGTAGGCTAACGTTACGTTTTGAGTGGATGACGAGCGCGAGATGCCGAAATGGATGCCAATAAGATTCTGAATGGAAAGTTTGCTTTTAAAAAGTTGCCAAATGGTTCTATTGACAAGACCAGTGATCTGTGTGTTTTGTCGTTGTAAACTGAGCTATCATCGCAGCACGTCCAATCTGAAATACGACTTGATGGCCAAGAACACAGCTGATGCGAATTCTCTGCCCCCTCGTCAAAGCCAGGCGATTGCAATGTTGTTTTCAATAAAAAATATATTTGCACAAAGCAATCCGAACCACTTTTCTATGTTGATAAGAGCATTAAAATTTGAAAAAAGATTGGGACAAAAAGAAATCAGGGACATTTAGAATAGATAAAAATGTGCGATTAATTGTGATTAATCGCGAGTTAACTATGACATTAATGCGATTAATCGCGATTAAATATTTTAATCGTTTGACAGCACTAATTATATTGTTTCTCTGTTCAATTGTCTTACCACCACACACATCTAGCCATTTATTTCATAAAATAAGTCATTACATGCACAACGGTTGAGCCAGTTTTTCTAATTGTAGGCCTAATTCTCCATACAGCACTTGTATGTACAGTTATGCCTAAGGGGTGTTTTCTTTGTTTACATTAACAATTGTATTTTTTCCTTTGTGCTATGCAATGCTGGAAAATTGTGTTTTATTTTCTGTATCGCATTCGCATAAATAAGACAACTGACCAAGGAGACAAACTTTGAACGAACGTTGGACCTCATTATCGAACATTTTCTGAAGTTTCTTCTGAAATGTTTCTTACAGGCTTCGGAAAAACAACGTAAGAAAAAGACATCCGCCAAATTCATGAACGCTTGAAAACGGTTGAAAGCGCGTCCTCGTGCACAACAGCAGTGACGTGTGCAGTCAGAATCGACACAATTAGGAAAGCAACAGGAATGCAAGTTATGTCCAAGCGAAAAACAACCGGTGCACAGGTGCAACATGATACCAGTAAAATGAGCAGTGGAATTGTTCTCCACTGGATCTAACAGTGTGCACACTAAGAAAGGTTAATTATTATAATTATTTAAATCCGAGGATGTCTGTTATGTCAAGCCGTTTTATCATTTAATGAATTCCAATGAATTCTTGATATCCAAAATTCAAATTCTTGATATTCAAAATGCAATTCTTGATATCAAGAATTCGAATTTTAGATATCAAGAATTGATTGGTTAAATGATAATCTCATAGTCTGTAGAGTTGATGTGAACGCAATCACCAACGATTTCTCATAACTTCAGTAACACTTCAAACACAGAGTTTTCTTAAATGCGATTCCTTTGTTACTCGTGTTTTTTTTAAGGAATCGCATTTGAGACAACTCTGGCCGATTTAAGACTGCTATTTCGAGTTCGGAAAGTCTTCAGAAGTTCTCAACGAATCCCATATGAGAAAACTTTCATGAATGCCAAATGTTTTCCTAAATCCAATTCAGAAGAAATTCCTTTTTAAATTCTTCTTAAATGCGTTCGAGAATAAGGCCCATTGTTCCTAGCCTGGTCCTAACCAGACTCGCATACATTTCATTCGTACAGAGAGTCTGGCCTCGCTCCATTGACAAGCGTTGACTTCCTTGTAGGCGGGTACTCTGTTGAAGTTTAAAACTATTGGATCTGCCCAGAGCCACTCTGATCTGCCATAACCAATCGCTAGCGTTCGCCTTAGCCAATTCCTTCACCACTAATGTAACAGACCTAGCTACCGTAGCTGCCGGTTAAAAAGTAACCTGCAAAATCTGACTTACCTACTGAACAGCCAGACCGAGTACAGAAGCAAAATCCAAATTGAGTGGAAGTACGTAGGTCGGCAGAGCCAGGCTACATTGTTCCTGTCGTATGCCAGTTTGTGGAAATCGCTGGATTTCCCTGGTGCCCCCATATTAGCAAAAGTGTCCTCTTGGATGCCTCTATGGTAGATTACAGTTTTTTACAATCGCTATGACAGTTTTTTCAATAAATTTAACACGTTTTCTAAACTCTTGACACTGTTAGCAGAACATCCGCCTGTGTTGGCTATACAATTAACAAATTTCTTGTTGCTTTGACACAAAATGCATAGAGTAAACACAAATTTTAAATGCTTGAACTTCTTTTACACACAAGCTCCACCAAGATCAAAACAATCGATTTTTATGGACCAATTTACCAACGCTTTAACACTGTATGTCAGAACAGATAACACTATGTTCAAAACCTAATTTATTGGCTAAAGTCAAAGTGAACAGCTGTTCATATTGTGAATTGAAACACAAATATATCCCCTGTATTTTATTCCATTGATACTGAGAAAAAGCTGGTTGAAGTTATGCAAATACTATAAATTACAATTGATTCCCAACTACGAAACACTATGATGTTGGGGTTCTTTCAATCGCACGACAATATGGTATATATACTGCAAAGTAGAGCTCTTTGTGCTGATCTTGTGTGGAAAAAAACAATATAGAGAAACACGAAGAAAGTAAGAATACAGTACAGTAACACCTGCACAAAGGAGAGGAAGACAAGTACCAGGACAAGTGAGAGGAGTGGGACAAGGGCAAGGGAGAGGAGTTAGAATGTGTGGTGGCGCTCAGAGAAGTGCCAGAGCTAGGGTAATACTGTAATTGGCAGCTAAATTGCATATTTCTTGCAGTAGTGTCCTGTCGCAAATGAAGCCTTTACTGCAGCAATTATGTTTCTGTCTTCTTTTTTTCAATACAGTAACCATACATTCTATAAAGCTACTCTGACATTGGTCATTCATTTTTTGTTCTGAATTTCTGCAGCAAAAGAAACAAAATGCATGCATTTTCTAAACCCAACAAAACAAAAATGTAGAGGCTTCAAAAGAAACTGCATTGCAAACACAATCTATAATCCATATACTGTGAGACCTGATACATACCTGCATAAATGAATGCAGTTTCTGTAATTCCATCTGATGTTATTGTTTTTTATGACATTGAGCTATGATTGGATCCACCCCCGAGCCATATAGGGACTTCCTGCTTCAATGAGACAGGCTGTGTCTCGTTGGGGGGTTGATTGTTTGTGGGATGGCCTAAAATGATGTATGTGACAAATTAAAGGGCCTGATACACAGAAAGTGGACTGGGTGTGCTGAAGTCTTTGTTCCGCTTGTTGTTGTGGAAACCCCACACCCCTTGACTTGCTACAGTGGTAGGTGTGTTGGTGCGGTAAGAGTTTAGAAAAATTGTTAAAGGTATTGAAAAAACTGTCATAGCGATTGTAAAAAACTGTAAACATGATAAAGGGTCCTGTACAGTGGCCCAGTGTGTAAGAAAACGTGATAAACTCCCTTCTAGCGTGTCCTACCTGTGGAAAAAATGTGATGCTGTGCCCTCTAGGGTACCCTACCAGATGGGTTGGGTATCGAGAACTGGTTTAGAACCGGTTCCAAATTTAGCTTTTTTTGCATTTTGATTCCTCACTTCGTTTCCTAACTTTATTCCGAAGGGTATTACAATCCCTTGGTGGTGTTTTAAAATTGCTAATTTGCTAAAAAAATATTCTGCATTGTTCTCCGCCGGTTGAACCTTTCACATGGCTACAGGCTGATGGGTTGACTTTACAGCTCAAATATAAAGCTCTATAAACTCCAGCTGCATCACAGACACGGGCACTATTCCTACCACTTTAGCCTCCTTGGTCAGTTTCTTGAGGCACGGATATAGCGATCCACAAACGGGCATACGACAGGAACAATGTTCGTACAAAGCTCTGTAGTCTCCTGGGTCAGTTGTCGTGTCTTATTTTTTATGCAAATGAAATACAGAAAATTAAAGACTATTTTACAGCATTGCATAGCACAAAGGAAAAAATACAAACGTAAAAAAGTGTTTAATCAGGGGGTCACATTATAAATGGAATCAAATGATATTTAAACATTAAATACTTTAATTTAGCTTTACATTAAATCATACAAACGGTTCTGGCTCTCCCTATTCCAGCTCCTCAGCTCTCTCAATACCTTAATATGTTTCTGTCACTTTTTTATTTACTGGGGCAAAAAAGGCTGCAATGTCCCTTCCTCGTTTCGTGATGACTACTTTTTTTTTAAGGCAGCTCAGGGGGGGCCAGGGACATTTTTACAGGGGCACTGGCCCCTGTAAGCCCCCTGTGTAGAACCGCCCCTGAACCCGCCACCTCCGACATCCCAAGCACGACTACTACCAGCTACGCCAATGAAAAGCTAGCGCCATACTGACGGGGGTGGCCTGTATACATACCTGAGAAGTGAGTTTACCTGATCTACACTGACTACACATGTAATGACTTCTGTTATGAACATAACATAAGCAATTGATAACATAGGAAACAGCAGACAAATGAAGGCTACATAATCATTTGCATGAATGTACTAGAGCATTGGCAATTTGTTTAATGGGGCGGCTGTGGCTCAGGGGGTGGAGAGGGTCGTCTGTTAATCGCAAGGTTGGCGCTTCGAAGGTTGACTCTTCCCAGGCCATGTGCCGAAATATCCTTGAGCAAGACTCTGAACCCCAAGTTGCTCCCGATGGGCAGAGTGGCGCCTTGCATGGAAGCTCGCCGCCGTCGGTGTGTGAGTGTGAATGGGTGAATGAGAGGCTTAATTGTAAAGCGCTTTGGATGCCACCAAGGTTTAAAAACGCGCTATATAAATGCAGTCAATTTACCCAAATAATTTTAAAATAATGAGAAATTGCTTTTAAGATGTGCCTAAGTGACTAGAATAGATGATTTGGAGGTTGAACAACTACTTCAGAGATGACGGAATTTCAATTGTGATCTGAGAAATATATGTATCAAAGCAACTGAGAGGAACTGACATCACCAGCTGCATCACAGGCATGGCACTATCTAAATCTGTGTGTGTCCCCATCATCATCGTGGGCACTGTGCCCTATATATAATTCCAGGAATCTGTGTGTGCCACCAATTTTATCACGGGCACTGTGGACTTATCTATAGTTCTGAGCTAGTCTTTCTAGAGGTTACATCACTATGGGAGATTTTAAGAGATTGTGGATGGCTACATCCACAGTATGCGAAACTTGATAATAATATAACAGTATTATGACTTTGCTCTATAGTATTTTGTATGTAAAACTATAAGGGTATGGACCACTTATAAAATATATTATTAGTATCATCCCCACATTTCATATGACATGTGCCCAGTCCAATCTGACACAAATCCTTTCTACAGAAAGAGCTATTTAGATACCACAAATCCTTTCAAACCACTGTCTCAACATGACTCTTTCTTGGCACATCACATGTCAATCTGATACTGAGGAAGTCTATCACTGTTCTGTCACCAGCAGTGACAGACATATATTATTGAAGCCTCTTGTTTTTGCTCCTCCTTAGCACAGGGAAAGCTGATTCACTAAATGGAATAAGGAGACATGGCTTGTCATCCGACCCAACATTCATGCAGAGTGGGCAGTAGAGGATCTCATGAAGTGTCTATTAAATTTGATGGGACAAATATGTCTGACAATAACTTTCTTGGGATCAAATGAAAGCATCCCAATTCATTACTCTGAGAGTGTCCTAAAAATTATGCGTTTTGTAGCGACCACATCCCACTGGGCTACAATAACTCTTCCAAACTTCACCTTATTGACCTCAATACTAAAGACCAATCTAAGTGAGTTTTAGTCCCTGTCCCATGTTAAATTTATACGTCAGTTCAAGTCAAATATCGTGATGCTGCATATTTTTTTCACAAGGCTCTCAGTCTCTTACGTTCTCAATGTCAAGAGATCACGCAATGATAAATTCTAGGCATGCGTGGAATATGTTTGCTTGAGGATGGAAGGATTTTGGTCATGGTGTTTTTTCGGCTTTAGTGGGATTTTGCCAATACAAGACCAATCAAATTCTGCCAGATACGCCGGTCGTAACGTGGAAGCGACTGTCTTTCCACAAGCTCCGATAACTGAGCCACGGGTCGTCTAGCAAGTTAATTTCAAAAGCAATAGTCTTGCAACGAAGGATACATTTTCTATCCGAGCGCACATTGAAATCGGTTAAGGAAGCTCAAAGGGGTAATTGAAGATATATACATTGTAAAAGAAGTCCTTGATCATCGTTGATGTCAGGTGCAAATTTGAATCAGTCACCAGGAATAGCGCGCGGTAATGTGGATAGCCTATAATGAAAATGATCATTCATAGCTAATTGAACGAAAACAAACATTAAAAAACAAATGGCTTCTTAGCATTAGAACGAGAATAATCCACAAACAGGAAGTATCATGTCATAAATCGCAGAATGCCAAAAGAGATCTGGGCTTTAATTATTTTAAATCCATTAGCACTGCCCATTCAAAGCCCCAATTGAGTAAAGTAGGACATTTTCGCGGCCCTCAAAATTACAAATTATACTCCCTGTAAACAGCAGTGTTTAAAAATACCTTGTAATGACAAAAAAAATGAAATCCTACCTGAAATCTGTCACTCGTTAATGCATGCGAACTGGCTTGGATGTACACACAGCAGCGGTCCAGCCTCCACGATATCAAGCCCCTCCTCGTTTAGAGACTAGTATACTAGACTGGAGATGGGGAGGGGGGGGTGGAGATTTCTATGCGCAGAAAAGAGGAAACGCGTCACACTATCTAGTCCACATGTAGGCTCCATGAACTCCAGCATTTGTATCCAATATTTTGCATTTACATTTTCTATAGTTTCTATAGTTATAGGAAGACAGTTTAACCCACTATATATCCTTTGCTCTTTACTATATTTCACGTTGATATTGGCTAAGTTGCATATACAGTTTGGTTAAGGGACATAAGTGCAATGTTGAGTGGGCGGGCGTGAGTGGATTTATGGTTTACAAGAGGCTGAAATCACCGGTGTTAATGAAATTCCAAATTTACATGTTGGAAATGTGGATTTCTTTGGGAAAGGTCAAGCTGCTTAATGTCACATATTTTACGTTACACAAATTTCGTAATATTTATGAAATGTTTTTAATTGAAACATTCAAAGATATGGCTTTATACAGTAAAACAACTTATTGGATAGGCCTACAAGAAAGTGTTTTGACCTGTGTGGCTACACTACAGCTCAGGCCATTGAGGCAAATTAAACACACCTATCTGTTCAGCATGGCAGGTAGAACATCAGTTAAGTTCAATCTAACCTGTCTGACAAGACACACAAATATGAGACCTTTGTTTAACATGCAGGCTCCATGCCCACATCAAAAGGCAAAGAAAATATGTATGAACCTTTTAACTCTTATAAAACAACTGACAGTAGTCTATGTTTTGTTAATGTGATGTAGATGAGAGTCTTCTGTTCGTCTCGTTGTGACCTTCAGCTGGGCTTTAATTTGGTCAACAGTACTTATGGCAGCGCTAGAGAAACAACTTGTATGGTCTATGCACCTGGCATATGTCACTTTTTTTTTTTTAAGCCTGCCTCAACAGCATGGATGTAGGCTATGGTTGGAAAGGTTTATTGTTCATTTTATTAAATTTCGTGAAAATAATAGTGGTTTATTTAAGACCAATTTATGTAGTAATATAATTATGTAAATCATCGGTTTTGAAATATTACTGTAAATGATCTGCGAATAAAGCAACGATGTTGCCTTTTATTTGGCTAACTACTGCCCTCTGTTGGGTGTAGTACATAATGAAAATAACCAATCTTCCCACACACTCTTTGAAGAGGAGCACTTTCATCATAGTAACTCTCAGTTTGGGTTGAGTGATTTCAGGAGAGTTCAAACCTGTTGATTCAGAAGATAAATCATAAACTCATACTCTACCTTGTGTCATAGGTGTCATTTGTGACATGCATATCACTAACAGTTTTCTCGATTGGTCACACACATTTTCTGAAATCATACCTCATACTCTCAGAACTCTACACACAAATCAAAAAACACACACACAATGGGAAATACCCCTCACTTTTACTGCAAAATTAAACTTTACATTCAAGACAAGGTTATTTACGTAATCTCAAAATTGTATTCTGTTTTCAAATGACACACACAAACCATCATATGAATAGACATTTATAAGAACCATTTGAACACTGATGTGGTCAATATAAAACACTATGATGAATGGAAAACACTTCTTCTTCATTCATCATAGTGATTTGGGCCTTTTTTTGTTCAGTGTTACACTTACAGTTTTTTTCAATTGCTTACGTAAGCACAATTTTGGAAACAAGGCTCACTTTGTCAAAACACAACACACAATTCACACAACTAGACACACAAGTAGCAGAACACCTCCAATCTTTTGCAAAATGAAACACTTTGTTCAAAACTATACAATCATGTATAAAAACCAATTTCTGTTACCGTATATCACACACATCGTTCATGAAATTGGATTCAGTTTGAACCAGTAACACACTGTACTGCAACATTTAAAACACTTTTACACAAACTATTATATTCTAATGATATAACCTGCTTGATTTTGTCAGAGATATTGTTCCAGTAGAGTACGTACATGACACAAGTACATCAATATGTTGACCAAACACAACACACAAGACCAATACTGCACACCACTGAAAATGTTTACTGTATTTTTCCACATTGTCTACGTAAAGGTTACATTTTGTGCAGAAAATAAGAACATATTTCAAATCAAATACTGTAGTAGGCTACATAGTAGTCTGTAAACACAGCAATACATTTGTGGAGACAAAAGAAAGAATACTGCAAATGAAATACAGTACATTATTTCAATCATGGACTGCAGTGAATATGTACAAAAAAAGTTCTGATATTGTGTATATAGCTGTAGCTACATGTAGCTACATTTTACTGTACTGTACTGTAGACAGTAGAGAATAGTAGTTTTCACCTGTGCTCTTGTCAAAATGTCCAAATTACTGTTGCAACAGTTTGTCTGCTGAGGTTGGGCTGAACTCTCTGTCCAGCCTCTCTCAATGTTGCCCCATGGTTCACAACATGGTCAACCAATGTTCAATGTTGTTTGAATTTCAGTAGATACTGTAAATTTGTCCCTATTCTTCCACGGCTTCCAGGTCTACCTTTCCCTCTCCCTACCTTCCTCCACGGACTCCCTGTCTCATCCTCACTCTCCCTCTTCCTCTACCTGCAACATTGCCTTCCATTTTTGATAAGGACAGGTACACTGACCTGTTGCCTTTTTACGTAATAGTACTTTCACCTGATTGGTTTACAGTTTAGCACTCTAGTGCTTGTACACCTGACGCCTTGTTTAATCCATCTGTTCACATGTGTGGCATTTTACAAGCGAGTGTCTAAAAAAGGCATTGAAGTGACATAATCTTACATACATTTCTGTGTCTAATGTAGAAAAGTGTGTTCAGTGATTTGCAGAATACTGTGTGTAGTATTTTGCAAATAGTTTGAGGATGAGAATGTGCTTATAGTAGTGCAGGTCTGGCCTTCTGTTGTGCTCCTTGAGTGTCAGATTTCACTACAGTTTTTTACAATCGCTATGACAGTTTTTTTCAATACCTTAAACAAGTTTTCTAAACTCTTAATGCACCAACACACCTACCACACACGATTGTTAAAACAGTTAATTTCATGCTCAAAATCACACCTTGTAAATTAAACTCAAACGCTAATTGTCATAACACAAACATACACTAAACATTGACACCATGTCTACCAAACACTAACACACGTTCTCTTTTCATAGGAACATTTAGTCAATCATAGCACAATGTCATAAAAAACACTAACATCAGATGGAATTACAGAAACTGCATTCATTTATGCAAGCATGTGTCAGGTCTCACACTATATGGATAATAGATTGTGTTTGCAATGCAGTTTCTTTTGAAGCCTCTCTACATTTTTGTTTTGTTGGATTTTGTAAATGCATGCATTTTGTTTCTTTTGCTGCCTAAATTCAGAACAAAAAAATGAATGACCCATCTCAGAGTAGCTTTATAGAATGTACGGTTACTGTATTGAAAGAAAGAAGACAGAAACATAATTGCTGCAGTAAAGGCTTCATTTGCAACAGGTCATTACTGCAAGAAATATGCAATATAGCTTCCATTTACAGTATTACCCTAGCTCTGGCCCTTCTCTGAGCGCCACCACACATTCTAACTCCTCTCCCTCTCCCTTGTCCCACTCATCTCTCTTGTCATTGTACTTTTCTTCCTCTACCTCTCCCTTGTCCTGGTACTTGTCTCCCTCTCCCTTGTGCAGGCATTACTGTATTGTTACTTTCTTCATGTTGCTCTATATAGTTTTTTCCCCACACAAGATCAGCCCAAAGAGGTCCTCTTTACTGTCTATACCATATGGTTATGCAATTGAAAGAACCTCAACACCTGAGTGTTTCCTATTTGAAAATCAGCTGTGATTTACAGTATTTGCATAACTTCAGCTGTTTCTCAGTAGCAATGGAATAAAATACAGGGGATATATTTGTGTTTCAATTCAGGTGGCTGAACGGTGAGGTAGTTGGGCTAGTAATCAGAAGGTCGCCAGTTCGATTCCCGGCTGTGCCACATGACGTTGTGTCCTTGGGCAAGGCACTTCACCCTACTTGCCTCAGGGCGAATGTCCCTGTACTTACTGTTAGTCGCTCTGGATAAGAGCGTCTGCTAAATGACTAAAATGTAAATGTAAATGTAATTCACAGTATAAACAGCTGTTCACTTTTACTTTAGCCAATAAATTAGGTTTTGACCATGATGTTATCTGTTTTGCTGACAGTGTGAAAGCATTGGTAAATTGGGCAGTAAAAATCGCTTGTTTTGGTCTTGGTTGAGCTCGTGTGTGAAATAAGTTCAAGCATTACAAATGTTTACTCTATGTATTATGTGTCAAAGCAACTAGAAAAGTGTTAACTGTACAGCCTACACAGATGGATGTTGTGCTAACTGTGTTAAGAGTTTAGGAAACTTGTTAAAGGTATTGAAAAAACTGTCTTAGCGATTGTAATAAACTGTAACTGTGTGTTATATTACATTTTTGTGTCTAAGCAATTGGAAAAACTGTACTACAGACAGTACATATATAAGTGTGTTGTAAAATATTTGAGAATATTGTTTTTATACTCAGAACACACAAATATACGGTAACAAATATATTTTCTTTTTTCCACAAAAACAATGTACACAGTGTACATCCCAACCAACACAAAGTTGCACATACAGTGTTCTACATACAAACAGAAGAATGTATACTGTGTACAGTTACATTATTATGATTTTTTCTTCAGGAGACAGAAGACATTCCCGACCACCTTGTAGAAAGGATCTTTCAGTTCTGTCAAACAAATAGTACAAATACTGTAAATACTGTGTAGGAATACAAAGTAGGAATACGTTTCCCAAATACTGAAAACATACTTTATCTTTACAGTCCTACAGTACAGTCCACAGGCAATACTGTACTACTGTACTCAATGAGTACTGTATTTATATTCAGTAGGCCTACTGCAATTTTGTAGTGACAGTAGATTTCTTAACCATTTTCTACAGTGTACCTGCTCAAATTTGACTGTACTCTTTGCCCAGCCCCCGTCATTGTTGGACCATGGTTGACCACATGGTCAGCCAAAGCGGCTTGGATCTCATCGGAGATTATGGTCCTTGGCCTTCCTCATCCTTGTCCTCCCCGTCCTCCTCCTCTTGCTCTCACTCCTCTGGCTCTGCCTCTGCCTCCGTTTCCAATGTTGGCATCCTTTGCTCCAAAACAGAAGAGTTCACCTTTTGCCTTTTTATGCTAAAGCTCCGATTGTTAATTGTAAAACTGTGTGACAGGTGTTTTCCCATGTGATGAGTCAGTGTACATATTTGAATGGCAGTGTGTTCCTTGTGAAAACAAAAGATTTTCTTCATGAAAATTGTGCCAAATGCAGAGAATTGTGTGTAGTGTTTTGAAAGAAGTGTGTTTTAGATCTGCAATTTCAGTGTAAAGCAGGAATTGTGCTTGTAGTTTAGCAGAATTGGTTCAGGGGGTTGGTGCATGAGTTACATGTTGTGGTCATTGTGTCTCAAGTACCAGTATTTGTGTGTAAACAATTGAGAAAAACTGTAACATGAATACTACTCCAGCCCTTGCCAACGAGAAGCTAACCATTCTATATTGTATGTAAACAGTAGGCTACCGAGGAGTTGTTACAGGTACATGGTAGCACTGGCATGTGTGATTATTAAGTTCAGACTTAATTTCTACTTGTCTTCCACGGTATGAAATGTGAAGGTGCATGACGTGTGCACCAATTAAAACAGCTATTAGTCTCTAGACCATTAGGAACAAGATCAACGGTTCTGAGAAAGCTCTTTTATGAAAGCCTTTAGATTTTTTTTTTCTCAGAAACCATTAGGTATAATTTTACCACCTGTTGAATGACGTGGTTGCACAGGGAACATGTCCCACTTAGGCTGTTTTGATGAGATACCCAGTTACAGACAGACAGATAAAAAAAAGAAAGAAAGAAAGAAAAAGAAAGAACTTTATTTTTGTCTTTGGCTTCAAAAGGTTCCATAGAGTATACATTAAACTACAACAAAGAACATATCAACACACACTCCTAACATACAACCAAAGGTTTCAAAGTGCAGATTAAAATGTGTCAGTTCATTTTGGAGTAAAAACAAATATTGCAAAGGATGACTTTTTTTAAAGGGGTGGTTGACTGTTTTTTGGGGGTATTTCACACTGTTCCTTAGGGTCTCCGAATAGGGTGTGTAGCATTGGTTGGGCTGAAAATGGCCGGGGTGTTGTTCTATGCCCCCTGATACATCCAGTGAATTTTTCTCTGGAACAAATGCTAGGTTTTTTCCTTTTATGGTATGCTCATTAATATATAGATAAGCTGCGCGCTGTTTGGTTGGTTTACAACGAGTGAAGCTGCGGAGCAAAGACGCAACACGGCCATCAGCACTCACTGAAACAACGAAGGTGGAGACTTGAAATAAAATCGTACAAATAAATCTATTTTGTCTACACAACACTGTTTTCAACAGATTGACTAGATATCATTTAATGATAACTTGTTATTAGCAATTCTAACGTATCCTGTATCTAGCATTTGCATTTCTCCAGTTCTTTCAAATAGATAATCTAGAAAGGCGTTAGCAATAGGCTAGATTGCTATTTGTTTTATGGCTACTTTTTCGGAAGCTTCCCTTCTAATGCCGACTACAGCTAGTCTAGCTAGAGTAATTTGCTAAGTAAGGTATGTTGATGTGTTTAGAAACGTATTTATCATTCTACCTATGCTAGATACAGGAGATGTTAGCATTGCTAATAGACTAACTGTTAGTGACAAATCATACTTACAGCTTGCGTTTGTGATGAGCATATGGTTGGAACAGCAACGGCGGCTTAGCAAATCCTTCTTTAAAATGTCCAAGGTTTTCATTCAAAACTGTGCTCGGTGAAATGGTTCAAGCAAATGTGTAATTGAGGGTCGAACTGCACAGGGATCTTCTCATAGACAAACATCACAGCCCGTCGAGTGTTTGGTTCCTTAGGAAGAAAAGTGTCAGCATTCCCTGTACACTGCATTTACCACCGTAGTCCATTTTCAATATGCTAGAAAAACGTTGTTCTTTGTAATTCTGTGGAAGTACACAGAGCAGCGCGCAGGAAATGTTGGGGCATGACAAAGGTACAGACCAGAGCCAAAAAAGGTGGAGCCCCGTTGTGACGTCACAAAGGGGGAATTTTTCAAAACCAATTGTTTTACTGCTACATTTTTTAATTGTGAGATTTACATAGGAAAGGGGTGTCAATGGACTTTGAGGTTCACTGTATGTCCATATTACCCACTGAACTGTGATTATTCAACTGTGACAAGGTAAATTCGGTTCTGCAATCAATGACCCCTTTAAGGGTACTTTGTTACCCAGGGTACCCTCTAGTCTAAACCCTTCCAGAAGGGAGCATGCCATGTAAAATAAAATGGGGATATGAAGGATCCCCATGTTGATATCTTCTACACCAGGATGCCCTGATCGAGACGTCTGAAGAACAGCTTTGATCATAATCATAGGTTTAATGTTGTACTTTCAAAAGTAGCTGTATATTTCAGTACAAATCCAGCTGAATAATTTAAAGTGTGTTTTTGTAGTATGGTTTTAGTCTTACTGTAAATAGAATGAAATAATTTACTTGCCACCACAAGAGGGTGGCAGTGACTCGAGTTCAGACAGGTCTTAGTCTGATGAGTAGAACTGTTTAATTCAGTGTAGTTTTGACCAGCCGATATAAGTTGCTTGGTTGAATTTCAGGAAAAGTCATCAAATAATGTGAAACAAAACAAAGATTCTGTACAGGACGAATGGGTTTATAGTCTCTTGCAATGTTTATTTTCATTTGGTTATTTTTTAGCTAATAGTTAATATTTATAAGACACTATAAAGAGGACATTATTCACACCTTAACAGAAGTTTTGGCAAACAGAGAGCAACATAACCTTTGGCAATGACTAACCTTGGAGAATGGGCATTGACGTCAACTTTAAATCAAGCAAATAGTCAGTGTTATTTCTTTCATCTAATTAAGGGTGCAGTGCTATTCATTTAGTTGACAGACATTTCAGTAAATACAATCTTGTTTCCAAGTTTGTCAAAAGTACTCTCACTTTAAGTGTTCTAGCTTTTAACTGCTTTATATAGAATGACCCAAATCCCAATCTTATCTCTTGTAGACTGACCAAGGTTACATTCCTCCTCTCATCTACATAAACGGAAAATCAAACATGCTAATTAACAGCCTTTCCTTTTGTCAAACACATGTTCACTCTCACACTGTTCTTATCTCTGTGGCCTCTACCTCCTGACTGGTGTGTGGCAAAAATGTGGGTGGGCGCAAAGTGCTCTGTTGTGGCTTGAGTGTCTCCATGGGAACAAGTGTCTAAGGAGAGAGGGAGGATTGTGCAGGCCCAGAGTGGGGGTGTGAGTTGCCCTGGTCTCCTCCCCTTCTACCACCGGCCCTATTTAAACAGCCTGCAGCCCTTACTGCTGGCTACATTCATGATAGTCTTGAGAAGAAGAGAGCCTGAGTTTGTTACTTAGAGAGTCTTTGAAATTGCTCACAAGACATTGACCACGTTACCATATACAGCTCTGTGTCCAGAACACCTGGATGTCATTCATACAAGGTAAGCTTCACTACAATGCTTCACTACTTGACTCAATGTGTTTTAAAATAATTGTTTTCACACTTGGAAATAACATCTTTCTCATATTACTTTTCTCAAAATTTAATTTGAAATCCCCTTGTTTGCGAGAATGGAATTTCTTACAAATATTTTTTTCTGATTTCCACAGGTTAATTCCCCCTCTCTGAGAACTCATGTGGGTGGTTGAGAAGATACGTGTATCGGTGGAAAAAACGAACCTACCTCTTCCCTCGACAGAATACAGCTTCAGAATTGGTGACATCATGTTTGGAGACAAAACTGACAAAAGCAAGAAGATCACTCTGTGGCCCAACATCATCACCCCTGACACCATCCCAGAGTTCTGCATCCCTCCTAAGATCCCATCCCTGCCTGAGGCCAAGGCCGGGGAGCACAGCCGGCCCGCCCCCATTATCCGGGTGTCCCCCTGTGAGAGGGGAAGTCCCAAGAGACACGTTCCAGCACGTGAGCTCCTCAGTCCACACATTATCCAAGTAGAGAGTGTGGACGAGGGCCCCTACGACAACAACTGCAGCGATGAGGAGACCACCAACGCAGACCCCCAGAGCCAGGCGGCCCTCTCTCTGCCCCACATGGTCAAAACCCAGACCTGCTATGGCTTCTGCACCCTTCTGGAAAGCCCCCATACTCGGAGGAAGGAGTCCCTGTTCCACAATGACCCTGGATCCTGTGGCGTTCCCCTACTTCTGCCCAGGAGCAGATCCAATACATGTTCCAGACTGTCTCCCTCCACCTCCTCCTGTTCTTCCCCATCTTCCTCCCCTTCATCCTTTAGTCTGAACACTCTGACTGCAAGACTGTCTCCAAGAGGATACACCCTAAACAGACAGGGCACCACTGACAGTGACACCACCTCTTCTGCTGAGTCTTCACCTTTCAGTTCCCCTCTACTACCCAGGTCTCTGCCCAAGTCTTCACTCTTCAAAACTCTGAGCCATGAAAGGCTGCTATCCCGGAACATAAAGAAGAACATAGTGTCAAGGAACAACTCCTTATCCACAGACGAGGGAAGCTCCACAGACAACAGCCCAAATGTCATGAGACGGGCATCAGAGGGACTGGTGGAGGGCCTTCCCAGGAGCTTTGGCCTTGCACCCCCCAAGATCCTCCCATTGGACCTGGTACTGCACAGGGACAGGATGATGAAGGAGAGCCTGGTGCCCATTGGGAAAGATGGAATTTTGCGTCTCTCTGCTGAGTATTGTCCTGATAACCAACGACTACGGGTTCGGCTGATCAGTGCTGAGGGCCTGTATGCTCTCTGTGTGGAGCCTAAGAGTATCAACTGCAGCATCAGTCTCTCCCTGGTTCCTGGAAAGGTCCAGAAGCAGCGAAGCACGGTCATTCGGAAGAGCCGTAACCCCATCTTCAACGAGGACTTTTTCTTTGATGCTATTGCTGAAGAGGACCTCTGTCAAAGGTCACTTCGCTTTAAAGTGGTCAACAAAATGTCCACTATGAAGAGAGACTATGTCTTAGGGGACTGTGAACTTCCCCTCACTAGCATTATAACTTTATAAGTTTGATTATCCCTACCTTTATTTATTATTGTCCATTTAGAAATCAGGCCTCTCAAGTCTGGAGCAATGTTTTGTCATTTATTTTTTATACTGTAACGTGTGATTTTCTATCAATTAAATTATAAAAAACAAACATGTTTCCTTGTCTAATTTTCATGTCAGACTAACATTATCAGATAAGAAATTATCACATTTCAGATGAAACAGTCCATCCTCATCTTTATGCAATATGCTACAGATTGGTGGGATATCTGACTGTGTGACTGCGTCATTCACCCTAAACACAACTTATAATGCATTTGTTGAGTTTCTAACAATCAGGAGACTGCTTACTTATTCACACTTGTTGAGAAATACACTTTGGGTGCTGTCTCGTTTGAGCTGATGTGAGAGACTCACCTTCTCTTGTTTCCTCTAAGCCTGATGATTCCTCATGACCTTTGCAATGATTACGTAAAATACCAGTTTCCACAGGCCTTGAGGGAGATTTTCATCTTATAAACTATCTGAATATCAAACTTGGCTAATTACAGTACTAGTTTTGACAGTATAAACAGTACAGCAATACTGTATATAGTCCCGAAAAATATTCTTGCCTAGCTTTTCAAAAATGAAAAACAACATCTTATCCAGACTGAGTTGAGTATGCACTGGACAGAAAATGCCACACATCCTTTAAACGGAGATGGTCTCTCCATTTTAGTAGTGATATATTCAGGGTAACACAACTCAATGAAAGTGGTAATTTTCCAGGTGCAAATACACTTTGATCTCAAGTTGCCCTTCAGCACCAGCCATATTGTGTCTATTTATGAACCTTCAGGCTTTTACAGCCAGAACAGCCTCAAAATAATCAGATTTCTCTAGAATGAACCAGAATTTTGAGGCATGGGATACATTGTACATTGGTGTGCCAGGGATGTGTCCCAGAGCAACTATATATAACTATATGTGCCATCCAATATATTACACATATTACTTGTATCAGTATATTTCTATTATTTTTTACAATGCATTGTACTGATACAATACAGTTCTTTTAACTTAAGCTCAGACAACTCATCAGGAACACACAAGAGGAACAGAGAACACAAGTAAACAGGTGCTCTCCTACTCCACATTGTACTATGTACTCTCATGTATAGGTACTGTATAAGTAGATGTTTGCCGTGGGGAGGGCTGCAGCTCCTTAATCAGACCTCTTCCAAATCATGCTGTTCAACTGTAAAGATCAGGTATTAAAAGCATCCGCTTCTCTTAGTTAATGATTGACTATGTGCTTCTTAGGGCTCCACAATATTCCAGTTTAGGACTGGCAACGTCAGGTAAGGAGGTATAACTCCATATCTGTGAGAAAAGACTGCTGAAAGCATTAGTCAGCTGCTATTAATTTGAATGTTATATTAGTGTACAAACCAAACACCCACAAACCCCCTTGTCATTGTTCTGGCAGTGCCTCAGCAATGAGGCTGATGCATTGGAGGACCTCCATGTGTGACGCAATCACCCACCCCGTCAATATCCCTCTAACCTGCATTTAACAATACACAAGAGGCAGCCTTGGTTTCCATAATGTGAGGAGACAGATAATACTATGTGACACCATAGTATTCTTTGTTGACTCAGCTGAGAAATGCCTCATAATAGACGGAAATTACCGGTGATTCCCTAGGCTGGACAGGCACTGATCAACTACCCATGTTCAAAGAATCAGTTAAATTGAATTGTAATGACACTGCAACAGTTCCTGAACCAGCAAAAAAAGCCTGGAGGTCTAAGGTCAAAGTACTGACAATGTACAAAAAGAAAAATGTATTGAATAAGCCAGAGTGTGGAAGTCTTTTATTTAATTCACTGACCAGCAAACACTTGGAGAACCCACCCTCCAAAGCACATCTATCTGTTACAACAAACTGGGGGAAAATTACAACCTGACATTGTCAAAGTGTTTGGCACCATGTTGATGTACTCCATGCTAAAGCTGCTTAGCAACCTTTCTGTTGTGAGAACAGTTTCTCTGATATTCTGGCAGACAAAGAAACAGTATAATCAATAGCAAACGACCGAACATTGCAAACAATGGCAAACCAATTCTTTACTAGATGGACAGTATGTGTTGTAAACTGAGGCCAGGATTGAATGGCAAGATGTCTTTCATGTCTTGCACGTTCATTGTTTGCTATTAACTTTGTCATAGTTACATGTTCTATTTCTGCTGGTGAAAAAAAAGAAGGAAAACAACAAAATGACAACACCTAATGCGCTTAGACTTGAATGTACCTGTCGGATCCCTTTATTGACCCCTTAAAGCTGCACTTGGGAAAAGTATTAACTAAATGTAAATACCACCACTCCCAATTATTGTCTGTTCTGCCATGCTTTGCTACAGATCAAGTTGGATTGTCAGTGCTTTCACAAAATAAGCCAAGGAGAAAAGCCAACCTCGTACCTTAGTATGAGACTGTTTCTGAGCCAAAACACACCCAGCAATTTCCCCTTTACTGTTTTTGGTCTGCTTATCACAACATGCTATTTTGTCAGGTGATATGTAAATATTATTTCACTGTTAAAAAAAATCCCACTACACAGTAACTGTACAGTTTGGAAATTGTAAAGATTAACACAAGAAACGTTGACTAATGTGTTATTTCCTTTTCAATTGGGTACATGGTTCTGGAATTCTGATTAGTGACGACAGTGACATGGTTCCAATTCCAATTCAACACATTGTCCCTCTCGACTTGACAGAGTAAAAAGTGACTGTTTAAAAAACAATGAGAGGATGATGCATTGACATTTAAAATTGCAACAGACACTGGACCATGACGTCAGGTGAAGGGGCTCATTATTGGAAGGTAGTAAGAAGGGACTGTGATTGCTGTGGGAACAGCTTAGTTTCAGTCAGAGCAGACTGTTTATATTGATGGCTCAAATTGAATGTCAACTACTGGTAAATGTACCAGCAAAACCCACACCTGGCACAAACTTCATTTTGTATACATCACACTCTATGTTCATTAAATGTTTGTAAACATCATTATAATTAAGCTGCAATTCCAACCCCTAGCCAGTCTTTATGCAGCCAAAATAGGCAAATGCTGAATCTGTGTCTGAGCCGCCCTTTTTGTTTGTCTTTTGTGGGTCTTTATTGTTGAGAACAATTAATATTGTATGTTCACCTTGCACTTAATGTGTGAGGTTACAACATTTCAACATCCAATGAAATTTCATATTTAAGAACCCAAAACAAATTGTCAAAAGGGATTTCATTCTGATGTAACAGTCTGCCTTATGTTTAAGCTAGGTCGGTGCCATGACAATCTTGTGTTGATGGTACAGTCAAGCTGCTGTTAGTGTGGCCAGATTCAGGGCTGGTCATTGGAAACAATTACCCAAGATATTAATATGAAAGCTGTGTCAAGATCCCACGTCATGTCATGTAAGCTGAAATAGTCATTTGTGCAGAATGGCCATCAAAGACAGTGCCACGTCATTGAATACACACACATACATGCACACATATAAACGGACACAACACAATACAAGATTGCAGGAGAGTTTCTGAAAAGGAATGCAAAACAGAACAAAGCTGAAGCTGAATCGTTCATGATTTCTTGGGCCTGCAGTATTATGTCTGTGGAGCAGGAAGTTCCAGTCTCAGCTTCATGACTTCATAACACACAGCAGATGGACAAAAATAAAATGTAATTCTGTTTATTGACTCCACTGTTGCAGAACTATTTTGAGAAATTCATATAAACAATACTTTATTTAGCCTGATATAACACTCAATGCTGCCTTAATCTTATAGGTTGGATATTATAGCATAGATTGTGAAAATAATTAAAGAATGGATTCAGGAATTAGAATGAGAAATCACTCTGCGAGCAGGGGCAAAACACAGTTTAGCGTGTGGTCTAATGTATGGTCAGGGAGAATGTATGAAGTGTGTCGGACCTGCACGTAGTGGATGTGCACCTGCCCTGTGTTGATGAAGTGACGCCAACTTGACCTACTCTGTACATAACAGCCACATGATGTATGTCAAAACTCCGATCAGATGAATATCAACAGACTAACTGTTAAAACTGCTCAGTACTTTGCTGCAAATGTTCTGATTGAATCTATCTGTTTTCCCTATCTTCCCTATATTGACATTGTCAAGCTTCACCATACAGGATTGACAATGTTAAAGTATTAAATCAATTGAATCCATTGGATTGTGTATAAAATATTACATGCAAATTCAGCCCTTCAGAAAACTTGATTGGTTTCAAATGATATGTGCAACACTGGACCATAGATGCTATCCTCGTGTGTGTTTTGAGGTCAGTCACAGAGCTGTCTGTCAGTTCACACCATACAGCAGATGCCTGCTGCTGGCCAGGTTAATTGTCATGCTGGATGTTATGCAATATTTTCTTAATAGCCATTAAGCAAAGGGCAAACAGTCTGTGTAATGAAAGAGCTGTGACGTGTTTTAGTGGTAAATCAGGTGATGTTCTGGTGGTCTGGTGGACAGATAACACTGTTGAGACAGTGACATCAGAGATCAGGCAGGGGTTGCACAGCATGTCAAAAAGACAGGAGAGGAGGTCTCTGTGATTAGCTTAGACTACAGTTTTGATTAATTTTGTATTACATTGTAAGCAACATGTTTATGCTTACAGCATAAGTATTTTTATTCCAATGCAAAAAGCATGAGGAGGAACAATTGGATCATTATTGTATCTGTATGCTGTTAGACAGGACAAAAGAAATCACTGAACTGCGTACTGGGGCAAAGACAATGTTTGTGAGTTTCCCAGTTTTTTTCTCAGTTCCTGTAGCTCCCATGGCAACGGGGTTCAGCTCCAAGGGAAACCATAGAGATCCGGCCTTTCATGTGTGAGATCCTTTTATTCAGTATTTTGGTGGTGCCTGTTCCTGTCTGTTTGATTCTCGCTTGCATCTAAATACCCAAATCTCTATTCTCAAACAAATTACACTGACTAATAGAAAATCTGCTGAAATACATTTACATTCCCTCTCTATGTAACTGTTATAAATAATACTTATGCATATGTTCATGAATTTCTTGTTAAAGAAGAAAATATATTTAAATGATTGAATAGTACAATAATCAGTCAGTGTGAACAAAAGTGTAATTTATTTACAACAAACATTTCCATCGCTGACTTCCATGGTGAAAAAAAAATCTTTTGACCAGTTGGGCTCACACGATGACAAAATAACTTTTCATTTTGGTTGCACTGGCTAATTCAATGATGCAATAACTAGCTTTTGAAGCATGATTTAAATGTTTGGGGTGAGAAACTACCTTTTGAGAAACAACCTTTTAGAGTTGCGATGTCCATTAAACTGTTTTGACCCTAACCCTAACCCTAACTGTTTGCACTTATAGTTTTGAGAATATTAAGACTGTTTCCAAAAATGACATCACAAACATTCCATGTGATTCCATGTTTATGGAATGTACATGTATGTCCAACAGATTTAGATAATTGAATTAATAATTTTGAATGTGATGGCTCACACGATTGTTTAGAACTTGTGAAGAGTATAGCAATGTCACTGAATCAACTCAACAAAGTTTTGATCAGCATCCATGTGCATGTAGTTATTGTGCCCAATTGTTGACAGATGTTCTTTCTCTTTTGCACGCATGTTCCAAAAAACGTGCAAATTGCGTAAATGAATAAGATATTCTAATCCAATGTGAACGATAAACAAACTGTGAATTCACCATTAAATTGAAAGTTTTTGTGAAGTTATACATACAAATAAAAATAAAAATCATAAATATAATACTTATGACTCATAGGGCAATATTTGCTAATCTACACATTCTGTTTCATAAATCTTGTCTCAAACCAAAGACAAACCCTTTTATCTTATTACGTAGATCCTTTACAAAGCAAACCAACTATCGGCCTTACATTGTAATTTGTAAGATATGCTGAGGACTTTTAAATATGATTGTGTATTACCTGATAGTGATCCAGATGTATTAAGTTTGAGAGGTAAACATAAAATCACAGGTAGATTAAATATTTGATGTGATATTGCTATTAATCAGAAGGTACTTACTGTAAGTTGCTCTGGATAAGAGCGTCTGCTAAATGACTACATGTAAATGTAAATGTATTGCTGTTCCTACACCCTACTACAATCTCTCAAATGATCACACACTTTAGGATAAATACATTTTATTACACCATACTAGAATAATTTGATAGATTGGTAGAACAAACCTTTTACACAATATTAGTCAGTCAAATTTCTGTCGCTTAATTTCTTTTCAGGCACATATGAATATGCACACATGTGCTACACACAAACTTACACACCTCTCATGCAAACCGTATCTTACGTAATAGGTTTTCACCTACTTAAGACCTCATCACAGCTGAGGTGAACCAGAAAGAGATGTACCTTGAAGTTTTAATGACCAGGGCAGTGTCAGTGGGAGTCCTATTTCTATTGCCCCACTTTTGGTTATTTCTAAAAACACTACACGTGAAAACACATTGGTCTTTGAGGACAATTCCGGAAAGTATAGTTACCCTTATCAACTATGTAACAGTATGTGCTGCTTGTTACCTGTGAGCCAGTACTTTATCAAGTTTCTTGAGGGGCAGAGGCAGCAAGACACATCTAGGTCTCCCAGTGCCTGTGTCATACCAACCGTCCCACTTACTGTGATCCACTTACAGGAGCAACCTCCAAACCACAAAGGAACCCATCACATCACCCCTCCTCTACTGATGTACTAGTTCTCGTGAATGTTGCAAAGTTTGTCCTTGACTTTGGAATGGAGTACAGTACAAATGATACATATGTAAAATCCTCAACTATTCACAATGTCTTTCTTCTTGGCTATTGACCACAATGTTTTTGAAGGACTTACATTATAATCATTATTGTATGTTTTTTATGTATCCAATATATAACAACAATAACACACGTCCTTTTATGACAATAACATTAACTGGCTGGCGAGCAGAGATTGTTTTCTAGAGTTACTCTGATGACCTCTCATTTATGCAGAAAGCTTTTGTCCTTGAGTTCAGTTAATGACAGCAATGCAGAACCCATTTAAGTTTGTCACTCAAGACTTGAGCAATAAAAGGGTGGCCGTGGCTCAGGGGGTAGAGATGGTCGTCCACTTATCGCAAGGTTGGTGGTTTGATCCCCAACTCCTGGCCATGTGTTGAAGTGTCCTTGAGCAAGACACTGAACCCCAAATTGCTCCTGATGAGCAGTCTAGAGCCTATCATGGCTGTTGTGTGTATGTGTATGTGTGTGTGTGTGTGTGTGCGTGTGTGTGAAAGGATGAATGAGAGGCAACTGTAAAGCGCTTTGGGTGTGCTATTCAAATGTGCATATAAATGCAGTGTATTTATCATAACCCAACACCTTTATTTACCATAACTCAACACCTTTATTGTCTCTTTTCACTTTAAAATAGATGCAGTTGCCCCCCCCCCCCTCCCCCACTACACGCACGCACCCACATCACTACTACCACCAACTTTAGCTAGGCTATTACATAATTTTAAAATATCAATGCTAATAAAAAAGTCCTCCATTATGTTGTTGTCATGTTGTCAAGTTGCCACTTGTCGGTAATGGATATACTACAAAAGAAATGTGCCCTTTGAAAGCTCCCATAATCACACGCTACTGTATTACATGGCTGGCTGGACTTAAAGAGTCACTTTATAAATCAAACTGTATGTTTACATTGCAATATTGAGTTTTCATGCATCTTATTGCAATGATAGACTCTGGCAGTAAGCACAATGCCATTATGCCATACATGCCGTACAGCATTGTGAGTTGAGAATTTTAATATGTACACTTTGAAATATTTATCATGCATTGCTCTCATTATGTGCGTGCTCACTAGTGAACTACATCTGGAAACATACAGGACACAATTGTTGTTCACTGACACTGACACTATTCTGGTGTCCTATGTTAGAGTGATTGAGGATTGACTACAA
The DNA here is from genome assembly GCF_054491055.1 of Hypomesus nipponensis. Lineage (NCBI taxonomy): Eukaryota > Metazoa > Chordata > Actinopteri > Osmeriformes > Osmeridae > Hypomesus > Hypomesus nipponensis. Next base: position 10,254,295 of record NC_140374.1, on the reverse strand, counting down.
AAAAGCAAGCAAAGGGAAAACTAAATCATATTCCTGTGATGTAGAACCACATTTTGGAGGTTTAAAGTCCAGGTACATTTGTCACCATGTGCTTTTAACCTTCCATAAATACACTCCAAATCATAAATAAAGAGATAGATAGATTTGATTGATAGATTTGATTTATTTATTGATTGATTGATAATTAGATACAGTAGATGCATGAACACACATCATTTCTCACGTTCTTAAGTTGATAATGCTGAACTGAAATCTTTCACAACCATACAGTCTCTATAAATACAGTGTGCAGTGGTTTATCTAAGCAGGTAATCGTCATTTAAATTCATGTTTAAACTTGTCTTATGATTTACAAAAGGGCTTCAGATATCACGTGTGATCAACATAAGCTGAAATGGCTCACAGCCTGTAGGTCACGTTACTCATGCTGAGTAAACATGCTAACTGGGTGATGGATGTGTGTTTGCGTTTGCCGTTGTTTACTGGGCAACCCACTGATACTGGCTAGATACATTGCAGTGTCATGTTTTACAACTTTTTACAGTTTGGACTGTAGCATAGGTCAGCTTTGTTTCATGCTTTCTTTAATGGCTGGTTTATGAACAGTCCTTTTGAGATAATTTCTATCTGACCTAACATACGTACTTTTTGACTTTTACTAATAGGTCATGACTGGGACTAGCATTGTGAAACTATATACTGTTTATGTGGCTGCTTGAACAGAGGTAGCAAATCAGTTTAGAGGCATCTTAACATGAACATCGCATACCCTGTGTGTTGCATTATCCTTAGAGCAAGCAGTCATGCTAACATGTATGACTTGATTGATTCAGAGCTTTTGACATGGTTTATTCTGCGTGTGGCTATAACTATGCAAAACAGAAATCTACACTGGTTTCATACCAAACAGACCTCAATTCAAAAAAATACTTTGACAACAGATTTAGTACTAAAGGGTACACATTTTCCGATACAGCTGGCAACCCAATGAAGAATAAAGGACCCTTATGGACCATCTTTCTACCCACATAGTCTTTTGTTGCAGGTGAGGCTGGATGTGTGGGGATGCCATGATAATTATCCTGAGAGGCGTAGTCAACACAAAGGCCTCCTGTGGAGGAATACTAATCTCAGCTCACCAGCTATGTCTCTCTAAAGGCCAAGAGGAGACAATATCCCACCTCCCTTTTCAGATTCCTTGTGTTCCTTGTGTGATGTTTAGGTGGGAAAGTATTTTCTTTTGACACGGGTGTGGGAGACAGAGGTTGCTGTGTCCCCTCAACAACAGTGTCATCACTGTGAAAGCATTACTATGGACATTTGTTTTGAAGGCCTTTAGAGGCCTTTAGAACAATTATTCATTACGTTGACAGAATTTAACATTATTAATGTTAAAAAGAAAATAGCAATAAAAGGTCCTCTCAGTATCAAGATAAATTCTAGGTTCCTGGGCAATTGTTTAAAACCAGACATGAATTGCTGCTTGAGTACACGTTTTTAATTTTTATTTGTCAGGAGATGTGTCGTACAATGTGTAGCACTTGAAAGGTCAAGGAGACCAGACATCTGATGTTATGTCTACATATCAAGTATATCAAGTATGCCTGTTACATTATATTTTCCATTCAGAAAGCCTTGTGGTTTTTGTCATTCAACTTGAATGATGATGCGTCAGAGCAGTGTGGTACCATTGTCTTCCCTCGGCAATGGGCTTGAGGGCGGCATGAAAATATCCTGTCTGACTTGCACTACTGTTTACTGTAAATATGCTATAGCTGAACATAGGAACTCCTGAATGCGTAACCTATCCTTCCTTTAATGGAGGCTGCTCTAGTCCTTGTCTAAAGATGAGTACTACCCCTTGAATGATAAAATAAAGAGGTGAGGTACAGTACTATACAGAACGTTTTCTTAACTGCAGGTTTTGGCTCTAACCTGATTCAGTACTAGTCCGGAAACCTGACAAATGTGACAGCTCATATTGTATTCGCTCTGGGAGATGGGTCTGGCCACTCATCTCCCATTGAAACAGATTTCCCTCTGATCAGAATCTGATTAGGCCAATCATAACCGCTTATCTGATATGGGGCAACTTAATACGATGACTGTATACTGTAGAGGAGCACCATTGAGACAAAAGTATTCGTAAATGCAAGTAGCTACCATGATCCACAAATGTTTCACGATTTACAAATGTAAATTTGCGATCCACAAAAACGAATTTCTTACTCGTGATTTGTAAGTTGGTATTTATATAAATGTGCTATGATTTGTACACATTGATCCATAGACCCATTCGTAAATATATCCATCCAATCCCATCCAATGCATGCAGAGGCGTTTTGGTCTGCACCCTTTGATAACGCCCCTATTAAATCTGAAATAAATGGGGAAGTACGAACAAATATTGTACCAATGGCAAAATTACAGAGCTGATTTTGATGTATAAGAGAAGTGTCCGGAGAAAGATTTCAGTCTGATTCTGCAGAATCTGGCTCACAATTGTTGGAATCACCCTGTTGTATTAGATTCTGATTAAACACTTGCATCAAACTCTGCTGAAGTTCCTGTGCTGTTTCAAAACTTAGAGATATTGTCCAGCGTAGCCAGACCATCCCATGGTCTGGCTATGCTTTGTCAAACTAATTGTGTCTCCCTTATCAAAACCTCATTTGCTTACAAATAAATTGGTTTGTTGTGCCTTTGTGTCTAGAGTTTGAATACTATTTGAATATGCTGGGTTTCCCAGCTGATTCCCTGTATTGTGTTAGCCTGACATTGTCATACTCATAATTCTAGTCAGAATATGAGTCTGAAAACTCTCAGTTGGGCTTTGAGTACGGAGCGTGTTTCAACCGAACTCGTAAAATAAATGCCTCTACGCTCAATTGGATAGACCTACAACCAATCAGAGCAACGTATTATGTTGTTTGTTGAAAACAAATTCAACCCAAGGGCTCTTTCGTGACGTTGTTAATTACGTTACTGTTGATCATCTGTCCATTATCGTATAAAGCCCGCCCTGGCAATTTCATTGGTCCGTTCTGATTCTGGGTTTTCTGTAGTTGTCCCCAATACGAGACCCTCCAGACCCAACTTACTGAACACATTTTTTTGTGGGTGGGAGAAGTTGGGCTAGCAGCCAGGCTAGTGTTGTGTGACACAAAGATGTAGTTCGCAAAGGCCAGGCAGCTCAAATCTCATGGCGCTGCACATGTTTGTGGCTGTGCGACAACACACACGTGTATACATGTGAGTGGTGTGAATGTCAAGTTTTTGTGTGGATGCGTGAATGAGTAATATGCCTGTACTGCAGTATGATTGTAGATGTGGTTTTGTTCCTCAAAGTCAGAGGGGCTCTCATGGCTAGGCAGCTGCTTTGTAAAGCCTGGATCTATATGTGGAGGCTGCTTGTACGTAATAAGGGCCTTCCACACCTTCCTTTGGAGTCTGAGAGGCTGACATCCTGCCTGTGTATCTCTGCATGGGGGGGGGGGGGTCTATATATCTATATATTCAGGCCCCATACACACATGGATATCCCAGTGTTGCCAGACCTCCACATCCCAACCGCTCACCAGGGTAAATGACAACATGTGCAGCAGGGTTTTTCTAATTGCCATACATGCTGTCAGAAGCAGAGCTCATTAGAATGAACAGCTCTATGGCAATGGAAATCCTCCCACAGTGCTTTGTGGCTTTTTAAGTGAGACTGCTTATTTGAATGGATTTGCAATGTACAGCACTACCCCATTTGTGCCCAAATTATTCTTTATTTGGTATTACAAAACAGTAATGTGGTTGACCCATTTGCTTCATTCAAATGAAATAAAGTAAAGGTAAAGTAGAAGTGTGATGGCATTGAGGAAGGCAGTATGGCTCATATTTTTTACGTTTTTTATGAAAAGTGGTTTGGAATGATTGTGACACCATGGGGCCACCATGAACACAGAGTAAAAGCAACATCCAGCAGCATTTTGCGCTAATTCAGGTTTTGCATGTGGTGCTGAGTCCTTGCTGCTCTCAACACCTTCTTGCTCTGTCACCACATTACTGCTGTCACACTTTCCATTTCCATTATTCACTCCCGAGGCACATGCAGATGAAAGTGTAGCCTCAGGCACACCAGCGAGTCGGAAATGACCTGCTGCTGCACCTCTCACCTTTGGCTGACCGGATGCATCATTAGTGTGAGAATGTATGCCTCCGTGGAAACTTGTTGGTGTTTTGTTGTCCAACTGAACCATGAAGAGATGGCAGCCTGGCTCGACAGGGGTTTTTCTACAAAACCGTACAGGACTTGGAAAGACAGGAATTGGCTGTGACCATATTTGACTAATGTTACATTTTATTTTATGAATGCCATTAATAGTATGTTTATGAATGTATCATATTCTGTGGTCTCTAGTTGCTGAAGTTTCTGTTATTGGGCAACTTGGTGGATGCTGCCCTCTATTGGACACCTTGATGGGTGCTGGTCCAAAAGAGTTTTGTTAAAGAAAGCTATCTTCTGCATTTAGTGAACTTCCCAATTGAGGTGAAGATTTTTAAGCATGCAAGGCTTTGTGAATTAGCCCACTGACAGACATACTGTAGATCACACAAGTCACTGCAGTTGGAGACTACCAAACACTTCAGCATTCAGTACAGAAGGAAAGCAGAAATCTTATCAAAACTGGCTTAGAGATGAGACATTTAGACATAAGCATTTGTAGTAGGAATCATGAAGTCTCTTTATGATTCACACACAGGCACACACATGTACAGTACATGCGCAAATAATGTTTTCTGATGGTGGTATTAGCAATTCTAATTTGTGTGTGAAAATATGATGTTGATTCATGCTGTTTATCCTAAATGTCATTGCAAACTGACCCCCAGCAATTATTTACAAGTGTTTACTCAACAGCATTTTTAGGATCTCTGACATTTGTTTACTACCAATCACAGGGACGGTGCTCATGAATGTTAGGAGACACTGTGTGAGATTCTTTCTCTCCCCACGCTATTTTTAGGAGACTCAAATGCCTTCCGGCACAAATCACATGAATATGGATAGAGTGCTCGGGTGTACAGAAAGACATTTACAGCAAGAAATCTCCGATTTAGACAGACCACTTGCAGACACTGTGCATGTACTATATATGTGTTTAATAAAGTGCCCGTTTACTGCCACAAGATGGGAATTAAGCAGTTAAATTATTTAAGAAAATCTGATTCAGTCGTGAAAAACATCACTTGAAAGCCTTCTAAGCCAAGAGTCTGCAACGCAACCAGACTTTCCTCTGATATAGCCATAGCATCATTCTATTTCAAATGGATCTTCCATGTCTCCAGCCACTGTACAAACGAAGCAAGTATTATTTCTCAAGTAATCAACAAATGACTCCTTTCACCCATTAAATGGGATGAGGTCAAGGCACGTTATACTGTAGGTGAATTTAATTTAGTTTTGAGAGAATAGCAGTGGAACATTTGTATTTTGTATTTGGAAGTCATTTATATTCGGAAGGTGTTATTTTACAATCTGGAGGACTTTGTAAAAATAGATCAGAGGACAATGCTGGTTTAATTGATTATTGACGCAATGTACATTTTTTGTTAATCATATTATCGTATCCATCATACGATTGTTTTGCTTTAATTTTGACACTTACTATATTCATATTTGGCATATCTACATTATAGTATGCTCATCAGCAACATAAGAGTAGTATTCACAACCATTCACTTTTTCCACATGTTGTTATGTTACAGCCCTATTCAAAAATGGATAAAACGCAATTTTTCCTCAAAATTCTACACACAATGCCCCATAATGCTAACAAGAAAACATATTTTTGGAAATTTGGGGAAATCAATTCTATTCCAATGAAAAAATCACATGTACATAAGTATTCACAGCCTTTGCCATGACACTCAAAATGTACCTCATGTGCACCCTGTTTCCACTTATCATCCTTGAGATGCGTCTACAACTTGAATGGAGTCCACTTGTGGTAAATTCAGTTGATTGAACATTATTTAGAAAGGCACACACCTGTCTATATAAGTTCTCACAGTTGACAGTGCATGTCAGAGCACAGACCAAGCCATGAGTCCAAGGAATTGTCTGTAGACCTCCAATACAGGATTGTAAAGAGGCACAGATTTGGTGAAGGATACAGAAATATTTTTGCAGCATTGAAGGTCCCAATCAGCATACTGGCCTCCATCATCCGTAATGGAAGACGTTTGGAGCCACCAGGACTTTTCCTACAGTTGGCTGCCCGGCCAAACTGAGCAATCGTGGGGAGGGGCCTTTGTCAGGGAAGTGACCAAGAACCCGATGGTCACTCTGAGAGAGCTCCAGCGTTGCTCAGCGAAGAAAGGAGAACCTTCCAGAAGGACAACTATCTATGCAGGACTCCACCGATCAAGCCTGTATGGTAGAGTGGGCAGACGGAAGCCACTCCTCAGTAAATGTCACATGACAGCCCGCCTGGAGTTTACCAAAAGGCACCTGAATGACTCTAAGACCAAGAGATTCAAAATTCTCTAGTCTGATGAAACAAAGGTTTAAGTCTTTGGCCTGAATGCCAAGGGTCATGTCTGGAGGAAACCAGGCAACGCTCATCACTTGGCCAATACCATCCTTACAGTGAAGCATGGTGGTGGCAGCATCTTGCTGTGGGGATGTTTTTCAGCTGCAGGAACTGGGAGAGGGAAAGATGAATGCAGCAATGTACAGAGACATCCTTGATGAAAACCCAGCCAGAGCCCAGACTTGAACACAATTGAACATCTCTGAAGAGATATGAAAATGGTTGTGCATCAACGCACCCCATCCAACCTGATGGAGCTTGAGAGGTCCTGCAAAGAAAAATGGGAGAAACTGCTCAAAAATAGGTGTGCCAAGTTTGTAGCATCATACTCAAAAAGACTTGAGGCTATGATTTCTGCTAAAGGTGCTGCAACAAAGTATTGAGCAAAGGCTGTGAATACTTATGTAGGCTACATGTTATATTTTAGTTCTTAATTTTGGCTAATTATACAAAATCCTTAACAAACCTTTTTGACTTTGTCATTATGAGGTATTATGTGTAGAACTTTGAGGAAAAACATTTTTGGAATAAGGCTGAAACAACAAAATGTGGAAACAGTGAAGTGTTGTGAATACTTTTCGGATGCACAGTCAATAGACAGTGAGGTCTCCTCTCTCATGCCATGTGGGAAAAAGGAAGTTTGTTCATCAATAGTAATCTCCTGTGATTAAAGAGTTACTAGATATGAATTATACTGACAGAGAGAGAGACGTCATTATCATCTACAATGTTCTCAAGGTATTACCATGGAGCCAACTCTAGAGGCTTTGTGCATTTAGTGATGTTTCTACAATAAGCTCTGAATGGTGACCACCTACCACGTATGGAGAGTCCTCTTGCACAATATGCTATTACCTCTATTATTAATATATGTCCTTTATTTTATCCACACCCACATTCAAATTTGATTGATTTCCACCAAAATATAAGCTCATGAAAAAGGAAGAAACTTTGTGTCACACCTGTTGGCACCTGTTTAACTCTGCATCACTCTCTGTCTCACAATGGGCCAACGCACACTGACTACCTCTCTGTCCTCGACCTCAGTGTGCTATGCAAGTCAATATTATTCAAAGACGCTCTATGTATATGGCTTTAAATAGGCCAATTTGGACTTGGAGCACATGCATCTTGGAAGACAGGTTTATTTTGGTGGGACTCAATTTTTCAAGTCTCCTTGAGCGTCAGTGCATATCCTTGAGAAAGAGGCCAGAAGCAACAATACTTTCTGAACAGCTTGAAAAACTATAAGTGCACAGCCAACAGATTCATACTGTCGCTAATAAATGCAACTCCTGCGTTCTCAGCTGTGACCACCAGAGAGAGCACTGGCACTCTGTTAGAGGCCAGCTGAGTCTTTCCCCTCAAAGTAGTCAAGTGTTATTTGTGGATAGGTTTCCTTAGATGGTTGAAATATACCCACACATACCCACACAGACACATAAACATACACTCCTTCAGGATTTACTTTAACATCAGAAGGAGTACCAATATCTTCCACGTGTACAGTACATGTATGCAAATATCTTCTTTCGTGTGCATATCATTTTCTCTCTCTTTTCTCCTGCGCATCTGCAATTTTCTTAATGAAACGAAACACATATGCATGGTAAATCCAGGTTACTCACTGGGTATCCTCTATAGTAAACACGGGACAAGGCAGACCACCAGTCTAATGGGGTTAAGCGAGAAAGTACTTTATCTCACTGAAACAAATGCTTCCATTGGCTTTGTTGCGTATTTCTAGCCTCCTACAGTAGGATTCTCCTCATTTCTGTCCTTTGCACCAAACAGAGTGTTGGACAGTGGCTACTGGACGCTCACCTCTCTTTGTGGCATAGTCTTGCTCTCGTCCACCAGAGCTGTGGTAGGGATGGAGGGATGGAGGGATGCAGTTGATGCAAAGTGACGTGTCTCCCCATCAGAAGAGAGGCGCTGTGGCTGGGCCTCGCTTCCCCCGCACTGGGCTGTTTTTGTTCACCTTAGCTCATGCGGATAATTTGCCGGGATGCAGTGGAGGGCTGTCACATGGACTTGGCTCAAGGGGTGTGGGAAAATAGTAGAAGCGTCTTCTGTGCTCAAACCCAGCCTTAATGATGAGCATTAAATATGAACGTCTTCTTTTTGTAAGCGATGCATTGAGCTCCCTAAATTCATCTTTCTCATCTCTTCCTCCCTTTCTCTCTCCTCCTTTCTTGTCCTCTCTCTTTCACTGTATCCCTATCCAGTGTCATTTAAGAAGCAGTGGAATAATCCAGATGACAAGCAGCCTTTAGGTTATGGCTTTACTTTTTGGAAGGATTCTCAGTTCTTCATGATGGGATAGTACAAGTACAACTCATGATTGTGAGCTCATCTTTCTTTACAAATGAAACAGCAAGGGATGCAAAGACTTCATCGTCAGTGGCTATGACATTACTATTTTCTTCATATCTGTAAACGTTGTTTACAAAATGTCACAGTTTCTAGTGAAGTATCTCTTGAATACACTGAAAGGAACCTGTCAACAATATCCACAGTGAATACCCCAACAAAATATTCAATAGCAGCTTGAAAGATTCCTGTACTGTACAATTGAACAACAAAATTGAGTGACCCATTCAATTTCTGATCAGAGGCAGGGCCAGCCTAGGCAGAACAAGCCACGTGCATGAGTGTCATTCCAATGAGCAATGGAGATGAAGCGATCTCATTGGTAAGTGTGTGTATAAAACACAGACCCCCACAAAACAGAGCTCCCGGGGCATTGTAGCCGAGGACAAAGTGACATTGTGAATGCTAACATCTGTGCAGAACCTTCCAGTACCAAATGCCCCAGCCCTAAGTTTAAGCAGACTCTACCGTCATCCTCCAAGGAGCAGCCATTTTGGAAGGCTCTCTCCCGGCACAGATGTTGCATATTAAAAAGTAGGGCTGTTGTAGTAGGAGGGCCACAGCAGGGAGAGGGGGAGTTCTCTATGGGGCTCACCTGCGCCGTCATCCGAAACGCCAATCCAAGAGGGGCGCCTGACTAACCAACCGAAAACAAAGTGACATTCATGATAAAGTTATCCCACCTCCTCTTTGACCCTGAGAGGCTGCTTTTGTGGACAAACGACTTCACACATGAAAGTATCTTGTTTACAACACTTTTTTCATGTTGTGATTTTCATTCACTTCAGTGTTATCATATCACCCAACGTTCCCAGAACTATGTTTAAGTGCATGTATCTCCTCATGATTCATAATCCAGTCTCAGTGGCAACAATAGATGCACCACTGAGTACAAGAGAATTAACGTTTCTCCGGCCTCAGCTGACCCAGAGTGAATCCACATGGTGAGTGCTTCCCTCACTGCCGGCCCCTTCCATCCACAAAGCATTAGAAATGTCCACAAGATGGAGATATTGACCAATTTACAGCTTTCCTTTTCTACCTGGATTCACATGAAATGATATAGAGATGAGATGAGATAGAGATTAGATGAGATAAAAAATGTACGGCTCAGATTTTGTGCATTTAAACGTGTCAGTGTGTGTGTGTGTGTGTGTGTGTGTGTGTGTGTGTGTGTGTAGTAGAGGACTTGTGCATAAGGGAGTAGGTGTGTATCTATTTGGGCATGAGTCTGTGTCCATGTGCATAATGTGTTCTTTTGTGTACCTACTGTATATGTATCTTTTATGGATCATTCTCTCTGTTATTGAGGTGTTGAAGGACCAGTACAGTGTGTGTGTTTACAGAGAGTCTGGGAGTGGTCCCTGAGCTAAGGGGGAAGGTTCCCAGAAGCCTGGTGTTGAGGAGGGGTCAGAGCAGGTCAGGTGTTTGGTGCTGTGCTGGGCCCTGCAGCCCCACGGTGCTGTGGAGGGTTCAGGTGCGCATCGACCTCCTGCTCCAGCCGGCTGTGAGTAAAGAGGCTGGGCTCTGCTGCTCCTACCCAGGAACAAAGCTGCTGCAGGGGGCCTAACCTGACCAGAAGAGGCCTCTTCCTCCCCTGCCTCCCAAGCCAAAAGGGTTTAACCTATCCACAGTCAGTGCCAAAACCAGATAATCAAAACAAACAAAAAAAACAACAGCAACATAAATGGCTAAAGACAAAAATGGACTTCCCATGAATTCTGACCAAATTGAAATATTTCGATTATATTTTGAGTTAAAGTTAGTAGTACGATATTTCATGTTTTCCTCTGTCAGTTACAAGAAGCAGAACAAAACTATGTGAATTTAGTAGAAGAAGTAAAACAATTGGAAGTTCTTGCCATGCACAATAGAAGACAAGATGTGCTCGAGTACAATGAAAACATGATGAAGGGGATAAACACCAATCAAATTCTGTATTTTTCTGTGAAGCCCTCATTTCCAAAAACATAAATCTGGGAAACCTCCAATTTGTCCAAGGACATGTCTTTGGAGCTTCGTACGGCCCGCAAATAGAGGCCCAACATAATGATGCCGCAGATTTCCTCCCTCTGTCTCTCTTTGATGTGTCTTATTTACCTTCTATTTCAGTCATTGAGCTGTTGGAAACATGAGTCAGAGTCATTCAAGGGCACAATGTTCTTCTAGTCTAACAGCTGTCCTGACAGCTCGCTTGGGCTGAAGAGAGCAGATACCCTGTCCGTCCATCGGGGATGATGGGAAGAATGGTGGCTCTGAACCACAAGCAATTCATCTATCAGTGTGCACTGTCAACCACAATAGTGTACTGTAGCCAAATGGTAGGACTGCAGTGGCACCTGTCCTCGATAGGCGTTGTTTGGCTACCTTTTGTGCCCATGCAGTGTGACACATTGCCCTCCAGCATTGACCATCTGACCAGGAATAGGGCTTTAAACATTAGGCTAATAATAGGAGTGCATGGCGAGACTAGGGCTTTTACTAATTATGCCCCACTGTGGGACATGGTGGGCGAGAGGGGCCAGGATAGGGGTAGGAAGGTATCAGAGAGCAGCCAGGATGGAAGTCACATCTTTGGGATTCAGATCATCAGGTGAGCCGTTGTGCCAGAACACGAGCAACTGCTGCAGTTCTGATCTGCTGGTGATGGAGGGAAGGCAGAGCCATTAGTGATGGTGTGGCAGAACCTCAGAGGTTGGAGAAGCAAGGACAGTCCAAGTGGATCAGCACCACTTCCTGATCTGGGAGAGTCACGGTACAAGGTTGGGGTTGAGTCCAAGCTCAACCCAGGCATGAAAATGTCCTAGGCTGTTTCCTCTGTCTGAAACCAAGGTCTTGGCGAGAGCTTGTCTCCATGGGTTACACTGACCTGCCCTTGAACTCAGCTCCCAGGGAGTAAACTCATTCTCTTTTGAAAAGTGGAGAGAAGAAACTAATATCCAATACAGACTGTGAGAGATGAAGGAATGATGTTGTACACTGGGATGAAAATCAGGCTCAGACAGGCTAGAGCGCCACATACTTTTATATGAGTGTGTGTATGTGTGTAAGAACTGTGTGCGTGTTCTTGCGTGTTCTTGTGTGTTCTTGTGTGTCCCGTTCACGGTACTGCAGTGCTAGCCCCTTACTGTGAGCAAAGGAATGCTGCAATTTACATTATGCACACATGTACACTGCAGCAACAAATAAAAATCACCGCCTAAAAATAAAACAACTTGAGAATGAATTAAAGTCAGAGTCTGCAGCAACAAACAGATGTGTCCTATTTAGGCTAATATCAACTTTAGCTAACTAGTGGAGGGAACTTGTGATTGATGGCGTCTGTCACTGGTAGAGCTCCAACATGCCTTAATCCTGAGATACACAACGCCTGATCTTTTATTCCTTTATTCAAATCCCATCGATTGAATGGAGTGATCAGAGGCGTTGCCCTCTCTGGAAGAGTTTAATCTCACCATGATACATGGAAGGCTTGCTGGACTTTGATGATGCAGCCTCATATCCTTTTGGGCTTTCAAATAACCCTGTGTGAGCCCTGCACCTCCGTCAGCTGTCTGGAGAACAATCATTCAGAACAAAGTACTGTCAAGGCTTCAGCAAGCAGAAGCTTCACCCCGCCAGACGCTAATTCACCCCCACTCTCCACGGCCGCATGCAATGCACGGTGGGATTGGAGAACCAAATCCCAGATGCAATTAGCAGTGCTTTCAGAGGCCATGGTTTAAGCTATGTGAAGGAATGTGGCCCGCTGCTATTTTTTTATGCAAGCCAGTAGCCTCATCAGATTTGATCAGACTGGTTCCATACATCTAAAGATACCGGAAGCATCTTTGGATTATCCATGCTGCCCTTGAATGGACTGTCGGGGGATGATGTCTGCAGCATTTAACATTCTGTTTTGTGGTGAGTTGCCTCATAAACTGTTCCTGTTGCTGTTAATACATGATGACCATAGGGTCATTTGTTACCATTGTGTGTTATAATAAAAACAATCTGCATAAGCAGATGTGGAAAAGTGAGAAAAACTCATGGACATTTAGATTTAATGGATGGGTCAATTTAATCTTTGGGCATGTGTGTAATTGCGTAAAATATTTGTACTGTTCACAAAATTCTCGCTCACTGGAATAAAATAAATAACTTATTTGACTGAGTGGTCTACTAAATTTGTATCTATAGTTGATCAGAATCACAATGACTTTTGGTCGAACTAAAATGACAGTGTGTTGCTGTTCAATAATTCTGAGGTTTTACTATGTCTCCATTAGAATGATAGATTTGACGTGAATAACACCCATACAGGCTAGGATGTCATGTTAGAGGAATGAGCCTGTGTGGTCACAGCAGGGAAAAGAATGTCATCTGTGTATCAAATGTGATCATCATCATCGGCTGGAAGATATGTGTGTCATCTGGTAACGTCCCCTGACAGTCACACAAAGCTCATTCCTCCGTCTGGGCCCAACCCTACCTGGAAAATGACCATTCCCATCAGACTAGATTTGTCATCTGTTGCACATGTCAACATTATGTGTCCTGGTGGACTGTAAATACACACATACACAACACACAATCACACACACAAACTCACACAATAATTCCTAATAATCTCAGAAGAGGAGCACAGATTGGAAATGTGCATCTGTGTCTAAAGGAATGTTCACATGGGTATGATGTATACCTCAACAGGGGCTGTATGCCAGCATGCTGTCTGAATGAGCTGTATGAATGGCTGAACCAACAAATGCAATTCCATCTTGTGGTCAAATAAAATTCACCATGATACATTTGACAAATCACATGAGGAAAAAACTGTTTATTACAAATCTTATAAGGCTTATATGATGTTATGTTCAACAGGAAGTAAATATAGTTTTAGTTTGTAATGCTTTTCAGTATTTTTTGTAAATTTCAGTTTGTTTCTTATACTTTATTTATTGTCATAATGGATCATACAATCCATCTTTGACAACATTCACATTGGAAAAATAGTGATCATTGCGAAAGCTGAAAGAAGCATTTTATTGCGCTGCATGTCAGCAGAATTGCAGGTACTTTTAGCCAGATATTGTTTGGTTATGCAGTCTTACAGTACTTTGTGACAGATCCAGCATAAAGCATTTTTCATTAGTTTAGAAAATAAACAAAAATGCAGGAAAATAATGGCAGATTTAACTGCAAATCAGCAATACAAATAAATATATCTCTACCTCTTCAAAGCCCCATTGCTCCTGTAAAATGTCATAAAATTGCGAGCACAGAACTCACATTATCTATCTTTCTGTTTGCATTTTGCAGTGCTGATCATATTTAAGCAGGGTTTTGAACAATGTTTACTTTGCTCCCCCTGAGAATTTTCAAGTATTGTGTTGTATCAGTCGAAACTAAGCTCTCTCCTATGTGATTATGTGTTGTCTATGTGGTTGAGGGTCTCACAAAATAAACTAGCACCCCTCGGCTGAGGAGACAGACACAGTGCTGACTTGCAATCTTTTTGAGAGAATTGTTATACATTTGTATGGCTGAATCGATACAATTAAAATTGCCTTTGCTGTTTGAAGTTTCTCCCCTCTATTTCACACAAAAGTAAGAACCTCAGCAAAGTTGTTGTTTTCTCAGCCTTTACCATTTGCATCAATTCTATTCTATCATCACTGACAACCTGCTTCTAAACTTCAAGACCCAGCACACATAAAACAAATAATTTCAGGGTGTCAGCAATAATGTGCTGTGGTGATGCTAATCTATTAAACACTTTCTTTCTAATACATTTAAGTTGCCTTTTTGTACTAAGTGCTTTGAATGCATGACATGAGGCACCGAGTTGATAATGTTTTGGTAGTGTTGATGTGTTGGTGTGTACTAGAAACATACACTGCCTGGCCAAAAAAAAAGTTGCCACCTGGATTTAACTAAGCACATAGGTAGGTCTAGGTTCAGCAACAGTATGTGCTCAAAGAATCAGGTCAGCTAACTACCTTAATATACTGAATGACCAGGTTATTCCATCAATGGATTTTTTCTTCCCTGATGGCACGGACATATTCCAAGATGACAATGCCAGGATTCATGGGGCTCAAATTGTGAAAGAATGGTTCAGGGAGCATGAGACATCATTTTCACACATGGATTGGCCACCACAGAGTCCAGACCTTAACCCCATTGAGAATCTTTGGGATGTGCTAGAGAAAGCTTTGCGCAGTGGTCAGACTCAACCATCATCAATACAAGATATTGGTGAGAGATTAATGCAACACTGGATGGAAATAAATCTTGTGACATTGCAGAAGATTATTGAAACAATGCCACAGCGAATGCGTGCCGTAATCAAAGATAAAGGCGGCCCAACTAGATATTAGAGTGTGCGACCTTTTTTTTTGGAGGCAACTTTTTTGGGGGCCAGGCAGTGTACTTTTTTTTTACAGTAAATGTACTACTGTTCTGTACACTGATTTGTACTGTATCTTGTACCTGCATACTCCCCATATAAACAAGCGGAGCTGGTTCATGCAGGGTTACGCGAGACATAGCGCCTCATCAGCAGCGTGTCACTGGCAGCGCGTCATATCACGCAGTAGGGGCACACCTTCTTAGCAGGGCGGGCTATTTAATCAGGATATCGCTGCACTCTGCTTTGCTAGTGCGACACAGGGTGCTTCCTGTTTAATCTGCTGCCTCCGCCTCCCCGGCCTCCACCCTTGGTTCTGTGTTTCCTGTCGTAGAGGGAATGCATCGCTGCTCTCTGCTCGGAGGTCGAGACGGTGTCTCCGTAGGGTGCGGCAGGGAGCCGATGCAAGCAGAACCATAATGCCAAATCAATTGTTACAATGATGTGTTGTACCGTGTGAATAAAGTATCAAGTAAATACTATACTGAGTCCTCCTGCCTGAACCTAATACTTAAAATTGTTTAAAAATGGTCTCCACTGTATATTCATTTGACATGCTGTAACATTTTGAACTGTCCAGCTGTACTTGGAGGTCAACCAACAGTGGTATTCTCTAGTTGTTTCACTGATAGGTCTTCTCTAAGCGAGCAGTCTTGCCAAGGGAGCCTTGGAAACTTGTCCTCTTGTAGTTCTGGTGACTAGTGGCCAGGAAAATGGATACGAATCTGTCAGAAATAGAAACTGGAGTCAGGGTTAAGTAAGTTTGAAGATTTGAAGAAGGTTTGTGGACTCAGCTCACCCTGTTTTCTTGCTCCCTCCTTTATTCCTATTAGGAGTTTCACTCTTCTCATTCTCTTCTCATCAGTCAATTACAGCACCATATTGATTTATTCCAGGAGGAACTATTAAAGATGCACAGGCAGGAAATCACTGATATGCAGACTAATATGATAAATGTGTTTTAATCCCACATTACATTAAAATACCATCTCATGCTGCTATTAAGCATTAAATAAATGATTGAAATAAACAGTTTTGACAGCTGAGGAGATGGGCCCTTGAACTCCTGTTTCTGATTGTTTTACTTTTTACAGAGACACCGTATACAAACCTGACAAATCGATATATTCAAAATGAATCCTCAAACAACAAGTTATCAATTTTACTTCTAAATCACAGCAAAAGTTTATATTTGTATTCTATTATGTTTCATCCACCTTGTCCTTACTGGAGAGACAGCAGTGTACTATCATGGGGTTCCATGGCAGTATAGATATAGATAGCCAGCACAGTGTATTCAGTAGGATTAAAAGGGGACTGCAGCCACAGAGTGGAAGCATGTGGCCGTGTCAGCAGCCTGGCACAGGCAGGGGCGCAGGCGCGGAGAGGCTTCCTGGGGTTGGGGCTGCGCTCTGCTCCATACGGAGGGCTTGTGTTGAGAGCCCTGGGGCCATGCAGTCCCAGGTCAGCAGATGGGCCTGTGATTATTATTTCCAGGCCTGTCTTACCTGACCACTTCTTCACTCTGTGAACAGCTGTTTTGCTCGCTTCACTGAGACTCTACATGAACGGCCATTTTTCTTCTGTTCTTTACTCCGTACATAGTATAAATCTTTACTGTGACCCTGCTCCGGGCTTCATCCACCTGTGTCTTACCTTGGGCAAAATCTCCCTCGGAGAACAATTTTTATTTTTTTCTCTGGTCCTTACTGGCACAGCAAAAAGAACAATAACTGAAGTTCCTTGTTGTAGACAAAGGACTATCCTAGTCAAAATCATTATTTATCATAGATTACATATTGAGTTTTAAAGTGATATATCATTTAAATGAATAATTTCAAAATGTTTAGTAATTTAAATTATTTAAAATTAATTTAATTAAATGCAATTGTCCTGTAATTACACCATACAGTTTAACGTTACACAATATTAGAGAACAACAAGGTTTCAAACTAAGATAAAGCTTGTAATGTGGTAAAGACAGCAATGGTGATTGCCATGAAAGAATGATTAGACTGATTGAGAACATGTCTCACCTCCTAAACTTAGTCAGGTGCAAGTTTCATAGAATGCACACTGTACTGGTTTTTGGATGAACACTCCCTTTAGTCAACCAATTCATCACACTGCAGGGAATAATGTTCTACATCTTTAGGAGCACCTGGTGTCCAGACTATTTCTGTATTCTAAACACTCGGTTCAAACTATTTGTTCTCAAACCCAGATTAACTGCAAACACCCATTAATGTCTATTACTCCAGAGTTTTTCTGCAATCTTATAAATCATGGGGTAGCCTGTTAGGATTATGCTTCTTTTCAGACAATGCAATATAGCATGAAACAATACATTGTTGTCATTGTACATTTAAGAAAATAAATTAGGTGCAGAGAAAAATGAACATTCTTTGCACCCAACTAAATACAAAATATGATATGCTTTGTTGGAGGTTGGTGGTATCCAGGCTTGTATTTAAGATAACAACTGATACAAACAGCCCTTGGTCTGAAGAACAGATCAAAAGTATCTGCTGGGTCCTGCAAACCAAAAGAGACCTACAGTATTTTCTGAAGAACAAACGTCCAAAAAAGAAATAACAAAATAAACAGGAGGGAATCATTTAACCAAGAATACAAAGATAATTGACACTCTCCAACATGCCCACATCTTTCAACATAGATTCAAGCGGGAAATAAAAGAGGTGAATCTGGCTTATTTAGTCATGCAAATGAAATGGCTAAAATAATGTATTTCTTTGAAATGCACAAGCTTAAAGAATAACAGATTTTCTTGCACGTAAGCGCAGAAAATCGAAAGATAGAGACAGACAAGACAAGGAATATTTTCATCATGTTGCAAAAACCACATTAAACATGAGACAAAGGAATCTTCCCAAGGTCCTTAAGAACCAGACTCTAAGGTATGGTGATAGATTCCCAACATTAGGCTACAACTACATATAGCTGTTGATCAGAAGTCCCTTTTCATAGAGTCAGTACATTTAGATTCCCAGCCCCTCCCCTTAAGCCCCTGCAGTGTGCTCTCAAGGAAATGCGTGGAAATGAATTATGGAAATTTCTGATGGGAAACTTAGTGCATTAACGTTCCATTTAGCTCACTCGTGTCCTGAAGCTGTGCTCCAACCTGCAAGGGACAAGGCTGGAAATATAACTCTCAGCGGCGGGAAAGCCCACTGGGCTGTCTCTCCCAGTCAGGGCATGGGCCGGCCGATTTATCTGCCAGTGGCCTGGGCCTGTCTGATACAAGCCCTCATACAGGTGGATTTATCACCCCTGCCTGCAGCTCCAGGGCTACCAACTCAATACTAACCTTCATTTTTTATACGGTGTAAGCACAGCCACCCTGGCTTACTCTCCTCAACCTCTAGAGCCTAGATGATTGTACTCTCCCGGACACTGTTTATTTGTGTCAATGCTTCTTTTTGAAAAGAGAGAAAAATGAGCGAGACAGTTTGAGGCAAGAAATCTGAATAGGGAAAGAGAGAGAGAGAGTTGAGTAATTGCATGTTTTGCATGTGAATTCGTTATTTCAGGTATGTTATCTGTCCATTGATAGATGGACAGATGCAACATACAGTAATTTTGTCCGAAATTGTGACAGTATTTGAGGCTCATGCCACCACAGTAAACACTCAAACCTGCCGCTGGTTAAGAAATGGTTTTACTGTAGGTGAAGACAGCTCTCCAAATGCTTTGGGCTTTGACAAGACTAGTATTTAACCTGTGTCAAACATAACATCTTGTAAATGTAAACTGGAATGCTTAACTTTTACTAAAAATCTTTACTGCATGCTTTAAATGTTCATTAATTCTGCATTGAAGTCTGGCTGTAGTAAAACTACAAAGGTCAAATCTCTTAATAAAACTCACAATATACTTTATAGAGGTGTCACTGACATAGGGTGATTCATTAAACACAAATTGTGATGAGCTGCCCTTGATATTGATCTTATTAATATGTAGAATTATTCTGCCATCTTCAGGGACATGACTGGTCTGTACTGCAAGTTATCTTTCAACTTCTGTAGTTGTCTTCAGTAAACCCATTCCAACAGTCCTTTCTCCACAGTGTTGTAAATGCACAGTCAGCCCTATTTTGATAACAAATATCATCTCTCAGAAACACACTGCTGCAGCCAACTGGTGACCATGCGGGAGGCGAGCCCTTCGGCCGGGAGCAAGCTGGTCCCAGCCCACTGGCAGGGGCTACGGCGTAGCCGCCTCCAGCCTCAGACACACCTCCTCTCACAGTCCGTCACGCCAGCCTGTGGTGCATGGCTGGCAAATGCCGCTGCGCCTTGCCAAGGAAGATTTATACCTGGTGCTTGACCTACTTGAGTTTGCATCTATATTAGTGGAGGAGAGGGCTTGGTTGTGGGGGAGAGAAAGGTCACAGAGAGCTCAGGTCCTCCACTGATGCATCAGGATGATGGAGCTGGCTAATTTAGTCAGCAACAGTTGTCCCCTCCTTTGCCACAGATGGCCTACTGTAGCCTTCGGCAGTCTGCAAACCTAGCCTAAAGTCAAAGTAGGACTCAAACACCTGCTCTACAGTATGACAGTTCTCATTGCAGATCAGCAGTAATATGTGTGAGTTACAGAATGAATCTCCAACATTATACATAAGGTGACATGCCAGAATGTCATCCAGATTTTAAATGTATTTTTTTTCCTTTTCATATAGTTTAGAAATATACACACACTTTATTTCGTAAAAAAGTTTACATTCAGCATAAGTGTTGAGACACCTGGCATATAATAACATAACATATTTGATGTCAATGGAATAAAACATATCTGAGAAATGTGTAGCACTGGGTAATTAGCATGAAAGAATAACCTTCCTTGGGTGAGTGGGAGAAAAGAGCTAATGTATTCAGTGTATTTGTGGTCATGCTCTTCAGTTCTTTATCACCTAGAGAATAGCATTAAATCACCTCACAGGGGGAATGAGTTGCAGGAAGGAAAAAATGAAGGAGCCTCTGGATCTAATGAATTCCTAAGAGAATAAACACACCCCTGAATAAAGCCCTAATCACAAATTAAGTGGTTGTTGC
The DNA here is from genome assembly GCF_054491055.1 of Hypomesus nipponensis. NCBI lineage: Eukaryota > Metazoa > Chordata > Actinopteri > Osmeriformes > Osmeridae > Hypomesus > Hypomesus nipponensis. The sequence goes on along the minus strand of NC_140374.1, from coordinate 10,233,875 downwards.
CATCATACCTTTGTACAACATACCCACAGACACAGACTTGTGCATGTGTTTTAAAATTATTTCCTCAGCTTCAGATAAGAGGGAGGGTACCCAGTCCTCAGACAGTCTGTGTTTATAGATAGGCCAGGGCTCATTTTCACAGTAATCCCCTGACTCTACGCTTGTCCTTTGCTCTGCATTAAAATAAAATTTAGGGTACAAGAAAATGCAACAAAAAAATATGTTCATGCCATAGAAAGGTCATAACCTACTTGATCCTTCCTTTGCTTAAGCAGAAGATTTGACCGAGTCGATCAGGAGTCAATGAAGGGTTATACATGAAATAAGCAATGTTTTACTCAACAGGGCTCGCCAACATATTTGCTTCAGTGAACAAGCTACAGCAACCACCAGAGCAAAGACTGGAGTGAGTTTTTCTTCACTGAATAATCCCACTGAGCCTTCTTTGAAGGAGTTCTTACACCAGGAAGGTGGATAGGCCAGATTTTAATCAATACAGGAAAACAAGGAACTCAGGGGACGTGAGGAGCCTACAACTCAGGATGAAGATTAAACACCTCTGTCTAAAACATGCTCAGCTTGTGTCAGGAAGCCTGGGCAACTTCAAATCCATCTATCAAACGGTATCAAACTGTGTTTTTCTAACAAAGCAATGTTGTATGACATGTACTCTCCCCTACAGCTGTAGGTGAGCTACTGTATCATAAATCATATCAGACAAAACCCAGCTTGACCTCTAAATGGTTGTATATCAGGCTATTTTGATTCCCAGTCTAAAGGATGTATTTTGGCCTCAATAAGTACATCACAGCTGATTTCATTTGAGATTTAAACAATGCAAAGTAAATCCTGTGGGCTGATTCTAAATAACAAAGCGTCTCTGTTTTCTCCTTCGACTCTTGCCACACTTGGATAAAATATTTTACATCCTCTTCTTAAAAAAAAATGATGATCCCACAAAGCAGCACATACACACAAAAAACAAGCTTTATCAGATCTCAATAATGGATACATGACCTGCTATACTTGAAACTAGTAAAGATTATATACATATATATATAATTATATATATGTATATAATCTTTACTAGTTTCAAGTATAGCAGTATATATATATATATATATATATATATATATATATATATATATATATATATATATATATATACGGTGGCCAAATTGCCAATAATAGTTATTATGATCATTCTCATATACAGTATTTGTAGTTCATCCACCTTCGTTTAAAATACAGATGGTGTTAATGTTGCTCAGTGTGAGTGTGAGAGTGTGTGTTCTCCAGGCATATTGATGGAGGCCTCCTGTTTTCAGCGCCTCAGTGCAGCGGCAGTATTTTCCTTTGTGTTAATTAGACCCTCACAGTAAGGGACCAGAGAGGCTAGCTTTTTGCTGTCGAATAATGCCTTTGATTAAAAGGGCTCACTGTTCATGAGTGGGCCAGTGTGATGAAGCCTGCTCAGATGAAGACACCCCCCAGCACTCGAAGACAGAGTTAGGACCAGCCCGCCCCCCTCCCTCTGCCCTCATCCTCTCTACCCTTCTCCAGCCCTCCAACCACCCAACACTAGAGAGAGGCAAGAGAACAACAGTGCTGTCCTGCAGTGACCACGCTGCTCAACATTTGATATGCTGTCTCATTCATGCTGCTGGAACATGAGGGCTCATTTATCAGATGAAAGACGGTAACAGCAATATCTAAACCGATAGATACACCAGGCCAACTAAAAAGGATGTCTCTTGGAAAGTTCAAGTGTGTTTTACGAGCTATGAGAGCACGCTGGATGGAGCATGAAACGCAGTACAATGAGAAAAGTAGACACTGTCACAGACCCGTCTCTGGCTGGGAAGACTGAGGCGTTTCTTAGAACCCAGGTCATAGTCAGAGGGTCTCGCTGAATAATTGATCAATGAGTGAGCAGTGAAAACAGAAACACAGCTTAGCACTATGTTTCCCCTCGCTCACTGTAATGTGCAGAGAATCCCTGAGATCCATCAGCCCCATGCAAAGCTCCACTGAGCTGAAAGGCCTCCAAGTTCAGTTCAATTATTCAGCATCCCTCCAAGATAATGAATTATTGAGGTAAAAGTATGTTCAATATACAGCCATGTAGACTGCCTCAGACATCACCCACACAGTTGACGCGCGAGGGAGCTGTGATTATTTGAAGATGCAGTCAGACAGAAAGTGTTCAAGTCATGAACACCCATTACCGTGGGCAATAGACAAACCTGTGATGAACCATACTTGACAAGTTGAATTAACAACAGGTAGAATCAAAAAGAGTGTTTGCTGTGTCAGCTACAGGATGGAATATTAGGCCTGAGGAAATAACCCAACTTCTAGCCTATGTGATTTGATAAGCAGTGAGATCCACAGAAGTGTACTCACAAGAGGAATATTAATTGTTCCCTCCATACCTTGGCAACTTTTTTCCTTGAGTCAAGTTTTCTCGTTCGGGTTTTGAGTGAAAGTGTATGTGTGCCATCTGTTGACATGAACATCCAGCCAGCTCCAGTCCAATCATCCTCCATAATGATATGAATTGTACCCAGGCCTCTGATGAAGAGTTTGGGTTCACTTTTCTTGGCGAGAATGGGGAGAGGAAACAGATGATACAATTAATTATCAATAGGTCCCTCAGTAAATCAAAGCCACGTTGGCAGGCCATGACAAAAACCCAGTGAACTGCCTGGGTGTCTTCGCCATCTCCTCATCGCCCATTCTCAACAACTGCTCTCTGGCCGTCTGCTTTCCTTGCAATCCACAAGGTGTTTGAATAGACTGTTCAAATATTTTCACTGTTGATTCTTTATTCCCTGTCTCTTTTTTATGCTTGCATGAAGGCAGCCTCTCTGTGGAAGAGTAGAGCTGCTCCTGCCTGACCACATTAGTCTTTCCTCCCCATCGCCTCACATATAATGAGCATTGGCTCTATTCAACCCAGGGAGGTTTGGGTAATAGTACCTCATTATCTCACTGCCCATGCTGGCCTCTGTATTCCTGTTTGTGGCCAGTCTCCGTATTTCTTATGGTAGGGTAAACATTTACCCAGCGGAGAGGGTCGTGGCCATTAGGCACTGGGGAGCAGCTTGGTAATGGAAAGAGGGCTCACTGGAGTTGTGCCAAACTCCCTCTTTAACAGAATAACTCACTCACGCTCACTTTGGCATGAAGCTTTTATTGGAATTTACAACTGTCTAGGGACTATTCTCCAACAGAGGCTGAGCCACAACACTGGCCGCACAAAGCTAAGGCCATTAGGTTGGGGTTTTACAAGACTAAGAAAGCTAGACAGGCACTGTGGACAAGCCATGAATTTTTTTTACTGCTTAAGAAAATGTGTCTCAGATGCTCTTGAACTGTATTTTCAATGTGTGACCTGAATTAAGCTGTGTTGACATAAAAACACATCATTATTATATGATAGATGTGTAGAAAATACAGCGGATTAGGATTACATTGGGGTTGCCTGTGATCAACTGTGATCAGTGACGGTAAGTGAGCAGACTCTGACACAGGGGACATTTTACACATTGATTGTGTTTGTATCAGCTCCCTGCTATTTGTTGAAGGAGCCAGGCATGTGATAGGCATGGAGTGTATACAGTCCCTCCCTCTATCTGGGGAACTGGGGGTGGAGTGTGGGGAACTCTCTGGGGTGAGAGAGCCTCATTAGGCATCCAGTGCCTCCACGTACCCCAGCTGGATCTGAGTGCCAGCTGACTGGGCATCCATCTACAGTACATCACTACATCACTTCATCTCTCTCTCTCTCTCTCTCTCTCTCTCTCTCTCTCTCTCTCTCTCTCTCTCTCTCTCTCTCTCTCTCTCTCTCTCTCTCTCTCTCTCTCTCTCTCTCTCTCTCTCTCTCTCTCTCTCTCTCTCTCTCTCTCTCTCTCTCTCTGTCTTTCTCACACACATGCACACTCTCAAGTCACATTTACGTAAACTGTGATTAGATAACAAAAACAATCAAGGAAACAGATAGACATTGAAGACTTGCTATACTGAACCAATAATTGTGAGGGTGCAGCAGTCCTCTATCCAGAACTTAAGGGCTCTGGTGTTACTGGTAAACCACATTTATACTGTATGCCTGTGTTTTTGGGATTGTGAAAGGGTTTTTAAACAAGGCAGTTTTCTTGCATATTCATTTTAATTCGACCTCCCACCAAGCCTTTTCCAGCTTGTTATAAAGTGTTTGAGAATGATTGTTCAAAGGCCTTTTCAAGGACCCACTGGTCACATACTTGTTAGTGGCCTGATGAGCCACTCTGCCTCCTGACAAACTCGGCTAATTAAGAACTCAATTAAAGGCCTCTCTGCGCCTGTGTTCTGAGTGCTTATGTTGTATTATTGATATGTTCTGGTCATTGCAGAGTGAGTGTACTGTGTCATTGAATTTCTTTATACTGAACACTAAACACATTGATTGAAACACTTAATAGTGATGAATGTGAAATTATATAATCATAGCAACAACTCCTAGAGCAATACCACAACACTTTACCACTACTAATAATAACGTTAACGCTACCACTATATTAATATTAATAAGAATCATTGCAAGTGCTCTAAGAAGCATAAAATGTGATTACAACATTAGTAATAGAATTTGTTGTACTTCAATTAAACAATTCATACAAAAAATTTTTTATAAACCTGATGTCTCATTTTATTAATTAACTCCAATATTTTTTTTTTATATTATTAATATATTAATGTTAAAAAATATGAATGCACAAACAATATAATTGAATCTAAATGCTTTCCTCCTAAAACCTCATCCAGAATTGGTTGTTTTTTGGTACACTGTACAAAAGCATGGTAAGGGAGCCTGCACACAGAATCGACTATCCATGACTACAGACAGCCTTGCCTTCAAATTAAGGCTGCTAAGCGGCACAGTCAAATTGGAGTTCTGATTCTATCAAGAAGACATGCCCAGCAGCAAATAACTCAAAATGGGCCCAGTGCAATGGGAACGGAGACCATTATAGGGGAAACATATTAATGCACTGCTGATCTATTTGCTGGAGATAAACTTAGCATGTCTTCGAGTGCTGGCCGGCCAGGCCCTACAACACAGAAAATGTATTTTGTGTAGCTTGATTAAAAAGACATGCCAGGAGATACTGAGGATGTGATTAGATTTATTTCCAACTGGATTTATTTTTCATCTTGATCTTGATTGCTGACAGATAATACATTTTGTTGATACAACTGGTTCTATTGCTGGAACAGAAAACAGCATATTGTGTTCAGATATAGTATTGTCCAGTTGGGTTCAGTTACAGTGCAGTAAAATACAAGCACACATATCCCAGTATCATGTGAGGTGATATCCACAGACCAACACTTTAGGTGTAATGTTCCCTATATGCAGCCCTTGTCTGTTGATTTCTAATTTGATGCTGTTTGACTCCTGACATTTCATCAGGTTCTCATCTTGGGGCCAGAGATGAACCATCATCAGGCCACACCAGGCATAGAGAGGCAATCACAGCAGTACCAATCTAAGTCATGGTGTGTTTCCCCATTGACAGTCCCACTGGCTGTGCATGGAGACGATGTGTTTATCCCCCTCACCAGTCCCCGGGGCCAGTGGCCCCTAGCTGGGTCATTCCCTGGAGTGTGGAGACAGAGGCAGGGTGAGAGGCAGATGAGAAGCCAGACACAGCAGGCTTGGTGTTCTGCAACAGTGCCCACGCAGTTGCATATCAGTGTGGCCCACGCCTGCCTGCTGTGGCATCAGCCCGACGCCTTCAGCCAGAGTCACTGAGGTAAGATACCTGAGCTCTGTCAGGCTACACTCGTCTCACGATCCAATGAGCATTCATTTTGAGGAGACGCGAGTCTGACCTGTAATTGTTGCCCTGTCACAGAGATGTGTCTTTCGATGACTGCTCCTTATCACATGGCAGGCCTGTTAGATCATGGAGTGATCTGCAGAACCAAAAGGGATAGCCCTGGCATGGTTGTGGATGGTTCTGATGCAGAGGGAGCATAGTGATCCAGAGCCCACTTTGTGAAACCTTGATGTGAATAGTATTCTAAACCTGAGTCCTTTGCTTTGACTGACTTTTCTGTAAAAATATTTTGCATCATTGTATATTTCCTATTGTTAAGCAAATTGTGTTCAAACATTAATATTGCTATAATACCCTCTTGTTGATGTATTCACTGTGCAGTGTCTTCAGAGTGCCATTGGTGAAGCCCTTTTGAAAGCATTAGATACAGACATTTTAGTCCATCAAAAACTGTATCCAGGTTTTCTCTTCACAATGAATGCGCACAAGAGACGACCCAAGCCCAGATCAAGTTGCTGTGGAACTAAACAGCATAATTTTCCAACCAGACAGTTTCAAACAGAGTTCCACTTTCAAAAGCCACCCATTACTTGTGGAGTGACTTGTCTGTGTAGTTACCTGGGCTCCAGGTTTATTTTTACCCTCCCTACGTCCCTCCTCATTCTTTAGCGGCTTCAGGAGATGGCGTTAGTTTGGCTTCATCTCTGACAAAAGATAAATGAGCTCTGGGTCTGTGGTGATCCACTATGGCTGCCAGGGAGTTCCAAAATAGCAAAGTATTTTTCATATGGGGCGAAGTGATATGGAGTGCGATGCAGCAGGCGCTAACATTTACCATCTCGTAGTATGCTGGAATGCATTTTCATTCTTTCTCTTATTCCTTTACTTACTTTATAATACTTAACTTAAAGCTGTTTATTGCAGCCTGCTTGTGTTAGGATGTGAGGGCACCCCAACACATAGATCCTGGAAAAGCATGTACATTCATTACATTGCAAGCACAAAGATACCATAATACATCACATTAAAAGCACTGGTTAAAATTCAGTGCAAACATAGTGTTGTACCTGAGCGGAGCACTTATCGAGTGCTAGGTGAAATTAAAGAACAAGGCGCTGCTCTCAGCATGTCTAAGATATTATCCCTCTCACATGTTTGTAACACTGTGTAGTAATTAGGATGGATTTGCCGAGCACCACTCATGCTTTGATAGAGTCTCAGAAGTGGTCATTAATCACCCTCCCAATCTACACACTGAGGGATGAAGACAACGGTAACGTGTTTTTGCGGAGAAAATGTCCCGTGTCAACAGGAGCTGCAGCACCAACAGCAGGAGAGAGAAACTCTCACATTTAAATGAGGAGCTACAGAGCTGTGGAGGTTCTTTGAAGAAATGTGCTCGGCACAAACAAGAGCGGCAGCCTCTCCTGTGTTTTTAACAGCCGAAACACTGCTGACACCTGATGGCTGATCAAACACTAACCATCTCTCCTGGAATCCTCATGGGTGCTCATCTTTGTACTCTTCTCTCCACAGATGAATCTGCAGACCATGTTACCGGAACAACCCCTCTTCTCAATATTTACCAAAGGCTCGATCAACAGCCCGGTTTTACAGCCTTTGCACAAAGATGTGTTTGTTGGGTTTTCACCATTTGCACTCTGTATTTACGACACCCTGTCAGGGCTTTAGCAAGGATACCACCCAACATGTTCCGAATCCTTCGATACATTTCCTTCACAGTCTCTTGGAGAGAGAGGTAGTCGGCCAAATCACCTCAGAGAAAGAACCATCTACCTTGTAAGTCAAGGTGCCTCAAGGGACTGAATGGAGCAGGCTTCCAGAGAGAACAGCAGCACTCAAGGTAAGAAAGGTCAAAATGTTATTCGTGCTACAGGGACTCATAGCTCCATTCTCTCTCTGGTTCCATAATGATACACCCTTGGTGTGCTGCATGCATACTCGTTAGAGGAATATTAGCATGTGCATTAAAGCAGGAGCTAGCAATCAGAGGAGCACAAGTCAGCCACACAGGAGAAGACAGGCTCTGCGAGGGCCTCTCTCTGTCACTGAGGTGAGATGATTTATGATTTATTTTCCAATAACTCCCAGCTTGCTCTGTGCGCTGGGCCCTCCTGTCAACAAGGTGTAGGCCCAGCCAGCCACAGCTCTCTCTCCCAGCCACCAGCCTCCCTTATTCCTCAGCTGAGCCAGCAGGTGGACCACCACAGGTTATTATTGCAGCGTATTTGTACACATTCATGTCTAAGTGGAACAAGGCAAGGAACGATGGCTACATTAAAAAGCCATGAATGATAGAGTTCCAATGGTGTTGGATTCAGATGGAGGCTGGCAAGCTCTGCATGCCTGGGCCTTTAGGCAGATGGTGAGGGCTGGGGTTACGTAACACCAGGCTGAGCCATATGTCTATCAACTGCATAAAAACTCCAGGAAAACCTAACGCGTTGACTGTCACCCAAACAAGACCAAAGGGCAAGTGTGTGTTGCACCCTGATCTCAGACCAGGTTTTTGGAGAGTTGTTTCCTCATGTTAGTGTGGTAAACCCTGGCAGGAGAACCACAAAAGCCCTAGTACAGGTGTATTGTGGAGTTAGTGACCATGACCAGAGAACAATGCCTCAAGTACTGCTGTTCAGGTACAGTAGTGCCTACTACAGAGACCAGCAATAGGATATGCACATTAGGATGAGTTGTGCATAAACTGCATTTCCAATGGATTGATATTTGCTTGCACGTAAAATATTTTGTGATTGTGGGGGCGAGAGACAGACAAACATTTTTAAGTTGTTGAAAATAAGAAAGAACTCTATGTCAGCCACTTGAACTGTGGCTTTTGTTATTTAGGACTTAGTGGAGAAAGCTTAGGCGGTCTGTGAGCTTCTTAGACTACTTAGACCTTCATTCAATTGACAATTTTTTTTATGGTGGATCAGCCCATTCTGATGAAACTGGTTGACAAGAAAAGGCAAAAAGGTATACATGTAGAGTAGACATACTCTGTTACTTACAAGCAGGTACAAACACACACACACACACACATATTAATGTTTACATTGACTTTACAGAGATATCAAATCACTAACAGAGGTTAACAGAGCAGAAATCTAAACATTGCGGAGAGATGAAGTCCTTCATTGTGTTAATCATGGAATACCCTCCACGGAGCTCTTCCCAAACAATGCCAGGCTGATGCTAATGGCACTGCCAACCATGACAAAGAGCGCTCTCCAAATGATTGATTGCCGGAATTATATCAAGGTGACTTTGACTCCATCCCATCAGCTTGTTTAGTTTGATCGATAATAAGGAACCCTTTCAACAGGGAGAGGTCTGCTGTAAGAAGACATTCATCAGCCTGTGGTCATTATCTGCTCTCGGATTTCAAAATACAGTTCACATTACAAAAAGAGATCTGATTTTTGGTCTCAAGAGTTATCTTTCCAGATAAAAATGGATAGTGAAGTTTTCGTATAAAATCTTATTGCACGGTCCACTGTCACGCTTATTCTGGAAACAATGTCAATGTTTTCTGTTATCTCTTCTAGGAATCTGACAAGAGCATCCCAAAGTGTGTGTCTAAATGGCTGTGCTGGCCTGGGTCACGCACTCCCCCATGTGGGTGTGTGAGAGGGTCAGGCCAGCTGTAGAGATGAGAGCCTCGTCTCTGTCCACTTGGCCTGGTGCCCCTGCTCACAGAGCACACAGTGCCCACAGGCTACAACAACACACACAAAGAGTGCCCCATGTGTTACACCACAAATGAAAGATCAAACATCAGCGTTCACCATAGGGTCTCTGAGCAAGCTGTTAATCACAGAGAACTTAATGTGTTCCAGTTGAGAGAAGATCCCTGGAGACCCCAGTCATGTGCGCGTTTCTCTGAAGTTTAAAAAGATCCCACACTACAGGGGATGTTTTGGATACAAAAAAAATGATTGGACTCATTTACTGTAGTATCCGTCTAAGGGATTCCGTCTTGTGTTGGATGGATAGTATCGTGCGCCATACTTTTGAGTGTTGACATCAATGTCAAATATTACTGTACTGTATACCATCACAGCTGTGTTTGTATTATCATGTCACATTCCTCCAAAGGGTTGTGTACTGTTGTAGACCAGTGTTGGATGGAAGTGTAAAGCCTTACACTGCCACCCAAGGTCTATCCATGGGGCTGGAGTCTCAGCCCTGGCCAGGACACCCACACCAGACTGAGCTGTGGAGCATTCAGATATCAAATCTGAGAGGACAGGGTGAATCCCAGGACGTGGCAACAAATAGCCCAACAGCCGCAACTTCCCTCTCTGAGAGGCTTATGCAAACCCTGGGGGAAGGTGATGGATTTTTCCCCTTCCACACAGTGAGAGGAGCAGATGCTGGAGAAAGATTCTGGGCGTCACTAAATGTAAAATATGAGTGTGTGTATGAAACAGTAGTTCATAAAGTTCTGGAGTTTCAATAACTTTTAACATACTTGGAGGGTGAAAAAGGATCAGAGAAAGAGATTACATCCTATCATGCAGCCATTTACAAACTTTGTGAAACTATTCAAAAGAACAGCACTGCAAAAATGTCCAATCTTATTTAAGTGCAAAAGTATTCATTTTCAGCTTGCTCATGCTTAAAGCAAGTACACATTTTGACTAACAGAGCAGTAAGATATTTTCACTAAATAAGATGTGTTGTTTATTTAAATTAATTCAATATGTAAGCCATTTATACCAGAAACAAGTCAAATTATATTTAAAATATAAAAACAAGATTATCACACTCAGATGTAAAGTTTTTGCAGTGAGGTATTATTAACTAGAATTGTTTTTGGAAATGTTTTGGATATCATGCTGAATGAGTGTGGAGGTTGTTGTGAATTATACTTGAGAATTTGCAGTTTGCAGAGGTGTAATAAATGGCTTTATGAGTTCATGCTAGAAATGCAGCACTCAAATCACATACCACCAAAATATAATTGTTTTATTGATTGGTCCATGCACAATTATTTAATTATGTTCAACTTTGTATGTATGAAATGATTATTGGCTAATATAATTATATTATAATTGCAGCCTTAAAACACCAAGTTGCCCCCACTTCAGATGTCTTGGTTGATATTGTGACTGTTTTTCCAGACATATTGAATTTGCTGGTGTGTAATCACATGCCACCCAATAGCAAGGTAAGTTAATGAAGAAAGTTTATGTTAGAAACATTGGTAGCAAATGTAAATAATCTATTGCACACTAAATTAAGGGAAATACAGTAATTGGTGCATCATGACAAGATGCCAAATACATTTTTCTCAAAACTTAAACTAATCTTGAAAACCCCAAATTCTGCCAATTTGTTTCAAATTGTACAATTTTAGGTTTACTGTTCACATCTATAGTCATTTCTCAACTCCTTAACACGGTGCATTGTTTATTTTGAAAAGGGTATCACAGTAGTGAAGAGGGAGGATGCTGTTTAAGAATGATTTGATTGAGCTGGCGGAGGTATCTTTGGTACAGTGAGTTATGGATGTCCAGCAGAGAGGAGCCTCTTCATTAGGGGAGTGATTCAAATTGATGGGGGACCATAGAGCCTAGACCCCTCTGAATTCCCTGGAGCATAGCTCTCATTCTGGACTCATTTATTTGAGACTTTGTGTTGATCAATAAAAGGTGCCTGCTGCTCACCATGGGGTCTGGCTGGGAGAGAGAGAAAGAAAAAACACACAGAGGAAAGAGAGAAGTGACTTGTTTTGTTGTTGAAGACAAACATACTGGAAACAATTCAGGCTTTAAAGAACCTTGGGGAAAACTCCAGCCTCAGCTTTTGTTTCTCTGTAATTTTCAGTACGGGTGTCTATTTTGGTCTGAATGAATTTCAAACCATCTTTTCAGGGCCCAAGCATTTTCAAAATATCCCTCAATACTACTTTCAGTCACACTGAAAAAACGGTATTTCATGAAGGATTAATAATGATTTTAAAAGTTTTCAAAAGGCCTGAACAGATGCCTTACAAATCATTTATTTACACATACAGTACAATACCAGCATTAAAGCATAAAGCTTTATAAGAACATTGTATCAGCTCCACAATGCTTCTCTTTTCTCACTTATTCTGACAACTGAAAGTCACTACTTATAGTGCTTGGGGGCTTATAGGTTATACTTATTGATTCATGTACAAGCACTGCTATAACACAGTAACAACCTGTTTTATATAATTTATATAAGCCTCAAGTTATTGAATACCTGCCAGGGTTATGAAATACAATTTTCCATAGTAATCAAGTATCATTATCAGGAAGCTGTACATAATTGGTGTTGCACTGTAAAATGTACTGGCATATTGTGGTCAGAATGTCTTGCAGCATTTATATAACTTTTTGTAGTAATACAAATGTGGACTTTACATAGAGGGATAAACATTTGAAAAGACTGATACTGTAGGACCAGAAATGAGGTTTGTATGTTCTAGAGAGAGGCCTAAAAAAAGGGTCTGAGATACTGAATAGAATTCTGTCTGTCTTTGTCTACAGCAAGTTTGTCTAGCTAACTCATTGGTGTGTGTGTGTGGCTGTGCGGCTCAGGGCCTGCTGTTTGCCACTGACAGACATGGCTAGGCCTAAACAAACAGATATGTAAGACACAGGTCACAGGCTCTGAGGAGATGGAACAATTTACTGGACAACATTTCGAGCGAGTTCATACAATTCTCTAAACAGTAGCCGTGTATAGGTTTGAATATGAATTATTAATTTGCTGTCTGACTTTTTTGTTCAAGTTATTGTGTTGATGATGCTATATCATCAATACAAAATCTTCACTGCCAAATTGGACTACTAAACACACAATCTGTACCAACATTTCAGTTTCAGCCTGCTAGTTTTTACTCCATGGACATTTCAACTACTAGAACAAGGAAGGCTTTGTGGAGACTCTTTGTTTTTAAGGCCTTTGAATATCTATTCTTTATGATCTCTATTCCCTCCGCTGACATTAACAGGATGTGACAGCCGTACGTAGGTGACGGGTTCGTATCCCAGGTCTGGTGAGAAGACAATGGAGAGAACGGTTCAGTTTCTCATTTTTTTTCCTAAACTCAGAAAAATATTTCCAGAAGGTATCAGTGGATTCCGTATTAGCTGGTTCAATGACTAATAGTTGTTATGACAGGAAGCCGTGTCAATCAGACGTCAGGACAGGAGGGAGAGGTAAAATAAACATAAAACATGGAGACTAAAAAAGAGAGTTATATAAAGCACTCCTTGAAGTTCAGCATAACACCTCTTTACCCCCAGTGTCTCTGTTCTATAATGGCATAGAGCAGGGATGGGTTGATGCTGTCTTTTTCATCTCTCAGCCTTTTGTTAACATGTAGGGAGAGAAAGAGAGAGAGAGAGAGAGAGAGAGAGAGAGAGAGAGAGAGAGAGAGAGAGAGAGAGAGAGGAGGAGGAGGAGAAAGATGAGGGTGCTAGGGATTGGACTCAGTCCCTGCACACCCAATTAAAGGAATCTTCTGCTCAAAGACAGACTCTTACAACATGTGTTCTGACATTTGTCTTCCTGAGTGTTGTGATTTACAGTACCATGGAGCTAAAGGCTAAATTAGCAACACCCCACAACATCAGAGACCGCACATTTCTATCTGATTCCTGCCTTAGATTTATCAGATCGTGTTGGGTAGACATGCAGGCAAGCAAGTTAACAGGAAAGACTCTGCTTTCTTGTTCACATCATACAGTCTATGGTTACGTGTCAATGGGCAACCATATATTGCGCTTTTATACATCATTGAGAATAATAAACCTCCATATTTGATGTCACTATGGTCAGTCCTTACTGACAATATCTGCAGTCGTGTGATAATGTATATCCACTGTATTTCAACGTTCAGTAAAATAGGAAATATGATTTTCGAATTCATTGCACTAATTGTATGATTACGACATTCCAATGAACTTTTTTACACTCCAGTGTCTTATCACATGAGGCACCACTGAGGTAGGACATAGATGACAAGATGATCACTGAGCAATGACAACATTAATTTATAAAGCAGCCCATTAGCGTGATGAAGATGCAGTATAGATGGACAGAGTTTTATGACACAGGCCTCTATTACATTCAAATGCATGGAGACAGAGTACATTGAGAGCACACAACCTGACACTGAGGCAATGGGTTATGGGATAGTAGGCCATCCCATCAGCCAGTGGGGAAGTGTGATCTCACAAGGTGAGCTAGTGCTGGCGGAGAAGGCAGCCTTGCGGTCAACAGGGAGACAGGGGCCTTAGGGAGAGATGCTCTTAACTTCTGTCAGGTACAAATAACCACCACATTTTTCACCTCCTGATTTTTTACTGAGAAAATCACTCCAGTCCCTAGTTATATGAACTCTATACACATGCCATGAGTCAACTGTAGCTTTGACAGGAAAGAGTTTGCCATAACCTGACAAAAGGAAATCTACAGTAGGGTACTGTACTACAGAGGATTTTATTAATCTGAAGAACTGGTGTTGCCGGGTATGTTGTTGCATCACAGTCTCACTGACATACATCAATCTTTTAAAATCAAATTTGGACAGCAGTTCATTTCTAGATATTAGTCTTAATGTCATGTTTTTAGGTAAAAGCCCAAACTTTATTTTAGTACAATAACTTGCTATGCTGCTAGGTGGTGCTATTGATCACTTTGACTTGAGATTTACAATATTCTGTCTGATAAGGTGTTTACAGTAATAGTGCCCTTGATATTAAGACTCAGGCAGCACAAACAGGCCAAGACAATAACATTCCAATACTGTATTTCCAGACACTTTAAAAACCTACTGATTCATGTATCAAAAACTGCACAACTGCCCACAGACCCACTGTACTTTCTGTGTGGGTTTGTGTGCGCCCTGTACACGCCAGGATACACAGCCATACATCACATTATTTATTGCTTTGAACTGCCACTGATATGTCACTCTGCTTCTCTCCTGATACCACCATCTGTCAGACTAAAATCAGAAATACAATCATTCCCCTATGTTGGATCTTTATTCTGTCAACTGTTTCAAACCGTTGCCTTGCCTCTTCATTTCCCTCACATGAATAAGTGAAAAGTCATTAATATGTCCCTTTCATTTTGACTCCAGCTCTCTTTGCTACATAATCAGCAGGGAAACCATTTGTTGTGCATCTGTGTTCAGTGGACTCTCATTCTGATGTCCGATTTGTAAAGCAACAAAGAGATGTCAGGATGTCCACCCAGGACAAAACATCAGGACTGTGAAATATTGGTGCTCTTACTGTCCAATACAGTATTGTTTCAATCCTTATATTTGGTACTCACTGTACTGGATTGTATTGTATTGTACTTAGGGTATAGTGTCATGACAGTTCAGGATGTCCTGTTATTTGTGGCAAGATTACACTTTTTTTCTTCCTGAACCTAGTTCCTTCCAAGTCTCAGGATTAAAGAAGAAAATTCATTTATCTTGGTGGCTGTTGTCTGATAAACTTTTTATCTGAAGGGTGTCCTGTCTGTTTGTCTCCAGAGTCTTCCTCCTGTGCTCGTCTGATTTGAAATATAGCCTTACATAATGAGGGAGAAGAATGGAGCGGTGGAGCACCCCTGAGCTGATGTCAGCTTAATCAATCATTTTTAAACACAGCCAGGCATGTAGAGCTGCCCACCTCACATTCTTCCCTGCTCCAGTCTGTGACAGTGGCATAATTCATTATCACTCAGAAATTAAACCAGCTGCATAAAACGTGTCCTTGTATCATCTCAGTTTAAATGCAGGACATGGCTTGAAGGGGAGTGTGTGTATGTTTCTGTGTAAGTGTGATAAAGACAGAATAAGTGACAGAGACAAACAGACAAACAGACAGACAGACAGACAGAGAACGAGAGAGAGGGATAGATTTACCTTCGAGGTTGGGGATACATTGAGAAAGAAGGTTCATTAATAGGTAAAGTAAAGTTAATTGGTACAAAAGGATTTGGCCACCTTTAAAGAAAATTTACTTAAATTCTATTCTTTCTACAGCTCTCCTGTTGTCTTGTTGCATTAAGCTTTACTTCATGTGAATTTAGTTATATATTAAATGATGTTCAATACAAGAGTAATAATAAATAATAATAATAAATTAACATGCAAGTTGATATAAAGGCGCATGTTTACGTAAAACTACAATGGAGACTATTTTCTACACAGGTGTTTTCTTCCACTGACATTTATACTACTGTGTGCGCTGTTCGACCATCTTGTCTTTACATGGTCCACTCTCTTTCTGTATGAGTTCTAAAATGTCAGGAAGGAAACTAATTATCACCATGCTAATGCACAAACACAAGAGTGGGACCTTACTCACTTTACCAGTCACTGGAACCATTCCTCAGGTCTTTTTCTCTGTTGGACTGAAGGCCATGTTATTGTGACCGGAGGTCAACCTCACTTAGCTTGGTGGCAATGCTGTGGCTAGGACCTATTTATGTTCTATCTTAATAACATTCCCTCCCTTCTATTACCTATTCTAAAATCATAAACAATACTACTAATACAAATTCCTGCTACTACTACCATTACTAATAATAATACAAGTAATGATCCTACAAGACCAATAATTATTGACTGTTTTTTATTTTTTTTATTTTCAATTATAACTGTTATTATTTGTATTAGCAGTAGCAGTTGTAGTATGGTTGTGGTGATTATGTCATTAGTTTAACAAATTGTGGGTAATATACCTGGTCTATGTAGTCTGTAGAGATCTGAAGAACAGTAGCATATCAAAGTCCACGTGCAGCTCTTTTAAAGGGGCGTGGTGCTCAGCGCTGATCACATGCAGAAGGCATGGTGTTTATAATCGCACTACAAACAGCACAAGCGTGGAGGCCGGATCCACAGCACCGGAGCTGTGAATGGAAATCTTTCTGTCGCAGTCGTACACTGGCGCCAGATATAAGCAGTTTATTTCCCCTGAAAAGATGCATAGAACCAATAACCAAATAATAAGAAATATTACTAAAATTGTATCCTCAAAAACAGCAACAACAAATCTAATCGACAATTAGTTATTGTAATAGCCAACCAGCCAAATGAACATATCACTAATATTAATATTGTGATACATGTAGTAAACTTCCTCATAGAGATACGTCATAAGCAAACATTTTTATCTGCATATTCATAGGCTACAGTATGTAATCCTAGCACACATGAGACACTATTGTAAACTGTAAAGAAATTCCAATGGTTCATGAATTATTCTACTGTTAGCAATTATGCACGCATGCATAGCTTCTACCACTGAATATATATGATGAGGTTCATGATGGTTGATGATTAAAAAAGTTATAAAAAGACAATCGATTGGTTTGGTTTCAAAATTGTTTTTCTAGGCTACTTCACCACATCAAAATAATAATTTTATATTCAATTGTTTCAGGTAAACTGACTCAATTTGGAGTGCCAAACCTAGAGACTATCCAGTCAAGTCCAGTCTTGAATAAACCATAGTCGTTTTCTATTTAAAAACAGATTTACACAAATACATTTTACAAACACAAAGCCAGTGACCACTTACTCATGGAAAAATCAACTCTGGGAGCTGTAGCCTGTACATCTATTAATCGGCTATTGACAACCTCTCCCTTTTCGTTTGTAGCCTGTGACTGGAGCTCTCTCTAGCGCTACCAGTGGACAATCAAACCTACACACACACACCTCAAGACACACTCGCATATCTCATTTCTGAGTTCTACTGTAAAATAGATAGCTGACGAAGTCTCGGAGCTCACACATTTTTCAGATTTAGTCTAAAATAACAGTGATAGTTTAGCAGTCAATCTGAAATTCAACATGGAGTCTCCTCCAGATCCAGCAAGCGACCCGGGCAACAGCGCTTCAGAGCCGGCTACCCCGGTCAGGGAAACCCCGGTAAACCTGGAGACGCTCCGAAAAGCGGACCATCCAGTTCCCATTCGAAGGCAGACCTGTTCAAGCACCAATAGAGGTAAGCAGCTGACCGTTCTCATTACATGAAAAATATTGATTGATCACCGAACGGTTCAAACTTCAAAACGGATTCATTGCCTTGAAGACTTCATGTGGCTCTCCAATCAAACCTACCCTCAAAAAATTGCAGATTATGGTAAAAATAATTTCCATTGACCTAACATAGGGCTATATGTCTGTCTTATCATAGCAGTTTTGTATTTATTTCACGGTGGCAAATGTGTTGCCTTAATGCCTTGCCGTTCGATCATAACTGACGGATTTAGCAAATTATGATATCCTCAGTCATTACAGATAATAATCTGGCTGTAAGTGACCGTAGCTCACAATCCACCAGAAGTCCGCCACCAAGTTATTAGTTGCTGATTACCGTACACATGTTCACTTATTAAGCCTGTCAGCGTATGTGGCTACACGTTGTGAATATGGTAACCTACAACCATGATGAACTTTTAGAAACTGCATTGAACAGACCAATATCGAATGCCATTGTATTGTATTATTGTATTTGGTCTCACTATCATTTACTCCCCTGAATGTTGGCCTATTATTTCGGTTTTTTTTTTCACGTGAAGACGTCTGTATTTGACCGGCTTGCCCTGTAACGCGCGCCAGGTCAGACACATAAAAGACACATCAAATTATGACTAAAAACAGACATTTTGGTTATTTATTTCAGTTAAGACTACTGGTTTCGTGTAATTCATTTTACCAGATGATTACCGTCCATGTTGTACAGTACAGCAGAGGTTAGCCACACCCCCTACAGACAGCTTCCATTCAAACAGCTCTTCCAAGTTCAATGAAAACATTTCCAGTGTAATATTGCTGTATGCAATACAGTTCTATGACTACAAATTACATTTCAGACATAACAACTATTCAATGGTTTCTGGTTTGTGAAAGACTCTTTCTCTAGTAAAGGAATCCTATATTTAGAGTCTTATATGGTGAATGTGGAATGTAAGCGGGTTATGTAACAGGTTTAGCCATAAACAGAGGCGCGCCAGAGTGAGGGAGCTAGTGAACGAAAATCATTATATTTTCACTTGTAAGCGAGTTCTTCAAATATCCAATTTAAGACAAAATATGTGATACTATGATCAAAACGTGTACAATTAACAGTGTGAATCAATGACCGAATCACTTTACAGTTTGTGGCATAACGGTTTCACTTTTTAACAACTTAAGTTCCTATCAAAGCTCGGTTATGTAATAAGAGGCAAATGAAGTTATAAAGGAATTGTTGCAGTCCAAAGCTTCTCAGGGTGTTCTTTTTAAAGAAGTCTGGTTTCGAGACACTGCTAACCTGCTGACCCACATTCACCCCCACCCATTTATGCATAGTTAAAGTGTGTCTAGAAGAGAAAGACAGGAAAAAGGACGCCTTTGCTGTTATGTAACGCTGAATGGGCGAAACAAGTCAAACAAAACTTTAAAGAATGCTTCAAGGAATCTTTGCTTGCAGTAAAACTCTTCTCCCCCGGTTTTTCTCTGAATACTTCTTCCTTAATTTTTTTAAGTAAAACAGTACTGTTTTACGTACTACTGTTATAGAAACATAGAAACAAAGCTACATCTGATAAGATCGGACAAACAAAATGAGCCTTTTTAGCATGATAATAAACATGAATGCTCTGTGATAGTTCTCTTTCTGTGTACAATAATCCACACTTATTGTCCATTCTAATATGCACCACCAATCTATTGCAGGATTGGAATAAAGTGAAACAAAAAGAGAATGTGGATGAGCATTTCATGACACAAGTGTACAGTAAGGCCTTTTCAGGATTACAGTGCCACATTCAGACATGTATTCTTTAGAAGTGTCTCTGTTTTGGAGGATGCACGTTCCTTATGTAGAACATTTACTACCTTAACACTGAGCACTAATTCCCCTTAAGAAATAAAGTCTTACATTAGTAGGAGCTCGGCAGTAAGACCTGAATGGGTCAAAGAATAGGCCTTAGAGGTCTGTGGATATCATTCGTGGACAAAATAAATTGTGTTTTTTTTTCAAATTGCAGGATTGCTCAGTTTTACAGAAGCAAATTTGGAAACAATCAATATTAATAGATTGGTTATGTAAGTTGACAGCCTCTGCAGAAGCTTGGTTGAAGCCTCAGAATTACATATGTAAGCTCTGAATCTGCAGATGTGATGAGAGCTTTGGTGCTCAGCCCTGAACCATGCACATCTGCTGGTGTGTGTGTGTGTGTGTTCATCATCAGAATTTTGAGACCTAAAAAGTTGTTATCAAGGGACAAAGGTAATAATTGTTAGTCTGTTAGTCTGGTGCTGTGCAAAATGAGTGGTGATCATGTGCTGTTTGTAAACAGTGTGTGGATAGTTATCTGAAGATTCCTTTTTCACAAAATGGGCCTGAGATGGCAGGATTGAACCTGTGGCTGACAACATTGTTGTTTTTCGACACTGTCCACCATTCTGTTTCTATTCCCATTCAATAGTCTGTCAATATTACTATTCTTAAAGTAGTGGTCTGACCTGTCTGAGGAGTGAGTGTCAGCAGGCGACAACACTTAACAGCCTGCTCTCATCTTAATTCATCACAGCATGCTTCCTATTGCTCATAATTTCTACTGCTACATATAATGGGTCTGAAAACACCTTTCAGCACGCAACCATCCCCTTACTGAACACCTAAGTGGACTTTTACTACCAGAGTCCATCAGCTGTACTTGGAGCCGGAGTGGCAGCATGTGTTTAGGCTGGTCTGACAGAAGACGGATGGGGCGCAGGGAAGCATAGGCCTCCAAACAAGGTTTTACACAAAGCCTCAGAAAGCCCCGAGCTGGCATAGTGCTCACACTACTCCACTGGACAGCAACATTAGTGAGGCTGTGACATTCTCAAATACCAGGGATTAGACTTCCCTGCTCGCTGAGGAGGACCAAGCAGCAGGTAGCCAGACGCCTGCCTGCCATCCAGACAGCCAAGGTAGATCCTGGAGAGCAATGTGTTTGGGTCTCTTACTTCTTGGCAGACAGCCCATGACATAATAATGGGGTCTGTCCCTCCTTGATTTGAATACTTGGTGTTGATACAGTATGTGACAATATCTCTTGTTGAAACCTGTCATTTGTTGCAATGCTTTGTGTTAGCTTAGTCTAAGGCCCACTATAAAACAACCAGGTTCCCACTAGCCTTATCAAGGTCATTAAATCAGTAAGGAGTCTGTTGTTCACATAGCCATTGGCAAAAACTGCCATCTAAAAATGGGTTTGCTGGTTGATTCAGGCATATCGAATTTACTAGATGTAGTTTAAACCTCTGTCTCACCTCACTTTACCTTACCTTGCCTTCTCTTCCCTATAAAGTTAAGGTACAACAGATCATTCAAAGAGTTTGTGTAGAGCGAAGGTTGTTTGTCAGATTCAAGTAATATTTGTTTAGCCGATAGGATAACTAAAGCGAGTGTCTACTATGCTGTTTTATGTGGCATGTTGCTGTCAATAGAGATTTGTAGGAGGATGCCTACAGTTCAGACTACATCGGGACTGCAGCGGTTCCTCTGGTCCTCAACCTACTGTTATTTGTATAGTACACCACCACGTGTACCAGACATTCCCTCCTATTACCTTCACTCAGAAATGCTCTTTGAAAAGTTGACCCCATTGGACCCCATTATTATCAAATAACACAAACATCTGGAGTTGTATTATAAATGCAAAGCTCACAGACTTCAGAGTTACATGTTTTAAGAAAGAAAAACTACATTCAGAAAAACACTTCACTTAAAAGTTTGTTTGTCCTAAAGTTTATGGAGATAAGTTTGTGTTTGACCCAATTTACTGTATTGATTAAACATATTTATGGACTACTCAAAGTTTATCCTTCTGGGGCCATTTATTTTAGAGTTTTAGAGTCACCAGTGGCTCAACTGGGGCTGGCATGGAAGTCAGTGCTAGTGACAAGAACCAGATTTTGATGCAAGATCTCCAGTGGTGAATGACAGCTCAGATCCATGGCCCATTTACAGAAGTTGGTTGCAAAAAAAAAGCCTGAATAGTAATGAACGGAATACTCTAGATGCATTATTGGAGAGTGTTAAAGGAGTCTAAATTTAATGTGGTACACTGTGACCCAGAGTAAGTAGCATTGCTGTAGAGTTGTAGTCTGACAAGAGTAAGCCAGTACTGAGCTGTGAAGTGGGTCCCTTGGTGGAGGCCATGTGGGGGAAGGTGGTGTAAAGGGTCTAAGGATCATTCAAAGGAATTCTTATGTCATATCCAGGGCCAGGCCTGTAGCAGTTCCACTACCCTTGAGGATATGTAAAGAACTTGAGCAGATATACATACTCTAAACACTCAATAAAATGTAGTTAAAGAAAGGTGACATTGATCAGTAGCTTTATTTTCTCATCTGCAAGTTATCAAGTATTGTTGCATGAAGATTCTACCGCAATCATGTATTGTGTGGGTAAGTCTCACAGGCAGGTCCTGCTGCAACCAAAACTAATGGACTGTGTTTAGAGTGTGGGATGACTGAGGTCAGTCAAAAAGAATGGAAAATGTGTATGACGTTCTGTCGCCTGTAGAACAAGTAGAACACATTTTGAGGCTGGGAGGATAATCATGTTTTTCCCCACTGGTCCAACTGTCTCTTCTAATTGATGTGGATATTGTGCAATATTGTCGCTGCTTTTCCTCCTCAAACGTCCCTTTAAAAGATGTTAAATATGGTTGTAAAAGCAACTATGGAAATTCAAAGGGGCATCAAAAAGTAGGTCATTTCCGTTACTTGACTTGACATCTTCTTTGTCCCAACAGACCAGTTTAGTTGCATCTTTGTATATTGTATTCTCTTTTTCTGCAGTAGATTGTGTGTCTGTGTGCAGCACTGTAAATGTGCTTGTGCCTGTGGGTTCACGTGTATGTAAACGCGAAGCCTGCTTGAGAGTCATATATTAATAAAAACAGTATATGTACAGGTTAAGTGTTGGCTATTATTTGTTTTAATATGCCTTAACACAGCAAAACCTGTAAGATGTTGTCTAACTTTACTCTTTCCTACAGTATAACTCAATTAGTGTAATAGAAGTTATAGTAGATACATAAGAATGGAATCTCCTGCTCATTTCTCTGTTACCTAAAATAAACAAAAAAAAACTTTTTTAAACAAAAAGATTACACAACTTGAAAATAAGTGTAATTTCTACTGGTTTGATTATTTATATCGAGAAACAAGCGAGACCTAATCTCTAAATAAGAAAGCGAGTGATACAGATCCCATTCCCTCCAGGTATTGCAGCCACTTAATCGAATTAGCTCTGCTCTCAGGCTTGACAGATTCTTCAAACACCCCTGGTGACTTTTGAGTGCCGATTACAATCAGCTACTATTTTCAGTGTTTGATTAAAATCTTGTGAGGTTGGACAGAATCTTTTAGAGTGCAGAATCAACTAATTATTAATATATTTGAAGTCCATCTCTTTAGCTTTTTTGCCAATTACCGAAGGCCAATGAACTGGAGTGGTTAAACAATATCCACAAGTATTAATCATGTTGAATCACATTGGATTTGAAACTATTAGCTAGATCTTATTTAAATATATCAGTAGTTAGGGGCATATTGTTCAAGGACAGGGGTCCTTACTGACCTTCAGACTTTCTTCATAGTACAATAAATGCAACATTAAACATTGTGTGCACTTGATCTCATAAACAGTGTACTGTAGATCTGTGAGCCTTGACATCCTTTATGAATTTTAAACCTTGAAAACGTTGTGTGTTGGTGGTCCCTACAAAACAACAGCGGTTATTTAAACTCTCGCAAATATTTTATTTCATTGGTTGTGGATAAACAATGTTGAGAAGAATTGATTCTTATACTGAACTTATTCTAAGAAATACATTTTGATTTTTTTTTGCTGGTTCATATTTTCAACAACGATCATTTTATCCCTTTGTTATCTCCCTAAAACAGATTTTGAATATGAATAAGCTACTAATGAATATTTGATTGTTGTCCATATGGATTGATTGCTGTACGAGGTGCAAGACAGAGCGTGATGAATATGTGTCAAAACTGCTGAGCTGAACTGTGGCAGACACTAAGACTTCTTGTCAAATCCATGGAACACCAATCATGTTCACATCTACAGACATAAGTTTAGATGTCTTATTGATCAGCATTTGCTACTTTATTTTCCTAATGTCGTACTTAAAGAGCAATAATTAACACCATGTCGGGTTATTAAAAGCCTATTTTTAAGTGACAGACGGAAATAGATCCACCGAAATAGGATGTTGGAAGTCTTCAGTCAATGTTGAGGATGGGGTTGTACAGATAACAGATCATTCTTGGCATTCCAATAAGGCTTCTCATTTATGTTCAGATTTTGGAGTGGAATTCTAAGGCTTAGTATCATCATGCTGGTTGACCGTGAACATACTGACAGATGGAAGTTTGTGTGTAGGAAAGGACATCTTTATTTAAGGGATTGCTCAGGAAGTGTTGATGTGGGTTATCTTTGCATTGGGTCTGTCAAGCTAAGTTGATTTCATTTGTCTGTCAAAAAGTCTAGTAGAATTGGTGAAGTTGTCATTATAGACACATTGAACTCGGTGAAATCTTTTGAATAATTCACTTAAATGTTTAGATAGTGGTTGTTTGTTTGGACCGTTTACTTGATTGATAAAGTAGTAAAATTAAGAAGGATTTTTAATTATGAAAGGAAATTCATTTTGTGTCATCTTGCATTAAACAAGCTTTGCATGCAATGCTCATTAATTGCTGCTTGCTCAAGAAGCAATGTTTGGACTCTTACCTGGCTTTGCGCCACATTGTCTTCTGAAAGAGCCACTTCATCTTTGTCAGGGACAGGTGGAAATTTGCTGCACAGTCCTAATTGGACAAAGTGCCTTTCAAACTCAAGCCATCACTCAACGATAAGATTATCAGTTAGACAAGGTGTCAACATAGGTTTCTCTCTTGCATGTTCTCTCCTCACCATCTCCCTCTTACTTTATTTCTCCTTTCCTTCTTCTTTCTCTTTTTAGTTTTCTCCCTGTCTCCGAGTGGCACAGGGGCAAAATAACATACATGATTTGTTCCACCAGAAAGACAAAGGTTACTTCAATATGTACAGGATGCATGCATAAGGTACTGTACATTTAGCTATAATGGCAGTGCTATTACAGCACTAACATGACTCATGTTTTCTGTACAAATGGTAGTGTTTATTTACTGAGTCTGCAGTGTACTGTAATAGGCTTAAACATTTTACAGATGGACTTACCAAAATGATCATACCTGGTACCTGGAACTTACCATGTTGTCTTCGAATGGTTTTGCTTGACAATCCAGCAGTGGTGATGGATGCATGTGAATATATGAGGAAGAGATGGTTCATTTAGGGAAAGTTATCTGTTGGGGTATCAAGTTCCCCAACATCTCTGATATCTAACAATTGAAAAGTGAGTGCATGAACAATTTCTATCAGGTAAATTGAATAGCAAACATATTGACATCATTGTCTGATTGAATTGCAAATGCTATAGCTTGTCCTTGCTTCACTGTGTATCTGGTCCTCTTGATTAACACAGACACACTGCATTTCCTGTACTGATCTGATTCCAGGCAGGAGTGGACAGGAGAGATTGATGGTGGTGTCCCCAGTCGGACAGATAACACCTGATTCTGCCTGCAGGGGGGTAGTCTAGCATGCTCTTCCACCGGACCTCTCATGCAGAGTGGAGTGTGTTGAGGAGGTGAACCGTTCTTCCACTCAATGCAAATGCAGGGCCACATTGAGTGCTGATCCTGGAGCGGCTGTGCCAACACAGCCCTGGGCGCTCGGCTCCTCGTGATCCATGCATCAGACACACCTGGGAGAAAACCCACACAGGCTAGAGGGTCATTTGTTGAGTTGTATCATGCATCAGAACACACTCGCACATACTGACATGCGCCCCCATGCGCTCACACAACTATAGTACACTCACATATAACATGGGTAAATATTGTTTGTTTGTTATTTGTTTAAGGAACTGTGGTCCTGAGAACACACGGGTGACATTCAAGGGGAATGTGGACGTAATTGTCATTGGTATTTCGACAAAAATGTTTTTTTTTAGGTATCATAAAGCAAACAGATCATTTGCTGTATGGGATTTTGCAGAAGCAGAGACTCTAGTGAGACTTAGTGCAGGGGCCTCTGTGTGTACACCTAGGGCACTGCTCTGATTTATCTCACAGCAGTGTTATCTTCACAGTTTGATGATGCACCATCCAGCCTTGACCAAAGGATCCACCACTCTTGTTTTCTGACCCTAACTGTTCTTGGAAGGCTTGCCTTGAAAGCCACTCATTTGCCATTTTACCTGAAAAGCTGAAAATATCCACTGGAGGTGTTGGAAGTTTGAGATGGACCTAAAGAGGCTACAGGTTATATACACACTGTATCACCTCACCATTTTAGATTGAACAAGACAGTTCTGTTTGAAATAAAGCTGTTCTATGTAGTTTTTTTTCGACAATCAGGCCAAGGAAAGGGTGATGTTTATTTCTAGACTTTATTCCTTGCTGGTGTTTATACAGAACGCACTACAGAGAAATGCACTACATAGAAGGCCATTTAGCAATTGATTCCTTGGAACTAGATTGTTTTTATGTTAAGAGTCCTTTATTATAACAGCACTATCCGGCTAAACATTTTCTATGACTGAACAGGTTGATGTAATATTACAAGTATTGATGCAGAGTGCGCAGACAATTCCAAGATACTTTATGTATTCAATGTTATGAAGTCTAGCATGTTCACCATGTGACAAGCAGATGGTGAAAGACTGCTGTATAATAGATCTCAATATTAACTGTAGAGCATGCTGGGAGTGTTGGTGAATGGCACACAACAGAGTAAAAGAGAAGCAGTGACCTTCTGTCCCATCATTTACCCCCACGTGCCCCCCACGCTGCTATCAAATTACTTTGTTTTACCCAATTAAAGCAGCCGGCTGGGCATCAAGCAGGCTGCCATTTTTCGCTCACCTGAACTCATGTGACTTCATCGCTCTGTCATTGGGAGGGATGAGCGTCAGTGGGTGATTTTGGCATGGCAGAGGGCTGCCTCGGACCCCTCCGTTTTCACTGAGATTAATGTAGCGATCCTCTGGTTGGAGGGAGTCTCAGTCTGCACCACACTGGTCTTGCTCACCTGCTCCCCCACTAGTGTACTGTACACTTACACACCCTCAGCACCGGGAGAAACGCACAGGGTTTACGTTTTACGAGATCTTGTTTCACTGCTCAATTAAAATGTTAATGAGTGAGATACAGCATGTGAGGTATCCTGAACTCAGTCCACACTGTAAAGGTGTCATGTTGTTTACCAAGATGCAAGCTAAACATGCCGTAACCTTTTGTGGCTTGATGATAGAGGAAGGCGGCACAGAGAGACAATACCATGGCAAGGGATGAGTGAGGGACTGGGAGGTGTGGTGCTTAACAGCCATACGAGCACAGATTATGTGCTTGAAGGGGCTGAACCCAGTGCCAGCAGTGACAGTTGGGCTGGGAATTGAGTGTGCCTAGGCTGTGCGGCTTGACTGTGCTTAGAGACACCACTGGGTCCAGGGCTCATCTCTGTAGTCCTCCTCCTCCTCCCACAGACGTATTGTGGCCAGCCGCTCTCCCCGGCCCACTGGGATAACAAACAGGCCCCTACTTCTGCTTGATGAGGACTCACTAATGGCTGCTTCTTTGAAAGCCGGTGGGCTTGTTTGAGGAGGAGTGTCTTTGACTTCCATTCCAGCTTGGCTTGGCTGAGCATTCGTCAGGCCGCCTGGCTTTGCTGTCCTGCCCATTCGACGGTCCGCCAAGGGGCTTGAACGTCTGTCATTTGTTTTACTTTCATATGGAAGTTGATGATTTACCAATAAAGAGCAAAAATAGTTTTTGATGATGCCCATAGACATATGGAGAAGGCATTGTCAAGGTAAGCAGCTAGTCGTCTTTAAGCAGCTAGTTAGGCTGGAACTGAGAAAAAGAAGAATATATATTTATATATACATACTATATATTTATTGATTTAATTTAAGTCAAATTTCCATCTCATATGCTGTGCACATTTTATGTATTACAATGAATGCTTATTTTGTGAAGATGGTCCATGATGGGAGATGATCCATTTCTCCAGCCTGTCCTACAGTGTAGAGCAGCCTGATGTCTTGCTGCCCTTGGCCTCCAGCCTCAGTGGAAGTCAGAAAGGGATGGGGTCAGTGCCTCCAGAGGGAGATGCTGTTCCTCCTGCCCTCCTCGTTACCAGCCCCATTCCTGCTTCTGGAGACTCCATTAGAAAGTTGGAGATGTCCTTGGAAGTCCCCTTTCTCTAACTTCTCTTTTCTTCATTCTCTCTCACTCTCCCACTTGCTCTCTTTTTTCACTCTTGAAACTAGGGCGGAGGTCATAATGGCGAATTTGATGTAACAGCCGATCTGCTTCCATGGAGCACCTTGTCAGCTCCAAACAATAGGTTTTCTTGAAATGTTATGCGGCATAAAGAATGTTCGCATATTCCCTGAGAAATGTCCTCGCTGGTCATTCCCCAAAGAGACGAGAACATTTGTCTGCATACATTTTCAACAGTTCTGGCCCAATAGAAAATGGAGGTTGAGACCAAATGAATTCATTTTACCCGCTTAAAGTACTGAATCAAAGTTAGTTCAACATGCATTATGAAAAAGCAAATGTATGTATGTGGATCTTGTATTTATGGTTCTTTTAAAAAGTTGGGCATTCGGACAATATATAGTCTGTTTCAGCCAGGCTGGTACTGGCTGTGTGCTGCCCATCTTATTTTTGATGCTGATTTAAGCTCTTGCTCTAACCTATTGCATAACATTGGAGCTCTTAGGCCGAACATGAAGACTGCGAAAAGTAACAGATGTTAGTGGTTGCATAATGGCAAGAAAGAGGCGGCCGACTGTGATGTTGTACAGTGGTGTGATCAAAAGGTTTTAATTTAAGCTGACCCCTCTGTCTCAGTGGTATCCCAAGGCTGGCTCACGGCTGGAGCTGACAAAACACAGGCTCTCATCATTGCACGGGACTGAGGACGAATGGACACACTAGCAAATCATCTCTGAATATGCAGCCAACGAACACGCACAGTATTGTGTAGGAAAGATTGTTAGTTGACATGTTAAGGGACTCGTTGAGCATGTTTAGACCACTTTTGCAAATATATTTTGTCTTATCATATTTTGATTTCATTGATAGGTTATCTATTTAAAATATACATGTACTTCCCTTTCATATCTATGTTTTTATTTGTAGAACACCACTGTAGCTGTTTTTAAAATTCAGAACATTATTATAGATGTTATACACATCTCCTA
Organism: Hypomesus nipponensis; assembly: GCF_054491055.1. Taxonomy (NCBI): domain Eukaryota; kingdom Metazoa; phylum Chordata; class Actinopteri; order Osmeriformes; family Osmeridae; genus Hypomesus; species Hypomesus nipponensis. The sequence goes on along the minus strand of NC_140374.1, from coordinate 10,204,674 downwards.
CCAGTCAGCAATGCTTGGCAGTCTTCATCTCAAATTAAATTCCTTTGGATATGACATTTTAATTGGAACACTAGTCCCAGTAATTGGACAAATTAGAGAATGTCTGTTGGGGGTAAGGTAGGCACTGGAAGAGGTGATTTGGAATTCTCTATTTAGAATTGGAATTCACCATCTCTGCTGTGTTTAATTTGTGTTGCAGTCTGTGAGTGTTGGTGCACGGGTTGCAGTAGTGCTGGAGGTCTCAACGGCACTCAAGGCTCACATTGTCTTCATTAAAAGCGATTAAGGAATAGGTCAATTTAGTCTGCTTGGCTAGCTGTGTATATCGTACTATGAAATGTCTTCATCTGTCTGTGGGTTTGGGTAGGCGCTCAGGCAGCAAATATGAACAGTCATTTTTGTATGCATGTTTGCATCTCTGATTACTGAGTCAGTGCGCCATCTTTTTATAGGTTGCTTTGTTTTGTTCTACAGTAAGGCTCTATATGCATGTGTGCATTTGTATTTGTGTGTGTGTGTGTGTGTGTGTGTGTGTGCATGTCTGTGTGCGCATGATCTGTGTACGTTTGCTGTCTGTTCACTGATTAGCCACTGTCTGGTTAGCAACAAAATACAGTGTTCCTCCTGCAGTATTTTGTAAGCAATTTAACCGTGATAGAATAAACATGAAAGTTAGTGTTGCTTGATTTCACAAACACATACCGTTGAAACATTGTTGAAACAGAACAATCAATATAATTATTTTCAAAATGTGATATTTAACATTTGTCATTGACACCACTGATTTTGTTCTGTCCATAGATGGATTTTATGTGCAGATTACTTACACTTACCTTTCTGATTAATGGAGTCATTCGGTTAACTGAATACAGTAGTGTACAGTTGACCATAAGGAGTTACGGTATTGGAATTATTTTAACAACATTTTTTGCTGTCCAGAGATAAAGTTTATACTCTCTAACCATAAAATTTGCGTTTTATTGTTTATGGCAGGTTGGACACCTGACGGTTTGGGCATTTGGTAAGGGTAAAAAAAGGGTGCCAGGTGGGACCAGGTGTAGATAAATGTTGCCCCATATGTCATTCAATTAGAAAGGAAATTGCATTTTAATCTCGCACAAGGCTAGAGATCTTTTCAATCCAATCAGTTAAATTAATCGAGCAAGTACTAGTTACATTATCCGTCGACATAGTAACAGGAACCCTCTGTGATAATCATCACAGGTACCCATTGAAATGTTTATCCAATGTGCCTATTGAAATATTGTGTATTTGCTCATTTTGTGTCAACAAAAACTATTGATACCTGTTAGAACCTGAAATTATGAGAATAATGCCGTGTGTAGTAAGTCCTGAGCACTTACCTCAATCTTTCCATGTAATAATGGACTTGGCTAGTTCTGGTTTAGTCTGCACTTCTATTCAAAATCTCCCCAAAACTGTTCCTAATAATATTAGTCGTAATCTGCCTTTGGTACACCGACTCACATAACCACAGCTAATTCAGTAACTCAGTAAAGCTAGCGTTGTGGTGGTCCTTTTAATACATTTCTTTTTTACAAACCATAACACACCACATAAAACAATGTTTTTTCATTAATTAAAGAGTATAATCCCTCATTTTAAACATTGTTGTAGAGGTCAAAGTCATGAACTCTGTATGGTGCTGTCATTCCATAGGTGTAAACCAGGGAGAATCTTTTAGGATGTGTTATAAAGAACAGGTCCATGGTAGATGCATCGGATTTGTAAAGGGGAACCCTGATTGGATCTCTGCATGCCGGAGCGTGGCGGGAACAAGGAGGATAGGAGGGTAAGGAAGGAGAGGGGCTCCTAGACACATGGGCCGCAGGGAGAAAGTTCCCCCATGCTTGTCAGAGTTTGAGGAAGTTGAGAATTGATGGAGCCCACAGGCAGGCCTGCTAATTTTAGTTGAAATCACCTAAGTGGTTTGGCTAATTTATGCATCCTCCTCGGTCTCACCCCCTGGTTCCTCTCTCTCTCTCCCTTGCCTCCCTCTGCCTCCCTCTGCCTCCTTCTGCCTCCCCCTCCCTCCAAGATCCGTCCACATAGCGTGAAGGTACCAGGAGGTGACAGAGGGAACAGAAGGGTATTTTGTGCCCAGCTGACTCGGAGAGTGCTACTGTAGGTGGTTTAAACTCTGGTAGTACATTTTGATTCAGTTTGACCCTTAACAACAGTCTGGGTTTAATGATGTATTATATGACTTATGTCACTAAGCATTCACTTAGGAACAAAATGCTCTGTATCATCTCTTGATATTTCTAAACTCAAACCGCAGTGATCAATTACAGGAAGTAGAACAGAAGCTTTTTAACCATTTAGCATCTCTTACTAAAAGAGTTCAAAACAGGGAGAATGGACTACTAGTCTGATTACAATGTGAACTTGCTGGTGAAGAAATTGCCAGTGTCAGATTTAGAATATGTGTGTCTTTGCTTTAAAGGCCCAGAGCACAGAAAGGCACAGAGCTCATATTGCCTTGCTGGAACAGTCCTTCAGGAATTCAGTAACAAATCTCACCTTCTCTTTATTTCTTGAATGTCTTTAGACATTCAAGCTTATAGAAAATGAATTTAAAATGGCCATGAACTTTAAATTGCCATGAAGGTGAAAGGTCAGTATAGATTAGCTGAATATTTTTCTTCCCATTAATTAAGATCCTCTTATACTCTTTGTATCTGCTTGTACTGTAGGTTCTTTGGAAAGAAAGCCCTTGGAATTCAAATGGGAAGATAAGAGTAGGACCAAAATCCTTGAAGGGGCTCCAGGGGTCATTTTGAGGCTAATTAGTCAATTTGTTTTTTTGACTTCCTGAAGTTTTTAGAGACATTATGGTTATATAATGTACCCCTACAATAAAAAGTAATTCATTTAGTTTAGGGGTTTGAATATATTGTCAATACACCTGTGGTATATTGCATTAAATTACTTCAAATCTTCAGATGACAAGTGAGGAGATGGCAGTATGCTTGGCAGAATTATTTAGCAAGCAGCTCTGTATATTTGTAGTGCTAATAACAGGGAAGGAAGCAGAAAACATACATTAGCAAGGGTTGTAATGTAGGATATGGAGTATCTACTTTCATTTAGTTGTACGTAAGAACTTCATGTATCACTTGGAAGCAACACTGAAGAGGGAAAGTTAGGCTGGGTAACTGAACTGGTGCAAAGTTTCCTTAGGCAGAAAGAGCAATGAATCTCTCAACAGTTTATACAACAATTATAAAAAAACGGTTATATCCTAAGTGTTTCATTTGCAGTTTCATTTTGCTTGCTTTCGCTTGCTTTTTAAATAAAACATATACTGTAATACTGTCTCTTCATAAAAAAGGTTCAGTGTTAAATCATAATATTTGTGTTAATTGATGTGTAGTCAAATGTGTACCTGAGGAAAATACAATGTGTATAAAACAAGTGGTTTTAGTTTTGCCAGGAGCAGGAATATTGAACGATAAATTATATCCATATGTCTTTTAGGATTTCACAAAACTTTTGTATCAGATAAAACAAATTATCTCTGCATGTTGTCTGACCATCTATACTCAAATCATTTTTCAAATCATTTTTCTGGGAGAGAAAATATATTTGTAGACTTGTGTGTGAGCCAGCAGTTTTTGGCAGAAGGAGTGTGGGTTTTATGTGCCAAGCACCTGGTCAAACTGCAGACAATGAGGGGCTTATGGATTCCCTTTATCCCTGGACAACTTAGATGATATCTACAATGTCAGAACTCTTTAAAGAAACTATGAGGCACATTTATTAAAGGCAGTGTTTTTGGATTAAGTTACATTATGTTGATACTTTTAACAGCATGATCCATCAAACAGCATGATCTGCCAATGACAGGGAACCTGACCTATGCGACCTTTCTCAGTATGAAGTTGATATACGCGAGTCAGTGTACTTATCGGAAGAGGATGCTGTGTTTAAGCTACATTAAACCTAACAGATTTCTGTAGAGAGAGTAGAGGGACCTGCTTGAGTCATTTAGTGATGATCTAATAATGAGTTCCACAGATGGGTTTGTTGGCTGGAGTGCTCTGCTGAGTCCACTGTGTAGGCATGTGGTAGAGAGTGTCAACGTGTCTCCCGTGCAGGATCAACTCCAAGCTCTGGGAATCGATGGCGTCTGCCAGACACACTGGCAGTCCCTGGCCCCTCTCGCCTGTTCTACCTGGGCTGGAGACCAGCCAGGGTTAATTATAGTGGAGCTCCTGAGTCTTGTGTCACTGAGGATGGCAGACAGAATATTGTCATACTGCCATGTCCTATACTGCAAAGACAAGTGGAAAGACACACTCCTCTGACAGAGTTTGTGCAGGTTCACTCTATCGCAATCACTATATCCACTAACAGTAGCAGAGTTTAATCTCTGGGGTCTAGGGGGTAAAAGAGTCCGGTGAGATAAAATGTATGTCCCAAAGACATTTGGGGGGGATTTTGTAGCTGTTGTAAAAAAAGGATTAAGATGCTGTAGTCAATTACTATTGCAGATCTTATTTTAAAGTATTTTTCTGTTTAAATAAACTTGCATTGCTAAACGTATGAATCGTTGTATACTGTACAGTATATCTCCTGGTTTTATGTATTTTTCACTCAAGAGAGCTTTGGGTAAGGCAGAAGAAAAACAGTAACATTTACAAACATTTATTTATTATTATTTTTTTCAACTTTTAAGATTAATTATAAAGACAATTTGTGAATCTCAATATCATCTCTCATTTAGCTTTTTTCAAGAGTTAAGTGTGTGAGTTTTGCTCCTTTTTCACATCTGTCTCGTCATGCTGGTGTACACTGCCCTAGAAAGAAAGTACAGTTTGTGTTGCCAAACTTTTCTCCCTGTCTAGATATTTTTAAAATGCCCCATTTCCGCCATTGTTGTGCCATTGTTTTGACCTTATTCGGAACAATTTCCCCAAGTCAAATTAGCTTTCAAATTCAAAGAAATGTTCTAATGTAATAGTTTGATGGTTATGCCTCTGAAGTATGAAGGAATGGGAGGCCAAGCCACTAGGGTTAATAATATTCCTCCTCTTCAACAAGTACCTTGGGATCCTTTGTGTCCTTGAAATCAGACGGCATCTTGTACTGGGCACCTACTGTACAGTATCAGGGTTACTCTGCAGCACTCAGGGGTGAAAACTGTCTACAGTCTCAGAGCCCTGATCACATACTCTCAGACCTGCTCACTCACCACATTGTGGAACTTTACCTTTCATATACTGATAAATGCTGATGTAAAGAATCTCATATATCTGCTGTATCAAATCTGAATCTCACCTTCATAGGAAGTATCGTTCCTACTTGAGTTTCAACCAACGAGGATTGCTACCGTATCTACTTCTCGTTTATATGTTTTTAGATGTGGACTTACTTTCCTTGCAATCAATTGTGCAGTAATCTTCCTATTGGATGAGAAACAAGAGCATTAACTGCAACAAATCAATAGTAGCTGATCAGTCTTTTGCAATTGTTAGCGTGAGAACTAAACTCAGCCTTCATGCAAGTCAATGAGCACCTGGAGCGCTAGTCCCAGAGGTTGCTAAGCATGTATGGCAAGGGACTACATACGCTCTGCAGCTAGGTCTCACAACCCGCTTTGATAGGACAGAATCTGGGAGGCTTTGCATGGAGATGCCGAGCCCGCCGAGATAGCATGGATCTTACTGTGCCCAGTCCATGGAGAATAGAAGTGTTACACACAACAAAAAAGGTGACTGAGAAATTCTGGGTTGGGGATTATGATTTATTAATCTACACTCCTTTAAATTTCGAACAACCTCCTGGGGTTACAATACACACTCTAGGGAGTAATCTCAATGTACAGAACAATTCAGAAGCTATGTGTTTTTGTCTTCTTGAACAGCTAGCAAGGGCTAACAGTATGTCATCACAGTGTAGCCAGGGGACTGGGAAAACAAGTATTGTTCAAGATAAGGAGGGCATGAGTATGACGCTTTCCCCCCCAAACAGCTCACAGATGGTTTACTCCTCAACATTGATTGGTGTAAAATGCAATTTGGCTTCAACTTGGTGACTTTTGTTAATGATATTGTCATATTGTCTTAATTATCATTGTAGGAAATGCATTTTTAAGTTAACATTCTTCAAAATTGTATTAAGTATTTACAGAAGCTGCTCTTTCATCTCATTACTCAAGTGAAAAATCATTGCACAGTATATTGATCTGATTAATACGTAACAGCCTATAGGTCACAAGATATTAGGCACAGCCTTCATAGATCCCTTAATCATATAATGATTACAGTTCATTCAAGTCCCACCTGTGAGAGTACAACCACCAAAAAGTCAAAGTCAACTGTTCTGGTACAGCAATGGCCTTAGGTGTATCTTCCTACTGTGGAGATTCATCCAGCAGGAGAGAAACATGTTGTCTGCCAGACATTTCTTTGGCAAACTTTCACTGCTTGATTTGGCTCTGAATCCGCACTTAGCATACCCCGCCAACAAGACTGTAAAAAAGCCACATTGTTGAAGCACAGCCTCCAAATGCTGTCAGCTTGTCATCACATATTCTGCCCCCTTTGCAAACTCACAGGAACTGTTTTAGTGGGGTTTTTTTGCACTAAGAGAGGTAGATTGAATTAGCTGCTTTTACACTTTATTAATTGAAAGGATCATTGGAAGATAATCTGTGAATTAAAAACATAAATATTTCAAAATGCAAAACCTCATGAAGTTAAATAAAAAGTGTTTGTTGTGGCCTAAATGTTTGGATATGCATATCACACTCTTTTGATCTGGTGTAAAATTACACAAGCGCTTCAGAGCCATCATCTGTGTGCCAGATCTCACCCAGGCTCCATATGCACTCAATTAAGATGGCCCGTTTCCCCTTGGTACTACATAGATGTCACTTAGAATGTATTTCTTTGGGGATTGCACAGAAATGTATCTTTAACATGAAAGCCATCCATCATTACAACATGTTGTGGTCTGGAGTCTGGCCTGTCTAGCAGCTGAAGTAGAATGAAAATGTGATGCATTTTAACAAAACCACAGCCATGTGGTGCAGGGACTGTGTGTGTTGTTTGTGTGCGCGTGTGTGTGGCGAGGATGCGACTCCTGACTGGTATGTTGTATCTGCATTCATGCAACAGTGCTTTTCAATAAAGAAATAAACTGAATTCAAATAGGAAATTGAATTATGAAGCAACATGAAACGGTTATACACTGTAATTGATACTGCAATTGATGCGTCAAATATATCTACTGTACCACAAAACATATAATGTTCAAATTTGAGATTTGAGTGTCCTTAGATATCTGCATAAATATAGAGTTAAACTAATTTATTTATTTATTCAGAACCTACAGTACATGCTAATGTCTACATTGTAATTCCCAATTGTAGCTGGTAGAATCTCCAGTCCTACTATGGACAATCATGTCATATTAGATATTAGATCCGGTAGACTGTTCTATTAACGCTTACACATTTGAAATATTTCACCCTGTGGCACATTGTAAAGTGATATGCGTGATTGAATGTTTCTCTCTGACTTGCTGCCAGGGATTTCCTCTAAATTGCTGTGTGAGAGTGCTCCAGAACAAAAGCTGGCTTTCCGTGCATTAGAGCAGAGTAAGGCGGCCATCCTTCACCTGGCAAAGTTTGAGAAAGGACACCGCTGCCTCTAGTCTACTTCGTAGAGTGCAGCGCATCTCTGCCTTGGGAGACAAAGTTTGCGTTTGAAGAGTGGACTGCAGGGAGGGATGGTTAAATGGGACGGGGTGGGCGGACACGGACACGAGGATGTGAATAGACGGTCTAAAATAAGAAGTAGCCCCTTGGTCAGAGTCGTGGCAGATGGAGGTTCAAAGAATGAAATGATGCCAGCATTCTTTGTGCCGTCCACTGCCAGCAGTGCACTCTGTGGACCGCTAGAGACCAGGACAGGGCCAATGTGATAAGACAGCTGCTTTACTCTGTAGTCCAACCTCTGCAAGGTCACTTTAGACCAGCAAAGGAGTTTGGCTACCATCAAAATGATAATAGGACTTATCAAGACCCTGAAAAAAATATTGATTACACACAAATAAACCAAGGATTTGCAGTAAGTATAATACTTGACCTTCTGCATTGATGCAGCAGGATATCCGATAAAAAAGTACTGAAAATGTCATGGAAAGTTTTTGATAGGACCCTTTGTTTTGGGACAACGTTTTAAATTAATACCTTGTTGTAAAAGCAGGAAAAAAGTTTTAAGGTGCTAATGACTTTGCCTGTCCCTATGGAGCTGCTACTCTGTTGTGGGGAAAAGTGTGTGTGTGTGTTGTGGAGTGAGAGCAGTGTGGGATTCACTAGTTAATAAATCATGCCAGATGAGTTTATCATAGAGATACAGAGACTCCTCTGGGTCCCTGGCTAACACAGATGATCTGGAAGCTGGTACAACCGTACATCACATGATAAAATGCCATTGTCACATACATCACTTTTATAGCTTCTAACTTTTTAACTTCATTGCCGTCAACTGGGCAAACTGAGTGGCTGTATGTCAAGTGTGCTGTCACTGAGCAATACGCAGTGAATTAAGGAGAAACCTTCCAAAATATCAAATTAGACACATTGTGTTTCTTATTGTTACTGCCCTTCTGAATTGAAGTTTTTCACCGCTTAATCCTTTTGGATTATCCTCTGGCAACAAATATTAATTTTTCTTGTTTACTGTTTAACTTCCTCTGTTTATTCTCTATACTACAACTTACAGTATCTTCCTCAGTGTTGCTTTCGCAGAGACAATGATGATCTCTCTAGTGGGCTGTGATTTTCTGATCTGTATAAAGCTTGTGCATCTTTAGTCTTCTTAACAATATTTTTTTGATTGAAATGTATGACCGAATGTTGTGATCCTATCAACCACAAGCTGAGTGTTTTTAATTACATTATCACAATCCATTCACAGTATTGACTTGCTTACTCACGTTACTGTGGAATTGGTTGTCTGTTTCAAAATGTACCTTGAAAGGTGTTTAAATGGTGAGGAAGCCAAACTCTTTCAATGACTTTGAAGGCAAGAACAACCAGTGTTCCATTCCTCCAGACCTTCTCTAAGGGAATATAAGTCAGTAACGGCTATCTCAGCTAATGACTTGGGAGAACAAACCCTGGTCTCTTAACATCTAAGACTTATTATTTTTAGCTCTGGCCAATGCTAAGCTTATCCTTCTTACAGGGACCACTTTTTTGTGATATCAGATGTGGAAATTAAAGCAAAATGACTTAAGGGGAAGATTGGCCACACTGCAAGTAGGCTACTCTGACCTTCAATAAAGCTAAGCTTGAAATGTGTATATTCCCCCCCCCAATTTCCCATTTCTTTTCAAATCAATTCATTTGTAACATGCTGGCTTGGCATTAAGCGCTGTTCCCCTCTGATTATTGTCCCAGACGACTCTGAAGTCCATTTCCCTTTGTTAATCACTGGGATTCATACATGATAGGATATTGGTTTCTAAGTGAAACATATTATTCTCTTTTTAATATATATAAAAAAAAGATCCAACTAATTTTGTAGCCAATTGGAGGGCCAACCACAAAGTTCTCTATGAATCGTTTCTGAAAGGAGGAGAGCATAACATTCAAGTTCCCACCTCTGCCCATCAGAGTTGGCCTCTGCTGTCTCACTCCACAGCTCTGCTGTCTTTTTGTTTAGATTTCTATTCACATGAGAACAGATTATTAAGTAGGCATGTCAGGTGGACCACGGACCGAATGCATTTTCAAACATCCAGGGTGTTTTTCTGAGTGATAGGGAGGAAGTGTTGATGCATGGCTGTCACCACTGTTAAAGACTGGGCCCGGGTTTCTTCTCAGACCATGTCACACTGACAAGCACACCACAAAGCAGCTAGTATCAAACATGTGATTTTTAGGTTTTAGTTTTAGGTTGTCATTTTTCATTCACTTCACTCAATGTTTTCACTTTGTTGTATCCCTCTGACAACATCAATTCACAACACCTGTGCGATATTCGTTGGGCATACTCTTTAACTGCCTAGCGAAATAGTAGTGCACCCATTTTCACCTCTGACTTTTGGTTTAGCACAGCTCAAAGTTCTTCAAAGTAAGTCTAGAATGTTTTTTACTTCTTCTAGTAATGAGATGAAGTGCAATACAGAAGGAGAAGAAATCTCAAGATGCTTTTCCAGGGGGCTTTGGAATACATTTGGTAAAATGTTTATGATGCCAAAGACCAGGGCTGGCTTCTCATTAGCTGATCTACTCGATGCAAGTTATATAGCCTCACTAGTCTTTTGGGTTAGTCTTCAAACGCTCCCATATTTATACCCATCAAATGGTAGTGACTGCCTGTGACACCCTTGTGTGCATTCGGGGGAACTAGCTTAGTTAAACGCTGCAGAATAAATGCAGAAATCTGAGCTAAACTTGACGAGATCAAACACACTGGTGAATGTACAGACGCTGGCCAGTGTTCTGAGTGTGCTGCATAATTCATGCTTTCCAACATGGGGTGCCTAATGAGAGTCTGGTGTCTGTTTTTGGATTTGGAGTGGTGGAAGTCTCAGTGTGACCCATACTAGATAAGAGCAAAACAACCTGGACGCTGCGCTGCACTGAGAGTCAAATTCAAGGCACACTAAGTTCATCAGTACTGTAATTTGAGAGGCTTTTGATTTTATTTTCCAGATTGAGAATTGCTCTGTTTAAATAACCTGTCATGTCATTTTTTATTTTTGTTTATATTAAATTCATCCATTAAGTTATTACTTGGAAGTGATGCAATTTTGCACTTACAAGTTAACACAGATAAACAGTTAACTGTACATGATTCCTAGTACTTCATTGGAGGGATGGGTTTTAAGTTTTCTCCACAAATTAGATGTGGTTTCTTGATATATGGCAGACTTGACACTTACTCCAGAGGGTTTTTCTCGCATCAAGCAGGGCCTGTGGTTAAATGCAAAGTTTACCACTAGCATTGTAATAAGCCACTGCAACAAAATAAGGATTATCCCTCCAGGGGGTGGTGGTTTGAAATGAGAACTCAGCCAGAGCCTGAGCACCAGAGCCTGCCATTAAACACCACACATCCCTTGAAGAGTAGCAGCGTGCTATAGCTGAACATGTTGTCTTCATTTTGGAATCAAAAGTGGCACTAACATATTCAGACTGAAGGGCCTCAATTAGACACTTTAAAACTCTGTGTAATTGGTGTCTTAGATTGCCTGTGGAAGTGTAGTTGCCACTCACAGTAATGGGGCCTTGCTCTGTTTCTGCAATGCTGTGATTATGAAGGAGAGCTGTGGTTCAAAGGTACATGTGTGGGAGAGACTATGGCCTTGTCTCGTCCCCTCTCTTCCACAGTCTGGTGTGCGGAGGGGCTGGATGAACACTAGGCCAGGCTGTCCGACAGGGGTTATGGAAGGACTTGCAACTAGTACCCAACTGTGCAAAACTCATACCTTCACCCACACTTTACAAAACAAATCTGAATTTTGCACCCAAGTTTTGTTCTTGTGAGTGAGAGCAGCTTTTCACTATTCTTGCATTTTGACTATTTATTGCCTGAGTGCAGAGAGGTATACTGAAACACAACTATATATGTTTCACTCATCCATGAAAGGGCTCCGATTGGGCCTGTTTCTCTTCTACTTTTCTTGAGTTGTGTTTTCTGAGATTCGTCTGAGATAGGGCATGTCTTGATTTTGAGCGCTGCTGTTTTCCAGGCTCTTTCCTTCTAATAGGATGATGGTGAGGATGCTGAGGAAAGGAAACAGATATAGTGCAGAAATAGTGAAACACAGGAATTGTGTGCTGGAGACAAGGTGGAGATTTCAGTCTCCCCTGTGACTCATGTTGTAATGGCACATGTCTGCCACCTCTATTCACAATTTGCAGGTAAATGGTGCTAATTAGAATCAACAAGAACGGGTAAATGTGCTGCCTTAGTTGCTATCCTCATAGCAGTGGGAAATTTACAACTGCTGAGGTTTTGAGATGTATATGAAGTCACTATGGATTAATGTTGCTTTCCAAGTTTACAGTGAGTTGAACTGTGCAAACATAGTACACATCATAGACACCTAGCCCTATTATGATAACATCCTGCTCTTTTCATTTTCTGAATGTTTCCTGTGTTAGTAATAGTCCTGTTAGTTGCTTCCACAGCGGGCAGGCCCAGTCACCCTCCAATCCAAACACGTCAGCTCTGTGATTACTTTTCCGCAGGCACAAGCAGCCCTCTGTTAGTCACTGAGAAATAAACTGTGTGTGTCAAAGGAGACCCCTGGCTTCACCTCTACATCACCCCTGCCTCCCCCTCAGTTGTAGGAGCTCCACAGCATGACTGGCCCGGCCCTCCCACGGGCAGCCCAGCCAGAGAGCCCAGGAACCCCAGAGCCCGTGGCTGATGTCCAGGGTGAGGGGACTCGTCACAGACACCCTCTTTAAAGAGCAGCTGGGGGTCCATCCCAGTCGGGGGTCTCGCCTGTGGATCAGAGGCTGGGGCTTGTCTCCATGCCGCCACGCTGCCCGCCTTTATGAATGTTTCAGTGGATCTACTGCCTTGTGTGAAGTCTGCCAGGAGAGGTCTGCTCTGCTCTCGTCTTCCAGCTCCAGCAGCTCTTGCAAGCCTGCCTGCATGCCTGCCAGTCTGCATACTTGCCTGCCTTCTCGCTTTGCCTGCCTGTCCGCCATTGAGGCTTGCTGTATGTGTAAGGCAGAGATGTGGTCAAGCAGATGAAGATATTGAGCTTCCTGAGGGCCTGTTTCCCCTTTTTCCCCTTAGTGCACAAGGGAGGCAGGTGGGATTAGAGCACTCAAGCATCCAGCTCTCTCTCTCTCTGTCTGACTCCTAACAACCCTCATATTGGAATCCTGTCAGCAGATTGGTTTGTCTCTTCTATTAGCATTTTGTAGTGGTGTGCATATTGAATAGTTTGGAATTTGTCTCAAATCTCTTGACTCTGGCAGGCCTTTTCTTACGTTGTCACAGTCATCACACAAGACTTATTTTTTGCCTTATAATCAGTAATAGTTTTTTTGTTATTTTAGTTATTTTGGTAGGTGTAGGTAGGTGAGTGTTTTAATGTTCCATTGTGAACTGTGAAATGATTGAGACAAATTTACATTATTCTTGGATTTTCAGGAATATTTGATTAACAAGGCCCTGCTGTATTGACTTACAAGAACTCTTAAGCCTGCGTCTTCAGTTGATACTGTATGTGCGGTAGACCTGTTTAGTGACATTTAGATGCAATCATGAGCCTAGTCGGCATGAAGATCCTCATTTCCTCCTGGTGGCCATTGACATCCTTCTTGTCTAGTTATTGTTTCTGATAATTAAAGGTGGAGTGTGTGTGTTGTGTGTGTGTGCGGTTCCATCATAGACTGCCCTGTGTGAATGCGGTAGTAGACCCTTCATGACTCTCAGTTTCCACGGCCCACTTGCTGACTCAGGAAAGGCCACGTTTGCATAATTATCTGTTTAATTGGAGGGGTACAGACAGAATATAGCCCTTTCATTGTAAACTGGGGAGTCTACAATGCATTTGTTACACAGATGTAGGGGTTGAGAGATTACGTAGCAAGCAAATTGCCAGCTCATGTTTTTCTCTCTCTGCTTAACCAGATAACAGTCTGTGCTAATAAACATTCTCACCCACACATATCGTTTTTGTAAACTCATTTGCTCGATCGTTACGAAGATCATTGCATATTTAAAAATATATGTATATGTTTTACTCGTGGTCATAAGGTCAACCGTAGTTCATTTAGTGGATGTGGATACCATTCTGTTCATAAAGCTGGCTCATGAAAGAAGGTATTATGTGTCTCAGTGATAGAAGGACATGTAAAGCAGTGAGAAAACACACAGAGGAGGATAGGATGGTGTAGGGGTGGAGGAGGCAGTACACCCAGGGGGTGGAAGAGTCACCTCTCGACAGAGCAAGCAGTGCATGATGGGAGTCCCATCTGGGCTTCACAGTCCAATGACAGTAGAGAGGCATTAGAGCCCCCTCCCCTTCACCCCGCTTCTCCCCCTCCCCCACACCCTTCCTGTCTGTGTTCATCTCCCAGACTTCAGCTGTGGCCTGCTGAAATCCTCCACTGCTGAACAATTAACTGGGAGAGTGTGAACTATAATTAATGTAATTAATATTTTGTGCCAATGAAGTGGAAGAGGGGAAGGAAAAAAAGAAAGGAAAAGCTTGAGTTTTAATTGAAAGGAGCTTTGAGAACAGGTCAGAGCTCGCTGGGTTTAGACACTCTTTCGTTCCCACTGGCTAATGTCAGCTTTATAGGTGTGTATGCACAATGTGCCAGTGGATAAGGCTGTACATGACATGTGCGTGTATCTCCTCCTACCACAATGACGGTACACAGGAGACCACTCCGTTCACATCACATTTTTTGGCATCAACATGTCATGCCAATAGCAGCAGAGGCTTTTGCGGATACAGTCTTAGTTCTAAAGGAAGCTTTGCTGTAAGTGGTCTTCTCTCTCTCCCTCTCTTTGTCTCTCACTCGGTTGGATACTGTAACACAGAGGGCTTTGACGGTGTCGCTGGTAGAGGTGGTTGTGCCTGTGTCTGCCACAGTAGCAGCGCTGGCTGGTTAGTCTGTGATCAGACTGAGCCTAGCCTGCAGAGAGCTGGCACAGAGCTCGCTCCAATCCCATTCCATGTTCAAAGGTAGAACAGGCCTCTCCCAGACCCCCTTCTTTGATGTGCTCTCCGACACCAGAGAGTCACATCACTGCCACCAGTCAGCTCCTGGCAGCAGACAAGAGCTTGCCACAGGGAGGAGGAGGAAACTTAATTGGCTAGTCACAATGCATTTCTTCAGACACGGCTCATATTTCAATCGCAGACCTACTTTTTCCGCCCGCTGATAATATTTGGGTGAAACAAAGTAAACAATGGCACCAAGCGGAAGAAACAGATTTTTCTGGTGCATCTGAAGCTACGGTGCTGGTTGCTTCCAAAGCTGAGCCAGGATTAGTGGGAGAACAATGGCTGTCTCCAACTGCTTTTCCATACAGCGGAGGATTGTATCATCACACTGTCTGCCTTATCAGGATCACGCACATTAGAACACATCTTAGTTGGTCTGAAGTATCGGAATTATCTCTAAATAAAACATGATAACAATCATGACTTTAATCTGTGTATATGTGTATAGAAGGTGAGTGAGGCCCCATCAACAAGAGGTTACATTTACATAAGGTTGCTATGCATGTTACCTCAGACAGGGCTTGGAATAAGTGAAATCAAATTATTTTTGTTGCAAGATGTATATTAGCACCTTCACGTCTCAGAGGAGCATCTGTCTTAATGATTTATACCTTAGATAGCCCTCAGAGAATTAGGAACTGAGAGGGTGATATTCGTTCTCCTAGTCTCAGGATTGTAAGAAAACATCCCCTGGATAGAAAGTAACACAGGGAGCCGGAAAATATCTGCAAGACGGCCCCCTCCTGGCCTTACAAAGGAGATGATAATTTTTGAGAAGGTGCTTCAACCCAGTCCCAGTCCGGGGTGGTGGGCTATCCCGGGGGTTTAGTCTGGTAGTCTGACTGATAAAATGAAGCACTTCTACAGACCTGGGCAGTCTGTAGAAGTAGCAGAAGCAGACCACATCAGTCTTCTCACGAGTGAGTCAGTGCCGAAGTGTTGTTTTTGTGAATGGTTGTCAGGAAAACAAGACGGTTGTTAACAAATCAAACGTCTTTGTCGTGCGGTCACATCCATCTTCATTTTAGGACGTGGACCTCTTCTTTGGTAGCTATTGAAGGACAACTTTCTGCTAGAATTCCACTCTTGTTGCAAAATACTGTGGATGTTCACCAGTAATTATACCTAATAATCAAACTTTTAATCTATTTTTGTATGATGTGGATGTTATGCATAAGCAAAAATACATGTTTGATCTGTGATCCTCCAACCTGAACTAATGATGAGTGTTCACCATGCATACTGTCTGCCTTGTCAGGTTGAAATTATTTATTTTAATTAGGGGAACTAGGAAGAATAAGAGTACTGTTATGTACCACACCCTGGTGCTTTGGTGCTGTGCCATGAGTAGTTTTATGTGGAAAAACACCTTTAAAACCAGGCGGTAATCCTTTGTGATAAGCTCTTTGTCAGTTGTATGTGTTACAAGAACAGCCAAGAGAATCCTATGCCTACACATACTATAGTCAGGATTACAGCAGGTTTTGTTTGCATGTTTGGACCTGAGGATGGAAGATATCCTTCTGGAACTGAACCTCTCTCCTCTCTCCAAGAATAATAGGTCCTTGAAAAGAGGGTGTTGAACACAGACAAAGACACTGTCAAGAAATGACAATAGACATAGATGCTTTAGAGAAATTATATCCAATTGCATTGCATGTATTAAATACATAGACCATTTCAAATGTGCCTGTCTGGTTATAGTAGTATGAATAAAAGGGAGGAAGACCCTTAAACATTACCCACTGTCTTAAATAAAAATAATATTGACAGCCTATAGAGCCATGTCAAAGTGCTTAGGCCAAGGAATCACTCTAACAGCAAATAATGTGAAGTATTATCCCTCTACCACCATCTCCTCCATCTATTTTATTACCTTCTAATCTCCTGGACAGATAGGAGCTATGCTGCGACCAGCACGCTTAAACCCTTTGGAACCAATTGTAGGAGAAAGCCTGTCTTGGGATGCCCCCAGTGGAGAGTAGCTAGGCTCATTAGCTAAATCCCCACCGAGGGCTAATACAGCCCTCTAGGAGAGCAGGGGAGAGGGGAAGAAGAAGACGTTTCTTTGACTCCTTCTGAGGGGGGTTTCTTTCCCACATTTTCTTGCCTGCATCAGCAGCTGAGAGGGCGATGCATGTCGCCTGTTCTGAAGACGCCCTCGGCGCTCTGCCCAAACCTTTGTTGGGATTTATACAGCGAGAGAGAGAGAGAGAGAGAGAGAGAGAGAGAGAGAGAGAGAGAGAGAGAGAGAGAGAGAGAGAGAGAGAGAGAGAGAGAGAGAGAGAGAGAGAGAGAGAGAGAGAGAGAGAGAGAGAGAGAGAGAGAGAGGGTGTTTCTGGTGGTCTACTGGTCTAGGGTTTGGTTATTGATGCCTAGATTCAGGTAGAATTTAAAATTGTGTCTGCATGTTGTAATTACATTTGAGCATAAGTTCTATGGTAAAAACAGTGAGGAAGCCTCTTTTGAACCTGACCTGTCCAACACTGGACCTACATAGGGCCAGCCAATAAAAGAGGACTTTCCACTGCTCTGTTTACAGTAAATGCATGTACTCTGACCTTTCCATATTAGTAAATGGGAATAAAACTCTTGTTTTGTTAGTAATGATTGGGGAACGGGAGGCCACAAAGCAGGCAGGTCCCCACTTAACCAGAATTTATCTTTTTGGCACTTAGAGTAGGGGTTTTGAGAGCAGTTATCTATGGCCTCCCCCTTGAACAAGTAAACAGCCCATTTATTATTAACTCAGGTTTAAGGTAGGGCATTAATCCTCCCTGACAGTTTGCCTACTTGTTAAAGCATGTGGTTCCTCCTGCAGAGCAGATGTGTTTCAGCTGCTGCTACCACAGCGCACCACTCACTAGATAAGGCTTCCTGGCTAGTGTCTTATCAAGTCTGAAGTACACAATTTGTGTAGGGTAGTTACATGTGTCAGTGTAAACCAAGATACTGTACTAGGTACAATATTTTCTGTCATTAGAAACAATTATTCAAAGTACCTCTGTCTTTTTGTTAGATCTCCACAGATTATCTGCTTTATTGTGGCTTGTTTGAGATCACTACCTCTCTCCTATGGCTTTTCTATCTAAGGCTATAGCACTTGCTCTTTCGCCACTTCAAAAGTTCTGTTAGGTCCACTCCATGGACAGTCCCTAACATTTGGTTGAGGTGCTTCCCTGTTTGAAGACAGAGGTTTGGACTATCTCTCTCTTGTGGCTTTGAGAATATAGAATTAGTAATCAGCTTTCTAATGTTGAACTAGCAACTCTCTGTTCGAACCCTATAGTCAGTAAGCAGGGATAATGTTTCCATGATTAAGGCTCATCGGACATTTTTATAAAAGAAGGATACCCTTCTACACACTGTATGTTTTATTAGTATGCAGAGTTATCTAACCGTCAGGAAGACAGTGCAGGTTGAAAAGGCACCACAGATTGTGGTGCTCTGATAGAAAGCTTGCATGATGGGCCTGTGGGAATCACACACGAGGCTGAGAGAAAAGATGAGCTGGAGAACAGGAGTACTTTCAGACTTGAAGGCCCTAGCTGTCCCTTTTTTAAGGGGTAGTAGCACTCCCTGTGTGAGAGTGCCAGGCCTCTATGTGCAGAATAAAGGTGTCTTGCTATTGCCTGTAGGGCTGCCGTCAGTACTGACAACAGCCTCTGCACGGTCTCGGAAAGAACACTGCAGAACAGGATTTGGAACCAGAGAGCTGCAAGTCACTTGCTAGTCTATAACACATTCACACCTACTGCACAATGTTTATAAGGGCACTTTACATTAAGGTTACATTAACTTCCACGTCATTACATGGCAATACCTATTGTAACTGCTACATAGGAACTGCTGTGTTGTTACCCTCCGTTACATTATGATTAGTTAGTTAGTAGGTAATGTAACCTTCATGTTAAGTGTCACATTACTTGTCATAGAAGGGGTTGACCAGATTTATTAGTAGCCGACCTGGAATCATTAAACCATCAACATCTAGCACTTGGTATTTGGAATGAATTAAGTGGGTTGATTACAGAATGGCATATATTCACTGCAATAAACATATAAAGATAGTTTCCATGTAACATTTACTTCTTGGGCACAACAACTTGTGGTCAGTATATTGTTATACTTGAAAGGTCATACCTGACAATATCCTAACTCATCATTGTCTGGTAATTGTACTGTATTCTTGCTGTCTCCTGTAAAGACCTAAACTTTGTGTGAAGTTCACCAAGTAACCTATTGACCCTGGACAGAGCGTCTCACACAGAAAATCTGCATGTCAGTGTACACATCACTTACTTTACATGTACACGAAAACAAGGGATAATAAAGTAAGAAATTGCATGGTGAGAAACAAGTGGTGATTACCGTGCATGCACAGTAGTTGAGCTAGTACATGGAAAAGGACGACTGAAGGAGAAGAATAGTTTGATTTGAATGAATACTGCTCTAATTCTTCCCTCTTCTTATGATTATGATGGAGGAAGTGTATCCGACCACTGCTGAGATAAATCTCCAGACGTAAAGGGCTGTATGAATTATGACATGAAGATAATTCTATCATTCTTTGGATATTTCACCATCCATTTCTGCTCTGTTGGCTTCAGAACTAGAACTCTGCTCTTGCACAATAGAGCATCTGGTTTAATTAGCCAAGTTTTCCCTACTAAAATGTACTTTCTCTAAGCCACTAAACCTCTTCAATACCAGCACATTCAACATTCATGCCTTGGCAAATACCCGATTGTCTGGTGCCAACAGTACCCAAAAATTGTACTGTTGGTACATTTTGGTACTTTTTGCCACATTTTTTCTACGTTGAAGTTAGTCATTTAGATGTGCCTTGGTATGCTTCACTAGGAAGCTGTTTGGCCCCGCCCATGCTCTGAGGTCAACTGAAAGGTCACAAAAAGGACACTGCAAGGACGTCATAGTCTTCTTCAGATCCAGCAACGCTCTCTGCACATTTTAGCCCAATCCAGTCTAATCCATCTCCACTGTGTGTTTGTATGTGTATGTTTTTGTATTTAAATGTGTGTGTGTGTGTATCTGTGAGTGTCAATGTACGTGCGGTGTGGGCCTGCTGTACACTGTGCTGGGGGCCAAAACACTAGAGATTGCTTTGATCTGGATTCTATGTGTCCCATCCAATCACAATCATGTCACCGGCTCCCCACGGCTGAAGCGACTCATTCATGGTGCAGAGACTAGGTCTTGCATTTTATTACTTAATGTACACTTCATTTTACTGGAGCTTTGCTCACAAAATGGCTCACCATATACTGCATGCTGTAGATGTTCAGATAAGACAGTGAATAGCGGTTGACTGTGTCAGTCCAGTCAACAGTTGGTTGGTCGAATTGCAGTACCAACACAGCATGGCTGTTTCAGCCATTTTATTACACACCTGACTTCTACATTCCCTCGAGGTGCTGTCTGGTTCTTAAATAAGTTGTGAAACAGGCATTAACCTTTACATTAAACTGTATGTAAAGACATGGTTCCCAGGACCTGTCTAGGAACTAGTTTAGCAGTGGAAGATACTGTGACTGCTCTAAGAGGTGTACACAAATCATGACACAGCAAAACCCAACCTTTTTATGCTCATAGAAATTCAGAGGGTCACTTTTTTCACATCACAAATGGTTTCAGCTTTTTTTTGCATTTTTGCAGCAGAGTAATAAGCAAAGAGTCCAAAGTGTGACTAACTGACAGTAAGACAAATTTGTTGATAACTGGGGCTGACAGTGAGTGATGGACTGCAAAATTGTCTGCTCCCATTACCTTTTGAAATTGAAATACAGGTGGTGTCATATCGTTTGTATCCATGGCAACTCTAGACCATTCTTGCAATTGGGTGGACACGAAACAAAAGGAAGAGTGCTAGAGTGAGGGAGCATCTACTTACTTACGTACTTTTCACTGAACACCACTGAAAGTATATGGGCAATTACGCTTTGGTTTAAGAAAAGCGTGTTATACATAACATGTATTGTTATTATTATTATTATTATTATTAACTATGATTGTTCCATGTTGCCATGAATAGACGAATCCCTGTCCAAACATCTGGCTAACAGAAAGAAGTGCCCATGCTTGAGAGAGAGTGAGAGGGAGAGACAAGGACAGACAGGGAGAGAGAGGGAGATAGAGAGAGAGAAAGAGAGAAAGAGTGACTGGGTACAACATAACAATAGTACAGTCCTTCCCTACTCTCCTCTGCTGTGCCTGGCAAACCAGAGAGGGCTTGCATCTGTAGGAGGGGTGGGATGTCTAACAAGAACTAATGCTGTTTATGAAAGCTGAATTTTTGCATCTAATCACAATGTCTATTCCCATGGGCTTGCTAGTTACTCATGCTTCCCTTCAGACTGGTAGAGCACCTCTTCCAGGAGCGGCAGTATTTTTAGGATGTTGTGAAGTTTCCTCGGCTGCATGCGAAATGAGATGCTCGCCTTTAGGGGGATGTCGAGTTTGAAGATGATGTCCTTTGGATTTGATTAATTCAGTAACAGGGGAAAGGAGCTGTCCCTGACTGAAAATAGATTCCATGTAAATGACTATATCTCTGTTGTTTTCTTATTTCTTTCTGTTTGGTCTTGGTCCCAGTTATCAGTGTGTTACGACAGGTAGAAGATAAAAAAAATAAGATGATGGTCTAACAGGGAAGTTGGTGTGCGTGTTTGTTTGTGTGTGGGTATGTGTGTGTGTCTGTCTGCTTTGTGTCTGTGTGTGCGTGTGTGTGCGTGTGTGTATGTGTGTTTGTATTTATGAGTATGTGTGTGCCCATGTGTGTTTATGAATGTTTGCATGAGCATGGAATAATAGACTTAGCTCAGACCTGTCGCCTTCCCAGCAGAATGTTCCTCTTCCTCCTCTCTTCCTGGCTGATCTTCTCTTTGCCTGTGCTACACCTGTCAGGGGCACAGGGATCTGAAGTTTGCCATCAAGGCTTGCATTCCCACAAACAGTTGCAATTGTTTTTTTGGGGAATATTACCAATGTTGATGACACATTAAAGTTACAGGATATACTTAAACCCTGTGAGCAAAATGCCAACAAGAAATACAGCATCTAATCTTTCTTCAGACCTTCCAGAAGCACACTTCTAGAGTCTCTGTTGAACCTGTAATAAAGGTATTTTTGTGGTTGCCATCAAAATGGCTGTTGAAATTGATGTACTGTCGATAGATGACAGATTTCAACAACTACAAAATGGCAGGTATAATACTGCACAAGGGATAATGAAAAGTGTGATTTTTAGAAAAGACTATTGATTTTCCCTGGCCCACTTTAATCAGTTTATACTATTCCCTCTGTTGTGTAAGATAATATTGTAGGTCCATGTCAGTCGAGTACTTGCAATTCTGGTTGATTTCATGCCTTAAAAGTGAGTCTAATGACATGAACAAGTCTTACAACAAACCCTCCAAAGATTAAAGAAAAATGAAACAAAAGCACATTTTGGTACAACTTTGATATGCTGCTTTGATACAATGCTAATTAGATCACATGCGGTGTCTTTTTGTGAATTTTACTACCCTCCTCTAATTAAAACACCCAGATATGCCTTGGTGTGCGATCGGTTTTCCACACAAAGCAGGAGTGTGACAGAGATGAGTGATGGCCTGTTGAGGGCTGACACCCACATCATGTCTGTCTGTCCGGCTTGGACATCAGTGTCCCACTGGCGTTTATGTTGATCCTCAGGGCTGTGGTGACAAAGACACCCTGCGGCCAGCTCCACAGTGTGGAGACTCCGGGCTGGCTCTGGTGCTGCTGCTGGGGGCTTAGAAGAGATAATTGTGTGCCTGTAAGACCAGTGTGCAGTCTTTGGATGACTAATGAAGAATCCTCAGCTTTTGAACACGCTGTTCACCTCCTTCAGCACTAATTAATGGCTCATTGGAAAAGGGCTGCATTTCGCCCAAGCCTTTTTCACCTATTATCCAGTGCTTTATTAAAGGCCTCTTCTGCATACTGAGCGAGTATTAAGCCTGCCTAGCTAGTGTTAACCCTGCTCTGAAAGTCTTTCTGCAAAGTGTGTTTTTCTAATGAATTAAAGATGGCTCCTCTCTTCCTGGCTGGTAAACACTACTGCTGCATCATTTACATGCAGATTTAAACAAATGAGCACCATGCTTAATGCACACTTCACATAATAAATAAAAAACATTCAATACAGCGTACAGAGAATCACAGGCAAAAAACAGACTCTGCACATCACACGGCCGCATCTTAATCGCTGTCATCTTTTGAACTTGTGTTTTGTCCTACCAGAAAACATGGCTCCACGGTGTTCTGTAGTTCCTGGATATGTTTTCCAATGCACAACAAATACTACATTGGGTGTGCACTGCATCTCAGTGTCAGGCAGTAGTGTGTGTTTGTGTGAATGGGTTTATCTGTACCAAAGCTGACCTTCCGGTGTGCTGGGCCGTGAGCTGACTGTGGGAGAAGCAAATCACAGCTGGGAGAGCCTGAGCAGTTCTTGATCTAACAAAAACAACCGCTGATGTGAAAATGGCTCAATTAAGGGTGGCTGTAAACTCGTTAGGGCCCACGTTGAGCCCGCAGAGGCCCGGGGCTTTTTTTTATTTATTTCTCTGCCGCAGTCAATATTGCTTCAGCACATTAGAATGTGTGTGGGTGATGGGCACTCAGGGGCCACGGACGTGTCAGAAAGTGCTCTCCTGGTGGACACTTAAACAAAGAATGAGCCTACGCTGTTCCTGTGTAGAGGCACAATTACCCATGCTGTTTTCCTGGTGAGAGAACATAACAGCGCTCTGCAGTTCTACAGCTCTCTCCTACAGGCTAATAACAGGGTTTCAGTCCTTCAGTTTTATTGCTGGCAACATGATGTCAGCATCAAAACACGCTCTCCACTAGCCACAGATCAAAGCAATAGTCTTAAATCATGGTTTTTTTGTCTTTGACAGGTTGTAACGATAAGGGCCCCTTTTTTCCCTGGCTCTGTCTGCGGAAGACCTGAAGTGAGCACACCTTCTTTTCTCTGAGAGAGCTGAGATGCACACAGACAAATGATCACAGTGGCTGTTGGGCAGCCAGTAGCGCTATCCGCCGGCTGCCGCCAACGTTTGTGTCTCTGACAATTAGGCTCCTGCCTGACAGGGAGCATGGTTCAGCCACTGTGTTAAGAGACTTTGTCAAATTTGCAGCCCATCAAAATGCACACCGGCCCCAGCTGAAGTCAGTCATCCCCTATTAACGGTGGCCCTATTAGCTCCCCCTGTGACCTGTGTGGTGGGAAATGAGAGGCGTGGAGGTGCAGTCATTTATATAACCAATGTCAGGGTGCGTTGGACATGGACGCCCCCCTGTCCCCCTGTCTCCCGGTGCCTCATCAGGCTCTCTGATCAGATGGGGATGCATAATACATCAGACGGCCAGTAAGTGGAGGGAAGACATTCATCACTGTCCACCTTTCATATTAGATCCCACAGACATGGCGATCAGTCAGACACATCAGTATTCAGTCCAGGCTGAAGGCTTTCACAGGGAGATGCTGGCATCTGTGGATATCGTCTGTTATAAACCTTGCTGTTACAAAGATAAACTCACTCACTGCACAAGTGTTCATTCTAGCAATAGTTTTGGTCATAAAAGTGAAATTTTCTCCTCATTCATTCAGAGGGATGTGGGTGTGAGAGGAAGGAAAGAGGCTTTGCCAACTCTGTTTTTACAGTCTCCCACTGTTTTCCATTTTCAGTTTGCTTTTAGCTTCAAAAAGGCAGTAATCCATGTCCGCCTATATGCAAAGCACAAACCAATGCACATCTCTTTTTATAGATTTCATTGTAGAGGTTTTGTTGGAATTTTTGCAGTGTCGTTGGACAGTTCTTTTATAGACTTTTTGAAGTGTCTTACCTGTTTTGCTGTTATTCTCTTCCTGAACCATAATAATATCATGATGTGCAGTACTTAACTAGACTGTATTACCCTCAATTAAGACCGATACACTGTAAATTATTTCTCTAACACTTTCATGCCACCTGTGACATTCTGCCATATTCATTTGAACATTATATTGACATTGATATTCAAAATTAAAATGAAAAGAGTTTATCCAATGATCCCAACTAACAGAATTCTCTCTTCTCTCCCTCTCTCTCTCTCTCTCTCTCTCTCTCTCTCTCTCTCTCTCTCTCTCTCTCTCTCTCTCTCTCTCTCTCTCTCTCTCTCTCTCTCTGTCTCTCTCTCCCCATCCTGCTGGTGGTGTTCTGTCCCATCTTGACATGACCCCAGGTAAGCCGGACCTGCTTTGGTACTTAGTTTGGTGAATGTAATGATGATGAATTTCTGAATTGGCTACAGGAGCTACATACTAAACCACAATCCCTGCTGGAGCACCTCTGTAATAGCTGACTTTGCAGATGATTTGTGAAGAGATACAATCAGACAAAAAAATGACCTAAAGGACTATTCTGGACCCATTTTCCAGAGCCTCTAAGAAACATGAGGGCTACAGGGTTCAAAAGTCTCCCACAGCCTCTTGTCAACATGATTAATTAAGACTTAACTGAATTACCTTAACATTCCACAGGAAATTGAACTTACAATCGAAATCTGAGTGCTTTATTACCGCCATTCACAGATTCTCTCAAATGGCCTAAAATTACTGTTATGTCTTTTTCTATAAAGGTCTTATTCAGCTATAAAGGAGTTACTCTTTGGTCCTCTTCAGAAATGGCATATAGCAGTTTCGACCATTTAAAACTCTAGATATAATCTCTTGATATCTATCTTCTGTTGTACAGACAGGGATAGACTGTAACGGTAAATGGGAATACATTTCAGTCAGAACAGCTGTGCTAGAGGATCAGGTTCAGTCTTAAATTCAGGATGTTTAGGTCTGTGGTGTCCAACTGTCAGATTCTCCTTTGGGCAGCACATTTACTTTGAAATAGAAACGATTAGTCCTTCTGTTAAGGTAGTCCAATGGAGCAGGAGATTAGCCAAAACATTTCCAGTGCCCCAGTAATCTTAGTTGAGAGGATTTCTATAGCAGTCATCTACCTTATGCTGAAATCATCACTGGAAACTACAGTAAGAAATCTATGGTTGAGAAAAAAACAAAGTTTATCGATTATGATCTTAATAATAAACAATAGTGACAAGGATTTAGGGGGGAAACCTGT
Source organism: Hypomesus nipponensis (assembly GCF_054491055.1). NCBI lineage: Eukaryota > Metazoa > Chordata > Actinopteri > Osmeriformes > Osmeridae > Hypomesus > Hypomesus nipponensis. The sequence continues at coordinate 10,178,764 of NC_140374.1, read as the reverse complement.
TATCTCCAAAGAAATTCTGAGAAAGATGGAGAGGAAGTCTGGAGCTGAGCGGATAGTTGGACAACCTGCTCACTCTACTCAGATGTCTGCTTCTAATTTGTCTCAGCGTGCCTGAGGAAAGGTCATGATCCAGATGCTTTCACCCTCCGTCGCTGCTCCGCAGCTTTTCACAGGAGAAAGAGAGGCAGAGAAGCAAGGGAAGAATGAGGGAAAGTCCTGGTATTTCTGAGCATGCACGCTCTCTTATTTCCCCCATGAAGGGCCGTCCTCATTTATTATGAGCAGGTCTGTCCGACAGACCAGCATCTCATTTGCAGGAAAGGGGAGTGCGCTTGAAGGGGAATGGATGGATAGATGGGGAAGCCTGTAGATGGCTGATTGGATCTACAAGCTTATTGTGGCATTGAGGTGACTGAGAGGGGTCCCATTGGGGCCAGTGTCTCTGGGATACCTTCTCCCTGCTGTGACAGCTGGATCCCACCTCTATCTCTCTCCATCCCTCCTTCCTTTTAATAAAGCCCACCTCAGTGTCTCTCCATCTCTCTCTCTCCCTGTGCTTCTTTTTCTTTGTCCACCCCTGTCTCACTTTCTGTTTCCTCAGCGAGTAAACACTTTGTCCAAAAGAGGACTTTAGAAAAGACGCCTACTGTAAATGTATAAAGGTATATTCTGTTGAGAAATGCTTGTTCTGGAACACAAGATAGGTGAGCTCTGCTTTGACTATTCCTAAATGAATGTGAAGCAACCCCCCTATCTGCACAAGACCAAAGTGTCTATGGCTTTTCTTGATTTCAAGATAAGCTTGAATTTAACATTTTGCTACAAAAAATGATGAGGGTACACTGTAGGGGCACTTTACAGTGCCACAAAGCATGTTTAATTGAACATACTTTAGTAGTACATTCAGTACAAATTCTCTCCACAGCATTTCTTCATGCATAACATGTACTGTATGTACGGGACTGCGTCTGTAAAAAAGCACATTCATTTTTTTTCATCTTTCCATCTTTAGGTGTTTTGCACAAAGTTTTGCCACACCAAGTCAGATGGTGTATAGGTTTCAGATGATCAATAGCAACTGAAAAATAAACAGTTTTAGTGGGTCCAGACTCAAAGGTAATAATTAATTTAATTTAGTCAGTCATGATTTGTTTATTTCTCTGAGTGAAATTGACACACTGTTTTTGTTATTTGGTGTGTTATCTTTGCTGCAAGCAGACATGTATTAGTCACATAAAATACATCTTAAAAGAGCTTTGCTTTTAACAGACAAACACAAACATAGGTACAACTGTTGTGAGTATGGTATGTTGATCAATAACAATGATTTATTCAATAGCAATGTATGTAGAATGAGGATGTGGATGTGTGTCAGGGAAATTGTTAATAGAGATAGTTGTTTGAGTATAGGAAAGTAATAAAAGAGAAATATGTCTAAAATGAACAAACCAAATCCCCTTTTTTGTTTTGTTCTTTCTCAAGTAATTTCATTATTGTCGGTCAGAGTTTACGGAGGGCATCTGAACCCTGTGTTAGTCGGTTTCCTATTTGGTGTTGTCTAAATGCTGCCTTTGGATCAACGTCCTGAAATAGAGTCCAAAACATAAGGGATCAAGTATGTGTGTGTGTGTTTGGCCTGCCTCTGCAAAGGCCCTTACAGAAGTTAACTAGCGTGGCATTGACAAAAACTGCGGTCCCTTTGGCCACTGTGGGTGTACAAAAGAAGCAGCTTTGCACTGGGAACTGGCACTGGCTCCCACACACACAAACACTCTGACACACACTTCCACAGACACACATGCGTTCACACTGAGACTTTTATAGCATCAACAAGGGGAGTGTCAGAGTCAAAACATCAGAGTAAGTGTTTGACTCAGCTCAACCCCTCACAGACACTTTTAATGGAGTATGCTCTCCACCCTTCACCCAAGAACGAGACCAGATGGAGTTTAGTACAACATCCTCTCTTTCTCTCTCTCACCCTCCTCTCTGCCTCCCCCTTCTCTCTCTCTTACACTCTTTCTCTCTCTCTCACTCTCTCTCTCTCTCTCTCTCTCTCTCTCTCTCTCTCTCTCTCTCTCTCTTTCTCCCCCTCTTTCGCTCTACCCCTCTACCTTTCTGAGCTAAAAAGTGTTGGGAAAGGGAAGTTAATGATATAAGAACCACCACACTGTCTCTTTAAGTGGGGATTACAGAAAAAAAGGAAGTGGAGAGGCCAAGGGAATGGAGGGGGCTGTGGGGGGGGGGGGTCGTGAGTGTAAAAATAAGACGCCCGGCAGGAGCGGAGCTGCAAGGTCACCTCTGCTGTAGTGTCGGGCCTGTCGGATCGAAGGCACGGCGAAGGGGCCGCTGAGCTACGGACCGGTCTCAGAGGAATGCTTCCGGAAGATCTGCTGCCATACCTGAGGCAGACGCTCATTTATCTGGAATGCCGCGCTCCGACTGCTAACGACCAGCTCAAATTGGACTATTTTTTCCCATTTGTCAGCCAGCCAGCTGCACTGGCTCGGCTGCACATCTGTGCGGAGGGAATGGCTTAGGACAATGAAAGTTACATGTTCATTTTTCGAACTCTTCGTTGTCTCCTCTCTCCCTTCCTTTGTGGTGGTCGGAAGAGGTTTTGTCAGCAGACGTCAGTCAGTCATTCAGTCTAGAAATGTCTGTGTGAGATGAAGCTGGCTTGCAGGAAGCAAGCCCCTCTGGCATGTGACAGCGTTGTTTCCTGTGACATGGTTTCGGTCTCAGCACAGTGGGAGGTCCTCTGGGTGACTTGTAATCTTGTTGTATGGTAGAATATTTAACTTGTGTGTGTTTTTCTCTGGTGGCTGGGTCTGATGTCTTTCTCAGAAAAATCACATCTTTGCAGGAATGGAAGCCCTACAGGACTACCCAATCACAATGGAACATATATATGCATTACAGTAAATCTAAACAATTGCTCTTGATTGCAACATTAAATATAAAAAACTAAACATATCCCCCTCAACAGAGTCTACATCCTATTGTTCAGCTGTTGTCTGATCAAAACATCTGTACTTACATCACCTATGTAATAAACATTTGATGGTGAAGCTAACCAAATAACATGTCTATTTACAGACCTGTACTGCTTCATGAAACAGGTCATTGACAGGCAGAGGGGCCTCTCACACATAATTAAGTTAGCCTTGTTAGTCTCCTTCGTTCTTACCCTACCGCATGGCCAGATGTTGTGGTCAAGCTCAGCACCTTTCATGCTGTCACCAAGCGTCACCTTACCTGTGTTTCCTTAGTAAATGCAGTCAGACATACATTGTATGTGTGTGGCTCCATGTGTATGAGAGGGAAAAAGACAGAGAGAGATAGAAATACCTAGTAAGCGAGAGAGAGAGAGAGAGAGAGAGAGAGAGAGAGAGAGAGAGAGAGAGAGAGAGAGAGAGCGAGAGAGAGAGAGAGAGAGAGACATTAAAGTACATTACCAGTAGACATATGCTCCCCCATGCTGTCTTAGTGAATGAAATTGTAATGGTACTAAAAGGTGTCAGATAGGGCATTGTCTGTGTTATTGCACATCCTTTCTCGGGATGTTCAGCATATCTAAGTTTGTTTGGGTGATGCAACCTATTTGCAATAGCCTTGAAGTTGCATCCAATCCTTTCATGTGATCTTTGTAGCTGTACTTTAGGATGTGTTCTATACATAGTCTTGAAACGGTTCACCTTGGTGAAAGCTACTGCTACATGATTTTATATATACTGTTGATGCATTTGGAATTGTCTATGACAGACAACAAAACAGAGATACTGTACCTGTGCAACATCCGGAAATGATATAAAACAGGAAATACTACCCTTACTCTTAACCAAAGCAAATGCAGAATCAATGACTCAGGTATTGAAAATTATCCCCAGACTATTCCACTACAAAGGTGACAGTGATCCAACTAGACATAATCTGTTGACCTTGCTCTGTGAAAGAGCAACATGTTAGGGCTGAGAGAAAAACTCAAAGAAAACCTTCCCTAACTGCTGTGGTTTTGGCAGGAGCTAGTCAGTCTGACAAGGTGTGAAAAGAGTCATGGTCCTCTACTCCATATTTCTCAGATCTCAATTTGATGGACTACCTATAGAGTAGGGTGATGTGCTCTGGCTATATTACAGTATAATTGTTGTTTGGTACAGCGAGTACAGTAGTATTCCTCTGTCCATCTAAAGGACTTACATAATTTAATGTTTTGCCCACCTATAATTCAAACTGAAGCCCAGCTCATGCGCTTTCTGCCGGGTTAGTGCAGAATGGAAAGTATAGTGCTTCTTAACATGAGGATCAAACAGGTGACTGAATTTTGCATTCTTCACCTCCTCATTCTCGCTTCGTGTGGAATGGTGGGATGTTTAGTGACAGGATGGCTAAAGCTCCTTGCATGTCAGCCTGTGGTCAATGTTACAGGAAGTGACATGCCTCGTAGGACAGCATAGCGTGGGCACATTAGTTGTGTGATGTGTGATGACAGGCAGAAGCCACTGGACACACCTGTAATGTGGCTGGCCTATTCTGGGCAGTAGAAATTCTGTTGCCATTGTTGTCTTATTACATGTGATTACTCCATCTTGGTATCTAATTACACTGACTGTGACATATTCCGAACAGTTGCAAATGATGCACCTTAGAGTGTTTTTCCTTTCAAGTTTTTGACTTTTACTCCTTTTTTTACTCTGCTTCCCACACTTTACCACATTACATCGTTTTTATTAAATGAGAGAGAGAGAGGAGAGATGAGTAGTGGCTAATACTTAATATTAATGTTAATTAAGTCAACATGCTATAACTCACCAGTACCTGTGGCAAGCGCAGTGGATTGACACTAGCCTGACTATACTGTATCATGTCAGAACAAGTGTATTTTACAAGTTACCCCTATTAGCTTTGATGTCAATAACGGTATAATACTTTCAGATATCAATTAGTGTCATGTAAATCAACACATGCTAACTTTCGACTGGAGTAATTCTCAGACTTTCTTAGGTTCACAGTAAAGGGCAAGATTTTTTTACATTCTGTAGGTGTTTACCAAATATTTCTGCACAACAAGTGAAGCAGAAACTTAATTGTAACTAATTAGCTCCCTAGAGGTTTAATTGGATCTGCATTCTTTATTCCCCAGTTTACCTGCAATATGTAAATCCTGCCTCTGTGTTGTGGAAAAAAACCCAGTCGGAGGGGTGGAGAGATGAGGAATGTGAGGTTGAATTAAGTGAAGTTGAAATCACTCTGTAACAAGCTTAATTTCTGTCGTGTCTGACTCTTCACTTTCCCGGCACCCTTGAGCATTTCCAAGCCTGTCTAATTGAATGTGCATGCAGTGCTGTTAGAGAAGAGAGCTCTCATCAGGGGTCAGGTAACAGCAAGGCTTTGTAGTTTGGTGAGATGAAATAATATCGCAGCATTGAAAATGACATTGTGGATGTTGTCAGCTAAATGTTCCGAGACCAATCTTCACCTGCCCCAAGACATTTTTTTAAGTAGTTTGGATTGTGTTGTAAGTAGGCAACAAAGCGGCATTCCTTAGAGGGAGAGATGATGTATAAAGAGGACACCTTGACTTTGGAATAAACTTATCTAGGCTAGGACCCTCTGTATTCTCAAGTTCAACCATGTTGTCCTGAATTGGGAGTTGGCCGCTGGGAGTTTTCTCATTTTCTCCTTCGGATTTTACATGAAGGGTTAAAGGGTTAGGCAAACTATGCTGAGCCTAAACAGGATATTGGTTCTGGGAGCTTAGGAATTCCCTACCAAAGAATACAATGGCTGTACAGTCATCCCAGAACCTCCAACAGCAACAATTGTGTCCATCCTGTTTTGTTTCTATAGAAACTCAATTTCTTTACTTGGATTGTGTTAGTCTGGCTGTAAAAACTATATGCAAGATCACCAAAAGCCAGTCGCACTCATTGTCAATGAGTCCTTTATACATCTCACTTTTTCAAAACAATCAACTACAATCATAGCGTCTGTCTAGGATTTGGTTTGGGTTTCACGATGACCTGGGAACTCAACAGTGCTTTTAATTTTCAAAACGGGAAACATTGCATAGACTTGTACTGTAAGTCTTGGATCTATGTTTAGTCACATGGCAGTTTAACCAGTCGTCTGTGACACTTGTTTATTACGGCAGTGAAACATGCAGGACAAAGAGAATATCATAGAAGCAAATGGAGGGAGCAAAAAACGAAAAGGGTGTGGAATGTTGAACTCAGAAGCAGTTACATCATCAGACTTTTCCATGTGGTAAACTGGCGCTCCAGTGTAATTTTGCAGCCGGGGGTTCCTGTTTCAATAGAGCTGGCGTTTCTGGCTATGAACTGGCAGTAATTTTAGATGAAACAGATCAAACATTTCCGTCTGTTACTTGAAAGTTCACTTACCAGTTTAACTTAGTCCCTAAATAGTTACAATATTTAATTCAAGAAAAGTAACCGTTTCCAATTGGTGTACTGTACAGTATTCTAAAAACAAAAATAATTACCATGCTAGCCACAGTCTCCAAAAATGTAGTTCAGAAGACAGAGTTGAGAACATGTAATATAGCTGATGAATGACAGTACCTTACCGTCGAGCCGACTGTTTAAGAACAGTTCCAGCTTGACACGCCAAGGATGAAGGTGAATGTTTGGGTGGTGATTAGCCTGACCTGCAGCTATGAGATATGAGCTCTAAGTTCACACATAACACACACAGATTATTTTACTGAATGTTTAGTTTTTTCAGAAAATATATCAAATTATAAAAATACACATTCAAAAACTTGACAAAATAAAACTGAGCAACCCTTTTCCAAACACTGACAATTTTTGCACTTTCTTCTTTGTTAATAGATCATTTTGTGACATTGCCTTTGATAGCATATCTTTTTTCTCAGTCATGTATAGTCTATGCCATACTGACAGCTAACAATGGGTTTCCCCTCTCCCGGCATAGACAACAGTGCTGGACCAAAGGGTTCATGCATAATGCAGAAGCTGTAAAGATAGTGTTTCCAGAGTGCACCACATCGCCTTTGGAGCAAAGTGAAATATAACCTGAATTTGACATTTTCTAATATCCTACACCAAACTTTTTGTTTCAAAAAGATAGGGACAGTAATTGCTACACCAGAAGAAAGACTGCCGATTCTTCTGGGTATTGTGGGTGACTGCAGGGACAAGGCGAGATTGGAACACGGTAATTGCAAAGACAAGGGCTGAGAATAAATGGAAAAATAGTTCTTTACTGTCAAATAGAGGAAGGTCAAAAGTACAAGCGTATGACATCCATGCATGTTACAGCATATTATTCACAGTGTACACAGGGGAACTGTATCTTTTCTTAGATATCCAATTCATCGCCTTCTTTTTTGACAGAGAGAGGAGATGATCTCTGCTCAAGCCTCGCCAGCTACACTGCTGTAACAAGATGTGATACAAGATGCATCATGTCAACAGCACTAGGTCACACTGAATATCAGAGCGGGTTACTATCCTTTCTCTTCTCCTCCATCCATTATTTCTTTATTTGATTAATGCCCCTTGCGTGTTGTCACAATGCTTATACATTTCCGGCAAGATGAAAGACAAACAGCTGCAATTTATTTCTCCAGATTAGATATTGATCACTGAGGTGTCAGATGGCTTCCCTGAAAAAATGAATGTTGAATGGTCCTCGTCACATTTTTCTATTTTGTAAGTGTCCCCTGAGGAGTGTCACTATGGCAATTATTGCATTTTGATGGTGGGAGAATGACATCAAATACACTTTGGTGCAAATATACCTCCTCTAAAGTAATGATATCCGCTTCTCCTATTTCTCTATTTGGACATATGGTTGTCACTTCATTATGAACCGAATGCTGTAGGATATTTCAAAAAGCATGAAAGCACAAAGGGATGAACAGCAAAAGATTAAACTTGGAGCTTTTTAACTGGCTATCACAACAAGCCTTCCCCGTATCCTAATGATACAGACGAATGTTCTCAAGAAGAGACTCGCAGTAATCAGTGAAACAAGCTGAAAGTTCATCTTGAGATCCAGACTTCTTGTCCCTCAATCTAAATAAAGTGCTCGAAGGAAATGAAAAGAATGGATGTCCCAGCCCCATGCGTGGACATGGGGCTTCTGGTAGCCATGTCTCAGTAATAGTCTGTTAGAGTAGAGTTTTATGAAGATCTTAAAGAGAAATGGCAGCCCATATGCTCAGAAGGATCTGGAAGGCTCCTTGCTCTCATTGTGTTGTCTATTCACATTTGGAGAATATCCGATGATGACTTCATTGTAGGGAATGGAAGGATGCCCATCTGTAGAACAGAAAGTATAATGCAAGAGAGCCTAAAGCTACTGACATTAAACAACAAGTTATCATTTCTAATTAAGTCGCCTGCTCAAGGTGATGTTGTCATTTGTTGTTGTACATATTTTGCCATTTCAGGGACATTACATTTCAGAGAGTAACCAACGGTGGTATGTTGTTGTCAAGTTTCACACAGAACAGTGTCAAACATGTTTAGTTATGAGCTAAAGATATCATGGATTACAATGTGGGGTTCTGCACAAACAGGATTGACTTGTTATGTGCTCTCCTACATACATACATACATACATACATACATACATACATACATACATACATACATACATACATACATACATACATACATACATACATGAACAAATAGTACAATATTGTGTCATTTTGTGTAACTTTTACACAAAATATTAAACAAGAGTGTTACCAATTTTTATGAGCCTCTCTGATAAAACTCAAAAGACTGTCCTGTAGGAAGGGGGTAAGATTATCATTGGGTAAACAAACAATTCTGGCAACATTATATTCTACTGTTAACGCTAAGGCTATGAGACTATGTCATTGTTGAAATTCAATCTACTGGAACTTTTATATTTCTATGGGAAATTTGAAGCTGAGTCGGTTGCGTCATCCTTAACCGTTCCTGGGATGTTTGTGTGTCTGTCTCTGTAGGGCTTCAGTTTTGGACCAGTCTTTCTCTTCCAACTCCGCTCTCTGTATTATCAGCTCATACATTGTCACGGTACAAACAAACAATGCTTGGTCCTTATAATTGCTTTTTATGGATGTGCATACAGTACTTCAAAAAAATCAAGAAGACTGTGAGTAAACTAGGGCAACTTGTATTTGTTATTAATTTTACGCGATAGATAAATACAAACAACTAATTATTTGACTATTCTTTACATTCTAAATCAAGTTTCCTTATGTTTTCATGTTGGGAATGTAGGCAGGGCAAGCTGTGTTGTTCTGTGTTTGGTGCCAGTGTGGCAGTTGGGTGTGAATTATTTCACCGTTCCTGTCAGGAGAAAACAAAGAGACGGAAGAGGGAGGCATCAATTAGCTACTCCTGGGGAAAAAGGAAAGCATCGGAAACTAATGAGTGTATTGAGTTTACCCGCTGGTATATAATTTATATCTTGTTAAGTCATCCATCACTCCTGAATACAGTAGTTACAGGTGAGATTATCTGCTGTGTACTGCTAGGTTGATTGCATCTGTTTAGTATTAAAGGCTGGTTTCCTGATCACACTGACTCGGTTTCAAATGCATGTTAGTGTAAACAGCCATGTGTTTATTCAATTCATCTCCAATGTCATGCATAAACTCCCCCATCATCATGTGCTGCTTCGGGGGTTAAATAGGATCCCCCCTCAGTGGAGATGCAAGGCTAAGACCGCTCCATGAGCTCTGCTTTGACTCAGAGAGGCTTAGCAGGATCTGGCTGCTCTGACTCCTACATCTGCTGCCAGGTTTTCTATAACTCTCCCCCCCCCAACCCCCACTCTTACATTGTCCTACTCCCACAATGCCTCATCCATGAACCTCACTATCACACATGGTCTCTACCTGTATATGTATCACACGAAAAGCAGAAATCAGACGGCAGACACATTTAAAATGTAATATCAGCTGTTGTTTTTTCATGTATTCAGCATTAGATGAGTCATGCCGTTTACAAAGAAATGGTTGAATGATAGCATTCCTGCATACTCTTTCCCCTAAAACCCTAGATATCTGACACTTCCAATTATTTATTTATTTATATACCCCAAATTCGTATTCAGACTCCCAGTTTAATGAATAGCATCATTATCAACTTTAAATATTTAATTCCCTCTGCTTTATGTGTACTTCTGAGGGAAGGAGGCTGGTTGAGTTCAGCCCCAGCCCAAGACTTCTGCATGCCTCCAACTCCAAACCCAACCTCAGCCCCAGCCCCGGCCCTGGCCCCAACCACAGACTCTGTTTCTTGCCCAAGCAAGAAGACTCTGTCTCCAGCCCTAGCTCCAGCCCCGGCCCCCATCGGCCCTGTTGATGTCTCTGTCCTAAGCCCCATCAGTCCAGCTGCAGCTCCACATAGTGTGAGTGCCCTTGTGATAAGGTGTGAGGCCTGTCTGCCACTGACTGACAAGCTTGCTCTCGCCATGCCAGTGCCTGCCGCTTGATAAGGGAAAATGTCAGCGTGATTTTAGGAAATGTCATTTATCTGGGCTCTCTGGCCATGTGTGTAACCCAGACTGATTATGGTTTGTGGACATTTATATCATTGTGGGGTGCCTTGTGAAATTGTCGAAATGTTTTTCCAAGATAGGAGAGCTTAATGTCCCTCCAGTGTAATGGATTTGATCTAGCTCTCTCACCTTTTTTATGTAGGCTCTTATTGGAATGGTGTACTTATTTTGTATCCTGCTGCCTTTTGTTTATAAAGTATACATCCCACACTATCAAAGAGGCTTGAGTACGGAGAGGTTTATACTTGAGGATCCAGTTGATGCCAAGACAAAGACTTCTTTTGCGGTGATGTTATGCAAGATCCACGAGTTGAAGAGTGTGTTTTGTGATGCATTCAAAAAAAGAAAAAAACATTAATGTGCCAATACGTATCTTAGTCAAAACGCGTGTGTGGGCTGTCTGCTTGAGAGGGGACATGTTTCAGTGTTATTTAGAAAGACAATCCTCTCCAAAGATGAGTGGGTTAACAGAAACCATTAATTGGTTTAGAGGTATTCAAACACTACACACTCAATTTCCGGCTTAGCTTCAAGGCTGAAAATGCTTGTATTCAGATGTATTCAGCAGCTAGTCCTTATTTTTCCATGCAAACGATCTCGCAGCAAAGATGAGCTGTTTAACATTGCTTTTAAGCCTGAGGTTTTGATTTTGAGGTCCAAGATGAAGTAGAGCTGAGTTTGTACTCACGTCATCACTTTTAATGTCGGATTCAAAACCCAAGCTGTCATATATTATTCAAGGAGTCTTCCTCTTTTCTCTGAAGCACTACAGCACTGTACCTCTGCTTGCTGCAATCTTCTAGGAGCCATTCAGTTCTGAAGAGGGTACATTATTCAGTACTGTATATTTTCTCTTTATTGTTGACTCAAAGTGACATTTGTGGGACACAGTGATAAAGCAATCCTTCCTACTGCTCAAACAAACTCCACAGTCTATACAGAATTTCCCATTATTCCTGCTTCACATGTTGGAGGGGCACCAAGGCTGCTCAACCCAAAGTAAACTGAGACAGAGCGAAGTGACTTTAACACTGACTCCATGGCATCCTTAGGGAGCGTAGAGACTCTGTTGTCCTGGCCCCTACACGCTTAACCAAATGTATTGCCAGTCTGTCTGCAGAAAGACCGAGGCCCAGTGGTTGCTGTGTATTTGTCAAATCACACGCACCTGTGCGTTTCTTCTCAAGATAAATTCTAGGAGTGTTTGGCTCGGAATAAATAGATATCTGTGCGTTCTTGCAGTGTCTCTGTTTGAGCAGTGAGGCCACGAATGAGCATCCTGCTCACATGGAAAGCAGTAGTGAAAGCCGTGATAAATTGCACTCTTTGTTGACACCTTCATTGGGTTATTTATGGCTCATTAATTGAAGTGAAAAGGAGACTTGTTGGCGCAGCGGGGGAGAGTGTGCTAGGCCTCCTTAGCTCTGCCTCAGAGCGGCCCACAGGGCTGGGAGAGAGGGCGGAGGAGAGAGAGACAGTAGAGGAGAGAGACTGTAGCGTCCTGTTCTGCTCTCATGTCTGTCTGTTTCCTGTTCGCTGTGAGACAACGCATTCATCAAGGGCAGACAGTGAAACCACTAAGACAACCATGAGAAGCCAGCCCCCATCCCATCTCTAGTCCTTCTTTCAAATTTAAGCCCCTTCAAAAACCCAAAAGGCTTTTCTTTTTTATTCTAATCTCTCCTCCTTGTGTGTTCTGTTAGTCCAGGGAGAGGTTTAATCATGTTTCTGTACTTTTGGTATTGAAATGGATAGAATGTGAACATTTTGGGAGCTCAGAATCACATAGAACATAGCTGGACAATCTGAAATGTTTTCTAGCTTACTGTAATTGCCACATCAATTCACTGGAAACTCCATTATGCAAATGTTTTGATAAACCAGAGGATACTTTAAATGCATATCTTACTTCTGGGTAAAAATTCTCTATAGGATACATCCTTAGTCTTTTGATATCCCTCCAATCAAATTTCAGAGATGAATCTTCTCAGGAAGAAGTGCTCCTCAGACACAAGCTCAGAAACACACTTGATTAACAAGTGGATTAAGCATGCTTGTTTCATGGCACGATACACCTCAGAGCACTTCAAAGGGCCAGTGGAGAGTCTGCGAGGTGCAGTAATGAGGGGTTCTTGTGAGCTTGGCACAATTTGTGCCCTCTAGTCATGTGAACCTATTAATTTCCTGATTTTGTAGTCTTCTTCTGAACATGGTTCTTCCCTATATCGATCCATCCCTCATTTCAACTGGTTAGCTTCTATATTCTTGCAACACTTTTTTTTACTAGTTTCACCTAATGTATGCTAGATGGGAATATGTCTAGAAGTCACATTTCCCCTGTCCTCTTATTGAAACAATATTTCAATCATTCTGGATGGCAAAAACTCTGGTTCACCAGAAGAGGAAAGGGAACCTTTTAGTTTTGGTTGCAGACCTCATTAGGACCTCCATCCCGTCCTTAGTCATATCCTTGAACTGCTTGTGCCTGGGCTCATCCAGCACAGCTCCTCTGGACCACTGCTGACATCTAACTGCTCTCAGAGCTGCCAGTCAGCTTTCAGTGACGCCCATGGTTTCCAACCCTCCTCGTCTCTCAACAGCCAGCCCTCCCCCACCCTCCGTCCCCCTTCTCTCAGACGGACAAGTCTGAGACTGTCACCCACTGGTCCAGAGTGAAGTTGGGGAGGGGGCTCAATTTTCTAAGTACCCAGGATGTCCTCCTGAGAAGGCTAGGCAGATTTATCCCCTGCTGTGAGAGGGCAAGTAATAGTGAGTGCAGCATCCAGTGCTGCAGCATATTCACATTCCTCTCTCTCCCCCTCTTACACTTTTGGTGATATAGTGTGCTTTGAGGCAGCCCAGTGAACCTGTGAAACAGCACCCAGAGAGTTATTGCCTCAGCATGGGAAAGAGAGAGAGAGCGAGAGAGAGCGAGAAGGAGAAAGAGAGAGAGAGAGAGAGAGAGAGAGAGAGAGAGAGAGAGAGAGAGAGAGAGAGAGAGAGAGAGAGAGAGAGAGAGAGAATGTGTGTGTGTGTGTGTGATATTAATATGTGCAACTGTAGATAAAGCATAAACTGATGACCTAACAAATAACAAATTCCAAAATACCTATTTTTTTGTTGGAACTAATACGAGTGTTGGATATTCTGTCACAATTTCCATATGTATGCATTACTTGTGTCAACTTGAGTTCCTCATGATTACCAGCAGAGGGCTGATACTTAACCTATTCTGACATTTTAGGGCTTTTGTGTTTCATGAATTTTCTTTGTTCTTTGACAAGAGTCTAAACAATGTAACCATGTATGTATTCCAATTGAATCTGATTACAACAATGAATAGATAGCCATGTTTGTATTTTAAATGCAGATAATGAATGTGTGTCTATTTTAATATATGTGAATAGATGTATCAATGGATAACATATGTTACTGTAATTGTATAATGTACTGTATGTGTTTCTGTAATCTCATAAAGTGTGTTTTTTTCTCTTTTTCTTTTGTGATGTTGCACTGGCTTGCTTGATGCTTCATAATCTCAACAACAGGTATGTTTTCACCTGTCACTGAGTATAACAACCCCTTTTTTATATACACTGTAGAACCACACCAAGACATTTGTTTAAGTCAATTAGTGTACCATAACAAACATTAAACCAATGTTTTGGCTTCTCAATATACTGTACAATACAGCTATCATTTATAAAATGATTAAATGCACTTCTGTGTAGCTGGACAACCAGACAAGCAAGGTAAGTGCACTCAAAATACAGACTTGTAATCAGTAAATGTACAGAAATATGAATCATTCAACATACAGTGTGACTACTCTTTTCTCAAACATATGAAAGAAAAACCTCAATTTTCCTCCATCTGGGTATTTCTCTCCTGAGGGTGTATTAGTGTGTCAGTCTCTCCCCAGCTACTTTGCTGCCAGACATTGAACACCAGCTACAGTTCCTGTGTTCTTCCACTGAGTGGCAGGTATTCTGTTCTAATACTGCCCGCCCACTAACTTAGGAAAATCAAGATGGATGGCTAGATTCCATCGTTCTTATCAGGCCTTAATGTACAGTTATGCACTGACAGATAATTTTCCCTGGAAGACGAAAGAAAAGTGTCTGAGAACTGAGCCGGCAGGCAAAGAGGCAGTGCAGTCTAGCCACAGCCATTTTGTTCATTTTTTGGGAGTCTTGAAGATGTGGACGGGGGTCTCAGGAAGTGTACAGGCCCTTACCTGAACAGTCATCTCAGTCTGTCACCAGGCACACCGAGAGAGACTCTCTCCTACTCTCTCCCTCAGCTCCCTCCCTCACTAAAGAGCCACTCAACATCCAAAAGGAGCTAATCAACACAATGTGCTTAGTTGTCCTTTTAAAAGCATGTGTCAGGTCTCAAGTAGACACTTCTCTGCCTCCTTTTGTGCTCTGACATAATTACCGCTTGTTCTCTGCCTCTTGTTTGTTCTCTGACACTCTCCTGCAGAGAGACTGATTGGCAGCAGTGTGCAGATGTTCAAAGGGTGGGGTATTTGTTTGCATGCTAAAACTCCACTCCAAGCTCACTATGGCCCTCCCTGCAATATGAAAATGTTGTATGAACTGAATTGTCCTCTGTTTTTAATCAAAGAGATGATCGAGACGAGCAATAGACTGCTCAAATACATTATAGGTTGATGGATGAGTTGGTGGTGTATTTTATTTGTCTTTTTTTGACTGTAGTGTATGTCATCCACTGAAAAAAAGTGCCTTGATGTTTGAATGTGACTAAGTATGTGAAATCAAAATATATTTACGAGCCCCATTTCATGCAGTGCAGGTCTCCAGTGTGCATGGCTGTCTAGATGACTGCTTATTGACAGACCTCCAGCGTCATGAGAATCGCATGTTCTTTGGATCTCTGGTACTCGAGCAAATGTGATCCTCTCAGATGCTGCTGTTTGAACTTATTTTGATGTCCCTGAGCATTAAGGGAAGTGACAGCTTACAAATAAATCCATAATTATCACATCTGAAAGCCACCATCCTAAACTTTATTAGCATACCCAGCACTGAGGGATAGGGTAATACACCCGGAGGGTCTCTCAGTCTGGCAACGTGGAGGCTGTCATCTCGTCAGCCTTTGGGTCTTTCTCAGAACCCAGCCGAAAGAAGAAGGCAGACGAGAGTGAGACAGTACTGCTCTGTAAAAAAGGCTAAATGGGCAGGACAGACTAAGGTTCAATGGAGTACAAAGAAACTGAAGGACAAGATTGTTCTCATTGTGTTTGCGCTGTGTATTTCCCCACAGAGCAAAGGCTGCCAAGGCCCCACGGGCTTCATTTCACCCCTTCAAAACGGAACATATTTTTTTGAGTATCCTGAAGATAGGAACACAATGACTGCCTGTAGAATTTAATCTTAATTCTACCTGGGAACACAAAAGACTAATCATGGCCATCACAAAAGCACTGTTCCGGCAGCCCACTGTGTGATAGGGCAGGCTCAGGAAGCATAAAAGCCTGCTCCTCCAGGGGGATGGAAGGGAGGGAGGCAGGCCAGGAGAATGGGCCATGGCGACATCTAGGATTACGTCTCTTCACTGTTAGGAGAGCAGTGGCCTGCGGACACACCTGTCTGTCAAGGAAGGTCGGAGTAAGGACACATTCGATTAATTTATTCTTCGGTGCTCATTCAACAGTTCAGAATCAACAGTGGACACGCAGAAGATATCAAATGAGGTGAAAATCTGTTGTGGAACTTGATTTATTCAGGTTTTCCATTACTTGCTGCTCCACATCCTCTATAGGGCACTGATGCCATTGATGGATCTGTGGAACAGGGTCATGTTTATCCAAAAGCTTGGAAGAAATTAAATCTGCTAACCCTTTTTCTGTCGTAGGAGAGAAGTGTTTTCAGTGGCTCCCTTACTCCACCTCCTGAACAGATATTCCCTTCAGAGTCACATCCCTCAGCACCTCCCCAAAAGGTGCAGCTAAAGCTCATCTAATTGGTCGCTAGGCTTTAATTAGCCTAGCTCTTTTGCATGGCTGCCATTAGGAATTCAAATGGGGTGGAGTGAAAGCTGACATTTTACCCTCACTCCCTTTCGCCAGAATCCTTCCCTGCCTGATTCATCTCATCTTCATTTCCCCAGATCCTGTTTTTAAAGTTTTATTTAGGGTGTCATTTATTTAACAAGGGATTATTTATTTAATGCATCAAATCATTCTGGAATGAATATTTATATATTTGTGGAGGCTTTAAATATTTACATGGTCTCTCCACTACTGGTTTGGAGGCACTGTAATGAGTGTTGTTTTCGGATATATGAGGGAATAACAAGACTGGTTTCAAAGTGAAAAGCCCTTTGAATATATTTGAACTTAATTGGAGTGCATTTATTATTAGAGTTGATGCTCTGATCATAGTGTAATTGGAGGTAGATTATGGAGACACTGGCAGCAGTGATGATTTTTCATTTGGCTGATGATATTCATTAGAATGATAATGAATGATTCATGTCAGGGGTGTCGTGCAAAAACACTCAGCAGAGCCAGGACCTTGTGTCACCTCCTACTCTGATGCACTCGGAGATACCTACTGGACCACATTCCAATAATCCTCAAAGATGCTTAGCCATTATCCATTAGCACCTTGTTTTATTATTTTGGTACGGGTGGGTTATTAAAGACGCTGGATCATTCTTAGGTCTTTGCCCCCAGATTGGGAACCAGTCAATCGTTTCCTCCATGGTTGTTCCAGCCGGCCCTCACATTGTTAGGTGCTGGGAAAGGTGCAGCAGTGTGCGTTCAGTACTGCACAGTATGGGGACCCCACCACTCTGTCTCCATACATCCATATCCGGCCTCAGATGAGCCTTATTAACAGCAGCTGCAGGCGCTATCAGGAGAACAGAGGAAGGCAGACTGCGTGACTGGTGAACCAGGGAAAGCCTCTACTCTAGAACCCCCCAGATCCTAATGACTAACCAGAATGAGGAGAGAAGGAGAGGAAGAGCCTGATTTGTTCTGCATGCTAAATATGGCCTGTAATCTTTATTCCTCTGAGTGTCTTATTAAAAGTGAAAGGAAGATGAAATCCCACCAGCCGGGCCATCCTTTCTGCTGTTTATTAGAGGGGTTTTTCCCTCTGTTAATATTGAGGTTATGGTAACCTTAGCGGTGATAGATGCATCTTCTGACTTGAGGTAATAATAGCAATGATGGATTCCCACCTGAACCCTGGAGGTGTAATCTAGCAGGATGGGGATGATAAAGTGGCAGCGAGCGTCTGAAAGATGCACCGAGAGGCAGCTTCCATCCAGCAGAGCTGTTTATCACCCGACAGACAACATTGTCTTGTCAGAATTTATGATGCCTCCCCTAGTCTCTAATTCATCATTCATTAACTACTCTTTCCCCAACTCTATCCATCTCTATTTGTTGTTTTTATCAGATATTGAAAAAAATATCACGACTGTTGTACTATATGTATGCTTTGACGGAAACATGGGACTGACGGGTTCAGTTTGCGCTTTTCACATTGACTCGTAAATCTGATCTAACATGTATCCATGTAATTGACGCAAGCAGCACGTCATCACTGCTAAGCATATGCACAGAAAGGTAGTTGCATGGTTCTTTTTTACAATATGCTTGACCAGAATGATTTGCCTAGTGTGAAGATAATATCTCCTGTTAATGTCCTTAACACAATGAAAACAGATCTGGCAGTTTCAACAGATGTCTCAAAATACTTTTACACCTTTATACAATAGTAAAATAGGGTCTACAGCTACATCCTTCCCGCCTATTCTCGGCTGCAGAATATTTTCCACTGGTGAATTATTCTTCACTTGCAAATGACCAAAATTGATGGCTAAAGACTGAAAAATGTGATCTGCATATTTTATGTTCAGATTTGTGCATTCCATAGCATTCTGTACAAGCACTAATGAAGCTCAAAGACAAGTGGGAGTCCTAGATAGTTTTTTTCCTAAGCCCACACCTCTCCTGTTGTAGAGGTGGCATAGCTATTATTCCATTAGCTGGTAATTAATGAAGCTCATTTGTGTAACTGTTATTAAGCCCTTTGAAGGATTGTTTGTGTTCAGATGAAATGAAACGCATCCCAGAAGCCATCCATTGTGGCGGATAGATTAAAAGAGCAATAAGGCTCTTTGAAAAATGTTATTTTATCGGCTGTAATTATTCACTGTACCTCAGGGGCAGCAATGACAGGAAAACACTGCAGTCCTCCTTCATGTTGATATCCTTTTTTTAGTCTAACTACCAAGGGAGTACACTAAGTGTGATTTATTCATCCCTTGACCAGTAAAAGGTGTCAGCCAGGTGAAAATGGATGCTGGGAATATTGACAGTAGAAATGGTGGTGCGGTTGTCCTGCTCCGTCACAAAGGATAGAAAGAGAGAGGCGAGATAGGGGGGTATTGTGTCCTCTATGGTATTTGACGTGTGTTTGCTTTGTAGGTGGCTAGGTTGTTGTTCAGATTATACACTCAAACAAACAGTACTGTACCTATTGACTCATTAAAAATGCCTTGTTAAGATGTCTTGCATTTCCTCCTCATTATATAAAATGTGTACTGTACAGTACTTCATGTTATTCCTCTTTTTTTCTGTGGGGGGGTTTGATCGATCTCAAGGCTAATATATATTTTTCAGTTTCTTATATAAGCCACTCTGCTTTTTTGGCCGTTGTTTAACTATATCAGGAGCGGAGTGGAGACATCTTAGACAAGGATCTCATTTCCCACATGAACAGATCACATTGTCTCTTTTGTTAACTGTTTCTCTCTGGCAGTGAGGAGAGATGCAGCATTTTTTCAAGGGGTTTTCCTTTTTGAGGAAAAGGGGGAATGAAGAATCAAAAAGCTGTGTAGTTTCTGAACAAACACCCACATTTCCAAAGGAGATGCTGTGTAACACCAGCACTGCCATTCCAAGGCTTCCACTGGAAAAGGGGAAGAGCATCTCTTTGGGATTTATATTTAGCATTTGCTATGCTACTTATGAAATATTTTATAAATAATGTGAATATATTAGACAGGGAAAGCACTGTCGCAAGTCATTCCATATGCACTGCCATAGCAACAAGGTGTTCCGCCTTTATCTGTTTAGAGCCCATGATTCTTAAACTGTTCATTGCCCACGTTTCCCTTTTTAATCAGGGAGTGTTTGGGATCCCCTGCAGCGGGGATCTAGATAAAAGGATTAACTCAGCCTCAACTAGTTAACCACATTTAGACTTTGCCAGTCAGGCCCTCAAAATGAAAATAGATGGATGTGCAATGCCTATGTGTCTTTGTTTCAACCATAAATCATGAAGCAGCAGCAAACCATCTCCTCTTGGTCTAGGTGGCTGACCGGGTAGAGCACATACCATATGGGCTGAGGCCTTACTGCAGGGGCTTGGGTTTGATTCTGGCCCATTTCCTGCATGTCTCTCCCTACCTTTCCCTATCCACTAAAGCAGTAAAATGACAAAAATATATTGAAATATAAAATAAAACTAACTCAACCATCTCCTCAAGTAATTGTTTTCAATAATTGCAGTTCATCAGTAGAACATACTATGTTTGACCATATATATACCCTAAATATTCTCAGGTGTATGTATTGTAGTGTGATTTTTGATTTTGCATTTCAACTGATTTAATGCAATAGGTTGTATGAACTGTTTGGTTGCATAACAATAAGACATTAT
This sequence comes from Hypomesus nipponensis, assembly GCF_054491055.1. Taxonomy (NCBI): domain Eukaryota; kingdom Metazoa; phylum Chordata; class Actinopteri; order Osmeriformes; family Osmeridae; genus Hypomesus; species Hypomesus nipponensis. The sequence continues at coordinate 10,158,506 of NC_140374.1, read as the reverse complement.
AACACATCCTTGCAACACCTTGTCTTTCAAAATTGTGAAATTAGTTTCATGATCTATTTTCGAAATATTATGCCGTTTTCTTTACATATAATGAATTATTAAATTAACTTAACTTGACTGTCCCATCCTCAAAATAATTAGGTTTACTTTCTATTAGGTATAGTGACTTCTCAAGACACAGATTGCTCAAACAGTGCTGTAAATCAAATCGTGCCAGTATCATAACCTTGCCCCACCAATAGTTTGGCTAGTTATATAGATATACATTTATATTGTTTGTTACATCCAGATTTCTTCATTAATGTCTGGCTCCAAAGGGCTGTGTCAGTGTGTCTGCAGCAGGCTGGTCACAGCACCCCTGGCTGCATAGAACAGAACAGAGAATAGTTGGCTCTTTTGTCACTGCTGTTAGCATTAGCTAGAGATTTGCATATATTTATCTGGGAAGTATTAAAGGAATACAAAAAAGACTAATTCACTATAGAAAGTCTCCCTTTCAAGATTAAAAAGATCCTTTAGAAATGTATGACTGCTCATGTAGTTTTTATTTCATTTTTCTGTCACTGTCCCCACTCCTTTTGTAAAAGGCTTTGATTATCCGCCAGGTTGGGAAAAAAATCATGTAGAGAAAATAGAAAGAAAAAAATACAGCTGCCAGTTTTGCTAATGCAGCGTAGTGTTACAGACGCCTGCCTTTCATAGCAGGACTCCTTTGTTCTTTGGTGAACTTAAACAATAACTCTGAGCTTGCACAGTGCAGATGCCTGAAAATGTCATTCTGGTTAAATTACTTGATATGATGGGTAGTGCAAGTTATAATATTGACAATTCAATCAGACTGTGTAATCCGACGGTAAAATAATACCCTGAATTGATATGTCTGTTAAAATTGCATTTAATACACCTTGTTGGAACTTCAAATGATGTCCTTGAGGATTTCTGTTGAAAATGTCTGTTTATGCACTCTCAAACCAGATTGATTGATTGATTATGTACAAGAATACAACCGAAACAGACCTTGAAATGATAGAAATTAAGCTCTAAATTGTCTATAGTATAAATTGTAAAACAATATAAAGGTCAAACTTTATGTTTCAATAGAGCTAATATTCCAGTTCTAATTTAAAGTAAAAATAGTAAAAATATAATAAATAGTGTTTTATTCAGTTTCATATGGAATGAGTCTGTATTGTTTGGCGTTCTTGGGTTTTCCACATCCTCCCATGCAGTGCTGTGCCTGTGTGGCGGGAAGATCGGCTCTCGGTGAAGAGCATGCTCCTGCCACGGCACTGGCACACACACACCTGGAGGAGAGCATGTGAGCAGCTCTCCTGGAGGAGGTGCCCACAATGCTTATCACTTTGACCTGGATTCTGGGACGGTGGACAATTTCCCAAACAGCTGGGGATCAATCAAAGCCCACTCCAAATGTGCCACCTGCCACTTTTACATTAAGAAACATGCTGTTCAAAATGGAGCATTTTCACTTGGTATTTTTGATTATTTTTACAGGCAAAGTTGGCCTCTTCATGCGTACAAAAGTGCCAAATGAAACATCCCTCCCCCAGCACCTCCCCCTCTCTCCTGGGCTGGGTAAGCTGCTATGAGGAGGTGGAGATGGGGGTAGGTTTGGATTCAAGTCTGGGCATACAGGGAAGACAAGATATAGGATTTATGTTTAAAACCGAAATTCTGCACCCACCTTTTTCTCCTACATGGAGCTCCACATGTGTATTTTTGTTTGAGCATATGTTCATGTTTTTACACTGTCTCATGCTCCCCAAATCCCAACACCTATTTTTACCTTGATGCATCTAATAACAACCAGACATGTAGAAACGTATCATAGTGTAGCAGATTCTCTTTTCCTGGTCTCAGTACTCTGTCCACGCCTTGTCCCCCCTAGTTTAGGCTGGAGCAGCTCCACTCCCAGCAGGTGTCAGTGTTACATAATCAGGAGCTACGACGAGAGTCGCTAAGACAAAGGGAGAAAACTTTGAGGATCATCTTCATGCCAAGATTGCTACTATGTGGGCTACCTACACTGTATTGTATGTTTCCCAGCCAAGCGGTCTGTGGATGGGAGTTTTCTGTAAGCAGCTCTGAGAAAGGAATCAAGTATTCAACAGGTGCCATTACTAATGCTTGAGCTTACATTGAAAACAGGTGTGGTAATTGCTGAGTGTTACCTTTGTCCTGCACCTGTACATTTGAATTCAGTGGTTGAGAGGGACAAAGACCAGACAACTGACTAAATGCTGAGCAAATGCAGACACAGCACCACAAGGTGCTGTCATAGCCCTTAATGACAATTTCTGGTTCTATTTGCAGACAGAAGAGGCTGTTGAAGCTTTTAGCAGCCACTTGATTGTTTGATTAGTTGAACATTTGGCCTTAATAATGTATGAATATAGAAAATATGGGCTTGGAGTTCATGGTGACACACTACATTTTTATTCCATGCCTGTATACTCCCTTGAATTATAATCATAATGCCCTTTGTGACATTTTATCAATGACAAGTATATCAAGTATTTTCCATTGTCCATTGGGAATATATTTATACAACTGCATTTAAAATTAATAGTGATTGTAAGTTACATTTCTGCAGTAAACAGTGCAGTGAAAACCTTCAATATTCCTATTTCCCCAAACCACACAAAAAAGCAAAAAATGCCCAGTAGTGTTCATTACATGTCTGTGGTTGAACATAAGTTATCATTACACTCCCCCAAAAAGGAAGAAAAAAAGCAAACATTTCCTTTGGACCACATGTCATTTCTTTGCTTAAAGCGACCTCACAAAATTGCACTCCCAGAAAAACAAAGAAGAAAAATTTAAACATAACAATACCGAACAGATGTGCCAGAGAGGTATTTGGAGCTCTCTGTGTTGTTTTAGTTTGTCCCCTAACTCTTGTGAACCCATTGAGCTCGCTACTCCCCATCTGTTGGGCAGTGTCGGTCCTCCAGAGTAATGTTCAACACAAGGCCAGCAGCAGACCACAGACTTGCTACATATGCTTCACAAACTGTTGATGTTGGTCAGGAGAACATACATAATAATCCAGATTAACCAGGATAATTAGCTTTTTGTGAGCCATTAATTTTGGCAGGTGAAGGGGCAGAGGGGGGAATAAATAATGTGTCCGTGTCTTGTGACACGGCCCTAAAAAATGGGCATCTTTCCAACACCTCATTTCAACTCTTCTAATTGGCCTCATTGTAGATGAAAAATTAAATGGCTGGTCTGGCTATTAATGCTGACTTTTATGGATTGGATGCTGCTGTACTTAATATACCAACTCAGTTGTCCCTTTTATTCCTGGGCAGTGTGTCTGTCGACCAATGATGTATGGCAGGAGGAGGTAACTCGCTGGAACACAATGGGGTTCCAGCCCATGTGAAGCTGTCTGGCTTTAGTCCAGACTGGGGAGGAGTGAGCAGGCAGAGGAGTACTGTGTCTTCCACTTCCTCTGCCTGCCAGTTGATAATAGTATGAAAGTGGTGGAGTAGGCAGTTTTGGATTTTGGATTTGAGTTGTTGAGTTGTTAAGGATCCATAAGTACGTATTGTGTTGTCTTACTCCATCAGAAATTATCATATCATATCATGTGTCAATCTGTTAAAAGGGAGAAGACAAGGTGGCTCTGCTTTTTGGAGAGTCAGAGCTCTGTGAAAATGCTGATAGGAAGCTCTTTCTCTATGTAAGGACAGGGCTCTTAGCTGTGTTTCTGCTGGGGGAGGATGTGACTGGATTCTGCCTTCAGGGATTTCATTGGCCAGGGACCATAAAGCCTGAAGCTGCTAGCTAGCACAAGCCCCCTGAAATATTCATCACATAACTTTGCTCTATGACTATATGTTTTAGCAGATGGTAACATGGAGTGGAGAACAGCCTTGTAAAAGGAATATGATTTTTCGTTTCTATGGGAACAGAGAGGGTTGAAGATGTTTCATGGTTCGCTGGTTGGCAAAACTCTGTGGGCAGGGTGTGTGTGTGTTGGTGTGCTTGTGTTTATGAGTGTTCATGAATGAAAGTTGGTTTGTCTAAATGTGTTTAGTCACAGGTCCTGCAGTCACTTATTTGCCAAAAGACTGTACAGTATCTTGAATTGCTAAGTAAAGTTATAGCAGTTTCAAGAAAAAATAATTTACAAGGAAACCCACTAGTTAATTGCAGTAAATAAAGAAAATACAAGGCCCTGTCAAAAGCTGTATTACAAGTGTGCTGGTGTGTTTGACTCCATGAAGGTACTAAATAGTTGCTCATTTCACAGTGTCTTAACTCTGTGAAATTAGCAACTATAGTACAGTATGAGTCAGTTGCATGATCGCTCCTATTCACATGGAACTTTAAAGCGAGGATCTGTTGATAAATTCAACAACACCAGCAACTTATCTCTTGTGGTTTTGAGCAGCATTTCCAAATGATTGCTCTCCCATTTGAGAGAAGCTAATTAGATTGTGAGACTTGCATGATATGGGGTCCTGCACATGAAAGCCTTGCTGTGGAGATGAGTTGTGGTTGTCTGTACCCCAGACAGAGCTGATAGCACAGCCACTCCTTTCATTCCGCTTACAAAAATCGGATTCTAATTGGATGTCTGATTTTAGCGACTTAAGGAAATTGCTTTTTGAAATGTAACAATGTAAGTGATCTTAAGCGAATCATTTCTCACTTGCTGCAGTCAACTTGCAACCCTCATCAGGCAGTAATTGAAAGGTCCTACTTCCGCCTTTAAACCACTGACCCTTCATCTTCTATCACTGACTTCATTCATAAGCAGGGGAAAGTGCCAGTGAAGGCCCATGAAAAGAGCAAATGAACAGAATTGACAGTTACACTGGCTAGTAATTGTTTCAGCAGCTTTAGCATTTTGTTAACCCTATCATAAATAAATTATTAAAACACAAAGTAATGTTTTTTAAATGTTTTTACCTCAACATGGAAAAATCATGCCAATAATTGTTTATATAATTTAGTTGAGTTATGCATGCATCATGCATCAACTTCTTGGGTGTTTCATATGGCATCATCAGGTTGATACCAGAGAGACTTTCACCTCAGATTTTTTGCTAGGCCAATGTTTTGCCTGCGCCTTTTTGGTTCTGAAATGCACACAAGTTTGTTTGGAAGACAATTTTGTCTCTAGGTTTGTCAGGAAATACATACTATAGGCAGCCGTTCATACTAATACACCCGTTCATGCATGAAGTAAACTTGAGAAATCTACCCACTAAAGTGGTATGTGGTGTGCTTCTCAAAAATTCCATGCAATGCCACACATCAGTCATCATTATTTCTGTTTTACAAACACACACTCACACACTTAACAAATATCACAGTTATGGCTTGATACCTGCACACTGGACATGTGCCCTTTTGCTGCACTTCCCAGATGTAGAAGAAAACTCAACATACCCACACAGGCGGAGGACAAGTGTAGTGTAGTGTGCTTATTATATTCATCAGTTTCTGTCTGGGCAGTCGTGGCCCAATGAAAAGCTGCCTTCAGGGACATTGAGTGATTCAGACCACTCAGCCTCATTATGGAATCATATTAATATTTAAGGAGCTGGAATTGAGGAATAAAAAGGGTAATTGATAGCATCAGAATCTAAGTGTTTGAACTCTATTGTAATATTAAAATATTTCAAGTTGTGCTACTTTAACATGGGCAAACACATGCACCTAAACAGCATTTTTAGACGTCTTTGATCCGAATGGAAACTACAGCTGTGTGTGCCGTGCTTCGGTTGTGAATGGTACACTCAAACATAATTACAGTTATAAATTACAGACAATGGCTTTGCGTTGGAGCTCATTGTTCTAGTGATTTATCAGCTGAGGTTAAAGTCGTGCTCTGCATTGATGAGGCTCTGATAGTGGAAATGGGCTGTTAAGAACAGGAAGACCATTTTGAGAAGCAGGGACTTACATGAGTCAATGTTTCACTGATAAGGGATTCAGAGGGGGTGTGACTTGTAGGGAGGCGAGTCTCTCTCCTCTGACTTTGTTACGCTCTCCCGGGCTTTCCTCAGGTCTCAACAGGAGTTGAGTCTCTTCCCCACACTGTCGGCTCAAAGAACAGGTGCACACATCTATGTATTCATATTCCTATGTATGAGTTATTATGCGTAATGACTGTTTGAAGGGCAGATTCATCCCATAAAATTGATTGTCTTGCTGTAAAATCAGCATGTCTGGAAATCAGCCGACTAAATTAAACGGCAAATGAAAATTTGCGTATTAACACAAAACTCTAGGTAAGCATTTTATTATAGGGACAGGATAGGAACAATAATAATGATCAGGAATTCTTATCTAATTTGAATAATATGAGAGACAAATGCAGATGCATATAGGATTGTTCTGCATAATTGTAGTCAGTGGAGTATGCTGTGGAGTTGCACTAATTAGGTAGTACTTTACCACAATGACCCAACGCCTGTGCAAAATCACCATTCCTCACTCTGCTCGTAAGGAGTCGTGGTGTATTTCTTGCTTACTTTAGGCAGAACATTGATTCAAATGGTGATGGGATCTGGAGGAATGTTAACTAATGGCTGTTAGCAACATAACATATGGAAAAACAGACGCGCATTCAGTCTGTTATTTGATTGTTGCCTAGAGATTGATAATCAGAGAACAAGGGAACAAGGATGATGCTCAGTCTTGCTAATGGATCAAAACATTTTTTTACTTCCAATATATGCTTTTTAGATCATACACAATTTACAACACCCAGACAGATTGCTAGCAGATGCCAGCACACCTGTAGCTCTCCTACTTTCTCAAAGTTCATTTTCTGCCGGGTTGTTTTCTCAGGGGTGAATTTATCTGAAAGACAGAAGGAATAACATATTTAAACAAGTCTGTCTTCCCAGGCCAGAAAAATAATCGCACACTTAGCTCAGTAATGGCTAAGTCTGACAGTGCTGTATGTGGACAAATACCCGCTCATTAACATAATACTACAAACTGGCTGAGTTGGTTCACAAACTCATTACGTTTACAATGAAGAACAGCTTCTCTGTATACAAATTATATAAAACATGTTATTACATTATGAGTGCATGTTTGGACAAGCAGACTGTGCTAGGACTGTGACAGAATGTTGATTTGTGATTACAGGAACCTATCGCCAGAGAATAAAACAGTAATGGGCTCCATCCAGCCAACGGATTGTTCTCCCCGAGAGTCAGAGTCGGTATAAATAGATGGCCAATTTGTAAAATTGTGTGCCTGAAAACAAGCATCTTGGGCCACTTTAATTGGTCAATCTCCCGCCTGTATTGAGTGCCTAGATTGATTTATTGCCTTTTTTAAAAGGCCGTAGGGACTCCGCGAACAGCTGTGCCAGCCGTCCGCTCCGGAACTGTTGTGAAAACAAGGAGCTGAGCGGCGGGCAGCAGACAGCAGTCACCGCAGCGCAGTGTAGCGGCGAGCAAAGCAGAGTGGCGTGGAAGACAGCTGGCAAGGACAGCGTCTGGTGTCTGGCACCACTGGAGATGCAGGATTTATTTCAGCAAACACTGCTGAGTGGAACCCTGCCCCTACTGAGCAGACACATCCACAGACGCCGGCCTGATTGCTATATTGCCATGATGATATGAGGAGCGGCCTGTGTGATCGCAGCCAGAGAATGGGAATATTTCTCATGTGATGATTTTCCTCATCCACTTGGCATAGAGAGGGCTCAGAGAAGAGCTCTAAGTGGTTTGTCTCTCTGGCATTGAGTGATGGCTCCCAAACCTGACTGTGTCTCAGCTGAATCTGCCTGTTTGTGAGCAATCATAGTGATTCACTCCCCTGCCTTTGCTCTGGAGGAAACAATTCCATCACGTAGATGATATGGAATAATATATCTATTTACTGCCGCACATGTGTCCTGCCCTTGGTCTGTGGTATATGTACGTGTTGTAGCGTCATGAGAAGAGCTGACTAGGGCAGGCAAGAGTGAGGCAGTGCAACAGGGTGGGAAGGACCACGCAAAAGCAGGTTCCACAAGAAGAGGGCACTTTATTTTCCAGGAGCAGACAAAAAATCAAACTCAGGCAGGTTCCTTCTTCAAACTTCAGTCAAACAAAAATCCACAAAAGTTAAACAAAAATGACTTTCCCCGTCAAAGCCGTCCTTCACTCACCCAACAGGGCTTAGTATTCCAGCTTCTCTCTGGTCCAAACTAACCAGCCATATGCCCTTTGTCTCTATGGTTTTCTCCTCCTGCTCTTTCCCCTCTCCCCCTTTTCTAGTCCTAACTTAATTTGGTGGCTCACACATCTACACCTGTCCACTTGGTGAGCGATTCTGGGAGATGTAGTGTGGGCCATTGTTACCATTTTGGGGTGTTGCTACCTCTCTGGTCCAGGGATGTAACATCCCTCCACTACCTGTCCCCTGGTGATGTCACAGTGTCTCTTTGTAGAGAAGAGGCAGTGTTTTGAAATAAGACATATCAAGTGACTGATTATTGTTTTCTTTCACAAAACTGGCAATTGTGCATAACGAGCATGCACTTCCACAGCCATGACCTATGACCTTGGTTTGCTGTGAAAAATCTATTTGGTACCTGCTTATGACAGAGTTGGACATCTGGCCTTTAGAAGACTTTATAGAAATACCTTCATAAACACAAACACATGCCTGAATTTCCTCTCCTGACAATGTATTTTTTCCTCATCAGGTTTCTCTGGTGCTTTGTTTCCTTTTTGATTGCGCACAGTAATTGTGTCCTGCGGGACTTGCATAACACTGAAAATATTCATACAGCATTTGACTCCTACAGGAACTATATTTTTTACACCTTACTTGTTCCTTCTTTGTTCTTTTCCTATGTACATTTCAAAACCGACCCTTGCCCCACGTCGTCTTGAGATGTGGCTTTGCATTCACTGGAACACTTTAGATAAAGTGCATTATTGTATGTTGAAGCATCCCTGCTCCACCATTGGCTCTGCAGCCCAGGGATCTCTGTTAAAAGTGGTGGAGCTGGAAGCTAAGTGTTTCCAGTTTGAACTGTGATTCTTAGAAATTTGATGCATTTAGCACTGGGGGATTGCGGCTTGAGTCGTCCGCAGGCATTTGAATGCACATCTCGTGAGCTGGGAGGGGTGTGCGTGTGAGGGGTGGGTGGGAAGGAGGGTAAAAACCGCATAGTCTTCCTCTAGTGCTTAACTCAGGAGATACGAGTCTGGTTTCAGATGAAAGGGACTTAATCTCTCATGGCTCTCTCTCTCTGTCATCTCTCTCTTCCTCTCCCTCTCTCAGTTCTCCATCCTGTGGGACTGGCCCACTCAAGCACACTGGAGTGCATTATGTAATCCTCACAAACTCTCCACACCCTGCAGTAATAGTTTAATTACAAGAGGGTAAGCAGGCATCATGTCATACCACCTGCCATTGCCTCTCAAACATTCTCTGTTTTCTTAACTGAATACGCCTTCTCTCCTTTTGATAAACACTCACAGACAGACACCTCGCCCCCTGTAAAGATGTTTGCCCCGCTCCTACTGATTCACACTGAGACAGTCTGCTCGCTGTCCCACGCACTGCCTCTGGCCCAGTGCCCCATCCCCCTTCCTCTTTCTTCTTCCTCTTCCTAACCACCTATCTACTAATCACAACCCACCCACTCCCCAGACAGACAGTCAGCCAGCCAGCCAGTCATTCAGCCAGACAGATTGACAGACAGTCAGCCAGACAGTCAGCGCGGGGGTGCTCAGTATTTTTTGAATTTACAGAGCTGAATGGGGGATATCAAGCCATGCATGTAATAGCAGAACATTAGTTTGATGTACGCAGACAAATGCCACTAAGCAAGACAAATATGGATGATCGATGAATTCATGAACGAGAATATGGTGGAAGGCCCGACAAATTGTGTGGTAGAAAAATAACTGTAACTTCTAGCTGAAGTCCTTAATACATTGATACCTTATTTTTTCTGATTATTTACCAGCTCTGTCAGACTGAAATGGACTATAAAATCACTTGACTGCACACTGTATATTGAACATATAGTCCTGGCGTGTGTTGTGTGTGAGGTGTCATCCGAACGGTAGCAGAGCCACCATGACTAAGGTCTGTGCAGGCCGGGCTGACACTGGCCGTATGAGCCTGATTAATCACTCTGACCCAGCCCTGCTCCTCTGTTTTCTTTTCAAATGTAGAATCGATGGATTTTTCCTTCATTTCATTGACCTGTGCATAATGGTGCTCTCACTCCTCCACCGTTGGGAGAGGAGCCCAGTGCCTGTAGACAAACCTGCCCAGGCAAAGGCAGCCAGCCTGGGCTTTGTGTTGCTTATTGTTCACCCTGGTCGAAATTAATGTGCTGTGAAATTAGCATTTTATCTGAGTGCAGATACTGTAATGGAGGCAATTAGAGTGCAGGGGAGAAACGGCACTGGCTTGCCGGCTGGTGGGCTGGTTGGCTGACTGGCTGACTGGCTTGGATGTAGTGCAAAGGTAGGGGAATAAGCCATGACCTCCAGGAGTAGTGTAGTGGAGCAGAGTAGCACAGCCAGCCTCACCGATTACACTGCCTCCTTTACCTGGTTCCATAACTGCATTAGACTGACTGGAATAACTGTACATTTTTTCTAGATGTCACTGAACCAACTTGATTAAAAGCTTGGAGTAATCTCCAGGCATTGCTGTTCATTATCTGAATCAGGTGTAGCGGTAGTTGGAAAGTACAGGAGATAGTTGATTATGCTGATGGTTTAGTTCTGTACCAGATCATGACTTAGAGGAATGGATCAAATACGAGTCAGTTTATGTTTCAAGCTGAACTGATTTCTCCCTAGTTTTTTTCCTGGCAGGAGGCATTGGCTGCTGTCAAATTGGTAGGCTCAAAGCAAGAGCATCGTTGTCTTTTATCACATCCCCAGATTGAAATTGATCCTTAGATTGCAAGCCACCGGCTGCAAGATAGACCTGATCATATCTGCAGACGCTGATAGAACATTCCGTTGTCACCTGAAGCCTCATAGACCATTTATTTATTCTTCAAAAGCTCCTCAGATTGAATGCTGCAGGGTAGTGTAAAGCACTATGTAAAATGTAACTAGAAAGCATTCCTGTTACTTTATCTAACTAGGCTGTAGTTTTCTATTAGTCTAACTGCTGAATTTATACTTTACCTGTCCATACAGTATGGTATGTCCATGCAGAGTAATTGGACACTCATAATATTATTCAATTTCTCTGTTCTGCAGCAGTACAGTATATTCCACCAGTTTCTATTAAGCAGGCTAGGGCCTGAGTTAAATATTGACACAGCTAACAGTTTCACGGCTGGGGCGGCAGGAGGGTTCATAGCAATCTATAGGTTCAGTGTCTATGTGACACCTTAGTGGTTGGTTGGTTTGGCAGGATAACAGTCAAAACAGGTGCAAAAAGACTGTTAGGACAGTAAAAGCACCGTTGGGTACATTTTTCATCTTACTATACATTATCCAACAGGTGTGCACTTAGAACTGAAGCTCCCAGTGTTGTCATTCTTGAATAAGTAATAAACAGATCTGTCTGATATTTTAGATTTACTTCCAATCCACTTACCCATTATTAACAATTTGCAGTGCCCATAATCTGCAAATTGTCATGTGATGCTAGTCTCTTTCCTAGTTATTTTGATTCTGTTACAGTAACATGTGGGTCCAAGTGTAAAAGAGGGTTTTTAAGTCTGAGGGGAAGAAACAACCTCCAACCTCCTCCCCACCCACAACCCCCCCCCCCCCCCCCCCCCCTCTGCTTTTCTGAGTAAAGACAGCATGACTTCTGCAGTAGAAGGATCATGCCCAAAAAGAACATTATCCCAGAGAGTGCACTGGGGTGGCAAGAGTCATAGATAATACCCCACCTCTTAAACTCACCCACTCTAGCTCACAAATCAGGGCAGGGAGAGAGAGAGAGAGTTATAGATGGAGAGTGAAAGAGAGACAGAGGGACCCTTAATATTGTATTTTACACTAGAGACCTCAGAGACCAGTCCCTTCTCTTCATATATTGTCAAGAGAGGGCCTGAATATCTAGCCAGCTATGTATTATTCCAACACTCGTGGGTGTACTTAATGGGCCTGTCAGTGTCAACACATCGTACACCAAATGGGTTTGCCTGTCTTTTGGTTTTAGCGGCAAAGTGATTCAGGGTGTGAGGAGAGGTGTATGGACACCAGTAGTTGGCCCACAGGGTGTTGTCCATTTTAATAGGGGCTTCAGTTACTTCCTCTGAGAAGAGGGAAATAGATTAGGACACGCCACTGTGTTGAAGTATGCCTGTAATTACAAGAGCGCTGTGCTGATACAGACAGCCCTGATACCTGCTACATGCAGGGGTGTTTACTCTTCTAAATTATTCCAATCTCGTGGATGACTGCCTGTCCACCAGACGAATTAGAGGTCTCAAGCAGCCATTTACAATATTTCTAGTAAGGGATTAACAACATCACAAAGTGATACGCCTCTACGACAGCTCTTATCTCGGATAACTCATCTAGAAAAACAAATGAGATTCCAATAGGATTCTTGAAGCATCTCTCTCAATTTTTCACTGCCTGTTCAAGGTGGGAAATGTTGCACCTTTATGCTGCCTCTCAGTTGTTTGGTTCAATGTAGACAAAGGAAACTGCCATAACATGGGGTCTCCTTAATGGCAAAATTGCAGGATCTCTGTGTAAAAAGCCTTCTCTCTCTCTCTCTCTCTCTCTCTCTCTCTCTCTCTCTCTCTCTCTCTCTCTCTCTCTCTCTCTCTCTCTCTCTCTCTCTCTCTCTCTCTCTCTCTCTCACTCTCTCACTCTCACTTTGTCTTTCTACCTCTGTCTTGATGTCTCTGTCTTTCTCTATTTCTTTTTTTTCTTTTTCTCTCCCCAGTTACACCATCTTTATTGGAAGTAAGATTGAAATAACATATCCGTACTAAGGCAACTGATGAGGAAATGTTATTCAGCTGATGCTTGGGTCTGCTCAGCACAGGACTACAGATCAGCCATGTCTTCCACTGGTCATCTTATCCTCTGTTGTCTCTGGTCTCAGATCAGGCATTGTGACTGAAACTGACATAAGACATGAGGACAATCTGTACAGAGTCCAGCTCAGAGGGCCCAACTGTTGGTCTGTGCGTCAACATTGCCCAGAGACTCCTATTTTGTTTGAGTTAACCGTGCATGGCAACTGGCCTGTGTACATTCTCCACAGCGGAGAAAAGAAAGACTAATCAAATCTGTCTGGAAGGCTGTCAGATGTGAAGCAGATGTGCTGAAATGAAGGAAATTATGTTTATTTTGTTCACTTTCTCCCTACCCCTCTCTCATTTTCTCCCTCTCTCCTGATGACTAAAGTCATGATGAGTGGGAGTTGATTTACATACAGAGAGACATTCTCTATGATGACTCTGGTGTTGGGCTCACTTTCTTTCACTGTCTCTTTGCACACAGATACACATACTGCAGCAGCAAGGCTGACACCATGATGTGCATTACGATGCCCTCTGCAGGCGTAGGGTGGTGACAGTTTTCTTGTTTTCTCTCTCAATCAGACAATTGAGGCATAAACTCCAATAGAGATTTACGTGAACCTAATGCAGATTAAAAGCATCAGATAAAACCTTAACAGGATTGAATAATTCCCTCTTCTAAGTAAATAACAAGAAGCACAAGGACAAGTCTTTGTTGACTATTTTCTCCCTTATAATAAATACTGAGCCGTTTTTCAAAGCTGCACTCGAAATACTGTGTAAGGTGAACATGGATGAACTCTTTAGCCTAGCTTAGCTTAGCCTAGCCCACTCACTTAAACCGCATAGGATGTGGGGAGAGAAAGAGAGATGTGGCCTAGAAGACCCATAGGGAAGGAGGACTTTGTGAGGGACCTCCATACTGAGCAGGTCTGGCTACACCTGTTCGTCACACCACCCAGAAGAGGTGCTGCATCTCACCCAGACCAAGGTGGGCCATTGACTGCTGAGTGCACTTAGCGCAGGTATCCAGGGACACACCCTGCAGTGGTCACCCACACCTCCATTAAAAACCGACAGACACCCTGCTGGCCAGTTGTCCTCATGGACATGGCTTTACAAGCTTCAAATGACTCCACCAGCTTTCCACTGATCTTCTCTGTTCTCCAGATTTGAACGACAAATGGTTTCATGTGCTTATCTGCGACAAGTGCGCTGAACGTTGTTTTTAATTTATTTGTGTTTAGTTGTTGTAATGCATTACTTGCTACTTCTGTCGTACCTCTCATGCCTGAGGTTTTTATTTACTGAACGTGTGCAGTGTTTCATTTGTGCCAGTAATTTAGCTCATCAGGCCCAAGGAAAGTAGATTAGGGGGACTGGGGAAGGTGATGAGAAGGCTCATTATGGATACTAGGTGTATTGGGCTGTGTGGGCTAGTCTCTGTTGGGCCTTTTATCATTCAAAGTTCATACGCACACAGAGAAAACATTGGGAATTAAACAATATGTGCACAATTATTAGCAGGAGAACAGGACTTTAGCCTTGTCTGAAATGAGGAGATCAGCAGCAAGGCAGTGTATTACGATGTGGTTTGATTGTTCACTGTATGCCAACCTATTGTCCTCCTCTCCCGTTGACTGTCTGTCTACCTTCCCCCTCCCCCCAATATGCTGGCACTGTGAGATACGTTTCACTTTGAACAACGGATCTTTTATTCCTTCTTTTGGATATTCTTAAATTTCTTATCTTATTAATAAAAATAAAAAAAAAAGAAGGCTTTTTTGCCTCGGGCGGCAGAAGTGGAATTTGTGTTTAGTGGATTCCGTTCCCTAATGAGAAGAGCTAAATGAGTTTGGAGGCTTCCTGAATGCTCTATAATTGTGATGAGGCACCGTTCCTCTGAACAATTAAAGATGCCAGAGCTATGTCTCTGTTGAGATACATCCCAGATCATCGGTGTGTCTCCTCAGCAAACTATACAGGAGTGGCAGCCTCACATTGTCCACCTCTCCCCTAGCGCTCCACACTGCCCAGCTCTCAGGCACTTAAGTAGGAAATCTCAAGGTCGGCATCACACCCGGTGCTTTGATCAAGTCATTACTCCCTGTCAAAGCATTTGAGGGAAGGCGAAAACGACGTGCCAGTCTCGCCAGTGAGTCTGGCCTGCCTCCCCCTCCTCCTCCTCCTCCTCGTCTCGCCCCAGTCTCACATAGCAGGCATGTCCTGTGTGTCCCTGCAGAGCTGAGAGCAGAGCCGTAGATGTGTGTGGCCCATGGAGGTGAGGAGCAGTATGTGCGAGGGCTGGCTGGCTGTCTGTTTTCTTTCTGACTGTCTGACTGAAAGTCTGGCCAGTCGAGGTGAAAAGCACG
Organism: Hypomesus nipponensis; assembly: GCF_054491055.1. Classification (NCBI taxonomy): domain Eukaryota; kingdom Metazoa; phylum Chordata; class Actinopteri; order Osmeriformes; family Osmeridae; genus Hypomesus; species Hypomesus nipponensis. The sequence continues at coordinate 10,143,173 of NC_140374.1, read as the reverse complement.
TCTGGATGAGAGGTAAGGGCAAAAGGTTAAGGAGATATGAAGCAAGTTATTTCAAGGGTCAGCCCCAGATTGCAAATATTTATTTAAGTGATTAAAATACAAATTATTCCTCCTGCCCGCTTCAGTTAAATACAGAACCAAACCGTAAACCAAGTCCTTTCCTAAAGGCAAGTCTCAAAGAGGAAACAGGAAGAAACATTTGTGGGTGGAAAAAAAAGACCAAACAAATGGTGACGTAAATCTGACTCACCCGTCTTTTGCCTTCACAATGCAAAGATTAGAGCAGCAGGCTCTTTGGAGGATGCAGATTTCAACCCTTGCTTTTCATAGACTTTCATCCCCTCAGTGCGAGTCTATAGAATTTCACACTGCCATAGCCATTTCCTGAAAGGGTCAGATTGGTTAATCTCACAAGCAACATTTCTATCTTTATCCTTTTTTCTCTTTTTTTTACCCTCCTTGAAATATATGACGTTTTTGACAGCCCACTTTGAAGAAATACAGTAGAGTATACTGTATAGTGTTGATGTCATGTCTATAAGGAGTCATGTGCTGTTGATCAGATTGCTGATGATACAGTATAAGTGTTGTCCTTTTGTGTTGATTAATTTTGGCAGTGACTCAGACAACAACATCAACATCAACTACATCTAAACAGATTCCTTGTGACAGAACCCAATCTCTGATATGAACTGTGGCTGTATAAATCAAGCTGACCTGGCTTCATTACCTTACGCACACAGTTGAGATCTCACTGCTCTCTTCATAGATAATGTGTTATCTGTCTTATCCTCGACAGCTTTAATCTAATCTAAATTATCTGCTGCACAATGTGTGATTCCTCCTAGCATGTGATAGGCAAGACGAATGGCTCCTCGAGACGGCTTTTAAAGCATGAACTCCTCCGCTTCGTCACAGAACCAATCCCGTTTGCTTCAGTCATCCTCTAATCTGATAGAGGTTGTGGGATCCTGAGGTGCTAACCGTCTTAGATCTAGCCTTCTGGATCTCTGTCTCTCTCCTTTAATTAAAATCAGAAGGAGATAACATGTTCATTATGCAGACAGTGTGAAGAGGTGAACTGCAGCTTACATGGCTGTTTTAACGTTGGGTGTGTAGGTGTCACTCAGGCCACACCTTGACCATGTCTTCATCACTGATCAGTATCAGAGGCCGGAACTGAGACTTCTGCTGAGTATCTGATTAGGCAGCAGTGAGAGGTAAGAGAGGCTGTTCCCAGCATAGCCCTGCTCAAGATAGAGGGGTTGTTGGCTTTCCTGCAGTTGATCAGTTATGGACACAGTTTGTTTTGAAAGAGGAAATAGCACATACTGGAGTTGTTTATTATAATTTGCTAATGGATGATCTGTTTTATCATCGGCTTACTCAACTGTCCACTTGACTACATTGCTGTACCATCGGGATTGGTCAACTCTGCACATCAAATTTCGAGATTATGAGAAATTTCTTAGATAGCGAAAGTCCACATAAATTATTAATTATACTTGTGTATATTTTACACAGAACTAGCAGAGATAGTTAAAAAGCAAGACATGTAATACATAAACACTATAATAACATAATACAGCCATCACAGGATCAATATTGTCAATCATTCATTCCACACCTTCATCCGCCCTCAGACCTTTGAGTGTCTCAACACTGGTCCCCATGTCTTGTCAAACACTCTGCTCCTTCCTGCATCCTTGAATCTAATCTTCTCCAGATGAAATATCTCATCCAGCTGTCTCAACCACATCTCAACTGAAGGCTCAGCATCACACTTGCACAATTGCAAAATATATATATCTTTTTTTGGGCCAATACAGTACCCAAATACACCTGCCATTTGTCACTGCCAGAGTTCAGAGCAGTGTCATTCAAAGATTTGTGTTTTTCACAGCTAATGTCGAGGATCCTTTGTTTGTAACAGACTGCATGTTATTTTTTTCTGTTTCATGCCTCATCAAGATTGATAATGGCTTTTTTCTATTATAAAATAATCAGCATCATAATTGTACTGATAATGGAAACACAAGAAAAAACAACTATGCATTGCAAGGAGGTGAACTAATGGCACTTTTAGCCTCTCCACATTGCCTGCCGGATCAGAAGACAATAATATACTTTTCCATCCATTCTTCTGTAGCCCTAAGTCTGATGTGGGGAACAGACACGGGAAAAGCCCTTAATGATGTGCTCAACTCAGGGTAAAGTCTATGGACTATCTGATGTCAAAAGGAATTATTTCATTTCCATCTCTAAGGCCTTGAGTGGTCATCAGGGGGAATTATACATGGCTCTGCAAATCCTTCTGATTTTGTTGGAGCTTCAGCCTGGCCTCACCTTAAATGAAAACGCCAAAGAACACAATACTACCTGGATATGTGCTGACAGACCACCATACTGTAAATCATCAGTTTTTCTGTCTGTAAATCTATCACTAGCATGTCAGTCTACATCATCTTTTTCTCATTCATGAGGTTAATTTACTGCAGTAGGGAGTAGAGTTGTGTACATAAAGTATATGATGTGTATCATAAGTGTATGATGTGTATATAATAAGTCTATGCTTATGATTTAGCTCACATAAAATGTGGCGTATAGCTGGCAGCCTAAAGTGACATTGGAAAAGCATTGTTGAACAGTATAGTAACATTCCTTTCTAAAGTTACAATTAGAATGCAACACATTACTACTATTGATTGTCAGTAGATTAGGTGGGTACAGTAGGACATGTCGCTTGTTTGTGTACCACCTCATGTGTTGTGTGTATGTATCATGATGTTTGTATGGTACAGTATCTTGTTTCCGTGCCTTTCTGTTCAAACTGGCAGGCACTGGGCCTCCCTGCTTTGCTCCCCTGCTGAGTTTCCATCACACTAGAGGCTAATTCTCCAAGTGCTTCACAACAAGTGCACTGTCTCTGCCTGCATGATGGTTGTTGGCGTATCCAGCACCGAAGCTATGGGCCTCTCGTTGCCTCAAGCTCAGCTCTAATCCTCCATTTGAAGAGGATCTGGTAGGGGGTGGGTGGTGGTGGGGGGGGGGCGGTGGTGGGGGCGGTGGTGGGGGGTGGGCACCGGAGAGAGACGAAGCATGCTTTAGAGGGGATCCAACCCCTCTGCTGGAGCCCAGCTCCTGGGGCTACCCCACCCCCACTCCCACAGGGTTCTTCCTGTGAGCTGCAGGGTGTAAAAGGACGATGGGGAGGAGGAGGTCTGGATCAGCTCTGGCTCTGACTCAGCCTCTGTGCCAAGGCTGAATGTTGGTCTGAGGGCGGTGAGATCATTCTGCTGCTCCACCCTCTCTACATCCACTCACTGGCGTGTTTCCTTCCTTGCGTAGTGCACAAGGTCGACACAGTGACTTCTGAAAGGGTTTGTTGTATTTCTTTCCCCCAGCAATGCTCCACTAACCTATTTCCTTTTAATACCTTGATGTGACTTTAATTGACTAGAGGGAGGGGCTGGGATTGAAGAGAGGTGTGTCCGCACACTTTTGGAGGTGTCATTGGTCGCTTGAGGAGATGGAAAGATAGAGGAATGGGGGAGTATAGAAGAAAACCAAGAGAAAGTGAGATTTGAGAGCTTGAGTGATTTCCTGCTGCCACTACTGTGTTCGGCCGCAAATTAATTTGATGCTGTTATGTAACTGTAATCATCATCCTCTCTAATCACATCAGCGGCTTTATGAAGCAACCAAAATAGAGGGCTTGTGGGCTGGACTGTAGGAGGGGTCTGGTAGCTAAGAGCTGAGAGAAACGATGGACCCTGGCCAACATCAAGCACCTTAGAAACCCAAAAGATGAAAGAGTAAGGAGAATGTCTAACAAATCTGATTTGGGGAAATAAACTCAGAATTTTTTCTTGCAGTCAAGGGGGATGCTAGGGGTCAGATGACTGAGCAGTTTGGGAGTTGGGCTATTAATCAGAAGGTTGTTGGTTCGATTCCCGGCCATGCCAAATGACATTTTGTCCTTGGGCAAGGCACTTCACCCTACTTGCCTCGGGGAGAATGTCCCTGTACTTACTGTAAGTTGCTCTGGATAAGAGTGTCTACTAAATGTAAATGTAAGGAAAACAACACACATTCTGTCAATACAGGCACCACATTTTGCTGGTAGTCATGGTTTTCATCACACTAGGAATGTAGTAGCAGAAACTGAGACGCTTTTTCTAAATCCTCAAGAATGCTAGCCAGATTGAGCTGCCATTGCTCCTTACTAAACACCTCTGACTGTTTGTTCAGCTGGATATCTCTCATTGGGCTCAACTCGCTCCCATGGAGCATGCCCACTAGGCTCATTAGATTCACTGTACAGCAAGAGCATTATCTGCTCAGCTTTTTCAAAATTGCCTATACAGTTTGTTAATTGTAAAGCAATGTGAAATGCTGTTAAGTTAGCAAGACCAGTCGGATTGGTATTTTATGGTTCTCGGATATGTTGTTGAATTGTCTAGAATATCACCTATGGTATTGATGTAGTGGGTGGGAGTTAACCTTAATTTACAGTGGATTCCACTATCCACTCATGTCCATCATGTCTGAGGATAGGGAAGGCAGAAATGGCTTACAGTTGGTAGAGTTGGGGCTGAAGTTAGTGTTGCTAGCTGTTGTGGTGTGTTAGAAATCACACTGCAACATTGAAACTGAGAAACCGTGCTTTCTGCCAATAACATGACATTCACTGCAGTGAGTAAGTGGTAGGGTTTATTTTCACTATATCTGAAGGGGAGATCTCTCTCTCTTTAATGTTAACAGCAAATGGAGTGTCAGGAAATTCAGAAGAGGAACACGTTTCAAAAGAGAGTGTAAGTCTATGCAGCATACAGTACATTGCTTCCATCCCTGCACGTTCAAATAAGAAAAGAGACCTTTTCTTTATATTACATTATATCACAGTGTCATAGTGGAAAAACTGACAGGCTGCACACCAGATGTATCAAGTTAGCCTGTAGTTTGCAGGAGTGAACAGAATTCATTGAGGCATGACTGTGTGATCGAACACAGATTTCTTGTCCGTCTCTGGCTGGGAATATGACAGGCTCCTTTTCCTGCTACTAACAGACCCCAACTGGCATGGCGGGCTCTGACGCCAAAGAAGAGCATGATTTAGATTGGCTGTCAACTGGCTGACCATGACCACAGGGGAACAAAGTCTTCGCAACAAGGTCGGAGGTTAACCGATGTGGTGGGGCTGTTCTCCGGGGGGTCTGATTGTGTGGCTAAAGGCCCTCTGGATGTCCTCTGGAAAGTGCAGTCCTGTGTCACACAGCGTCACACTCCAGTTTGCCTTGAGTACCACGGAGCCCTCGGCCACATCTCAACAAAACCATTGCAAGCGTTTATGAAAAATACTTTCCATGTCTGCCCCTTTGTTCCAAGGTCTGGAGGAACATAGGTCTTGGGAACGTTACAGTTGTTGACGAGGCACGATAAACTGTGGGGTGTCTTTACTCAAGTAGCCTCTGCTCTCAGGGAGTATTGGCTTTGTGCCTCCTCCATGGCTCTGAAGCTGGTGTGTTCGTGACAGTTTTCTTCCGGCAATTGGATTCAGCCTACCGTGCTTTGTTCCTTGTTAGTGCTCAACAATGGGACAAATGCACGAGGCACTGGACTTTTGCTTTGCTTTGTCCGTTGCCATGGTTCACTCTGTGTCAGTGTTTGTTGTTGTCAAAAGACGGGAGGTGTAAGCGCGGCCGTGTGTGAGTGTGTGTGTTCCTTTTCCCCTCCAGCTGAAACCTGTCATTCCCCCTAGGGAGTGGGGGCCAGGTTTACAGGACAGCTGAGGCAGGCCTGACAGCACAGCTCATCTCGTTTGGAGCAGGGCATGCTGGTCCAGCACACTCAGCCTGGACAGGATTTGTTCCCTTCCTGCCACTTTACATCCACAAGCTCTACATTTAATTAGAATCACTTGTCATGTCTCGTATATCACCTGTGCCTCTTGGTGTCAGCTGTCAGCCAAAGAAATGTGATAGTTATTCATTGCTCGGTAGAAGTGTAACAGCAAGGTCACAGGATAGAATGCACCTTGAGCTAACTGTGCTTAAGGTGTGTGTGTGAATCTGTGTGCGTGCATGGGAGTGTGTGTACTGTATGTACTTGCATGCCTGTGTGTGTGTGTGTGTGTGTGTGTGTGTGTGTGTGTGTGTGCATGCATGCATGCATGTGAGTGTGTTGATCCTGTGTTGAATACTGGGTTCTGTATGTCACCAGATTCTAGAATGATATGATCCATGTAACTGCACTCAGTCTGAGTAGTCTTTGGGTGGGCTTTACAGGGATGAGAACATTGTTAAGGGCTGTTAGGAGAATCAGTGGGCATTGGCTTGCAGTGGGGATTGGCTGATCTGAAGCTCCATTCTGCTGGCTTGGACAGAGCCCAACATCTCTACTGCTCAGAGGGACATGGTCAGCCATGTGACTTCAGGGGCATGCAAGCATTGCTTAAATGGGACTCTGTGCCAAGATAATGCATACGTGATGGATGTGCTGAACCCTAACCTGTGCTCACATCAGTGCACCCCCATCCATGTTTAACTTTCCACGAGGGTATTCACACACTTCACACACAGTCTTCCGAAGCCTCTGTTTGTTTTTGTTGTCCATGTTGCCCCCATCGCTTTAATGTCTAATTCTTCTGATATGCCCCATGCGGCACTTTTCTTCCCCTTTCTCCCTCTGTTTTCCCTGTCTGTCTGTCTGTCTGTCTGTCTGTGTGTGTGTCTGTGTGTCTCTGTGTGTGTCTGTCTGTCTATCTCTTTGTCTGTCTGTCTGTGTCTGTCTGTCTGTCTGTCTCTTTGTCTGTATGTCTTTTTGTCTGTCTGTGTGTCTACTGTATCCATCAATATGTTGATCTGTCTGTTTCTGTTTTCACTGCTCCACACCCATTGCTCCCTCTGTCTCTCTGATTCAATGCTGTGATAGTTATATAACCTCCTCTCCCCCTGACATCCTGAGGCTCTGACAGTCAGCTGACAGTGCCCAAATGTCTGCTGGTAAACACACTCGTCTTTTCCTTTTTTCTCTCTCTCTTCTGTCTCTCCTCTTCTCCACACCCACATACCTCCTCCTCAGCGATTAGGGATTGATTCTCTCCTCTGTCCCTCTGCCTCCTCTTCCATTGGTTGGTCTCTATATCCCTGGGCCAGTTTCCACATATTAGCACCCGAGGCCAAGGGAGGCAGGCAGATACGCATTGCCTGCCATGGCCCATGGATCCTGCAAGCCAGTGAAAAATGAGCTTTGGAGAGGCAATAAATTGCATCCAATTTAGAGATGAAGGCAGAAATAAATTTCTCTTTTCCGAAGACTGAAGAACACAAAAAAATGCCTGAAGATAATTTTTGTTCTGTCTTTTTATGTGAATTTTCTTTGAAACATCCTTTTTGTGTTTTTCATTTGAATTCGTGAAATAATTACATGGCTGTGTTTTAGATGGGCTTTTTATGTTTCGGCAGGTTGTGAAAATAATCATTTTTGTCTTGGCTGACATTTTTGCATCTCAACTTGAAAATGCCTTCTGAGTCAGAGCCAGCATTTAGAAAAAGATACATTTATCAGACATGATTTGGCATACGCACAGGAATCTTTTACTCCTTCTCATCATTTCGTTTTTCTAAATGAAATGTCCAAGAGGCTTAGGCTCTCTCAGCTGAGAGCTCCAGAAGACACTGAGAAAGAGTGTATGTGTTAGGCAGTTTCTGGAATGATGAAAGGAACTGTCTGGTAATGACCACATCAACATTCTACTTCTCCTGCTCACTGCCTGTTCCCTAAATGCTTCCAGAAGCTCCCACTGCTTCTCCCTGGCACTTCCCTAAATTGCTTCTGAAGTTATGAAACAACTTACCAAAACACTTCAGACCAGAGCCCTGGCATCAACAAAGTAAGCCAATGGAAAGTCTAACCTTTCCTTCCCCTCTTCTGAAGTGAGAGCCTCCTATTAGTCTCCCAAGCCCAAACTCCTAGCTAAGATGTTCTCTTCAGGTAGAGAAGGTGTTGTCTGCCAGAGCTTTCCTGTGTGCTGCTCATCCTGCCAAAAACACAGAGGATAGACATAAGGGAGATTCACTCTGGAGAATTGCAGCTCTTACTGCTTTTTTTCAAGAGATGTGTTTCTTCCCTGTTAAAAGTCTGTGTTTCTTTTCACCATTTCAATGTGCTGACACCCCAACTGTGAGGTGTTGAAATTGGCTAAAAACATTGTCTGGGCGCAGTGTCTTAGTGCCAATAAATGGAAGAAATTGTAACATGAAAGAAGCGCTTTGGTGTGACTTACTGACAGCATTATCACACTCTTTACTGACTTAACTCTGTAAGATGTGTAAGCATGGCTGTGGTCTTAGTTTACTGTGCTGTATTGTGTATTTTGTTTTTTTCTTCTGAATCTATAATTATGCCTCTGCCAAATAATTACATTTGTAGTACTGTATGTTGGCTGTAGTGGAGTCGACCATCTGCTGCCCAAGTTACACATAAAATTGAATTACACATTATGTTCTTGATCAACAAGGTGAACATCAAGTAATCAGATGCTCACACAGAGTGAGAAGTTCATTTCAACCAAAAAAGTCCCTCAAGGGTGCCTGCATGACATCAACAGTTTTTACTGTCGTAGTAGTAGTTGGGGCTGATACTGCAGTGGTGGGCACAAGTGAGACCCAGAGCTCATTTGAGCAGGCAGATAGCTAAGCTCGGCGAGTTAATAAATAACCATGCCGTGGTCTGGATCAGTGCACCTCTAATATGCTGCAACTCCTCGTCTTGTTTCCCTTGCATCCATATTCCACATGGCTTCATAAAAGCATTGGTATGGGGGGTTTGGGAGGGGGTCGGGCTATCACACCCCCTTTTCAGCACATCGTAGGGAGTCTCACTGTGTAGCCATCAAAGCCCGGTGTGGTGAAAACTCCCCCCGTATACACACATATTTTTCTCTCCACATGGCCAAACGCAATTGGACGTCAACCCCCCGTGGCGCATCATCCAATCCCCTTGGTTGTGTGAATTATGTAAGTGCAAGGGAGGCAGCAGGGATGAAACATGCAGTAGTGGCACTGAGCAGGCCTTCTGCTGCACCAGGCTGTCCAAAGCCCCTCCACCTCCCTTCCACTCTCCTCAGTCTATCTCTCCTCCACCTCTCCTCCTTCTCCCCTCCAACTCCATTCAATTCTCCTTCATCCATCTCTCCTACACCGCTCTCCCCTCCACTTCCCTTCCACTCTCTTCCATCCATCTCTCCTCCACCTCACCTCCATCTCCTTTCACCAGATGCATTTTTAACCAGGGTATTTCCAGAGCAGCCTGGCTAGACATTGACAAGTCCTGCTTGGTGGGGTTGGTGGGTTTACCTCAGGCTCTCCCTAGTTAAGTGCTGCTGCTGCAGCTCTCGTCTCTAAATGTACTGTCTGTGTAGCATGTAGCTGGGAATTCTCTTTTCCCAGCTCCGACTGGGTCCTGGCTATGTTCTCAGCCCCTCTCATAAAAGAACAATACAGCATCACTCTAGATCCTCACTGCTCTGCTCTGAGAGGATTAGCATTCATTTCTAGAACATGCACAATGCCGTAATCACTCAGCCCCAGGAGACGGACTCATGTTTATTCTAAACATTAAGACATTTACATTACTTTTAGGGAAGGGGTGTCAGTATTGGCAGTAATGTCCTGGTATTTTTATCACGGTCAACAGAAAAGCGAGGTACAGTACACTTTTGTTTTCTTTCCCAGTAAAATCTGTTATTTGTTTTTCTGATTTTGACATTTTTCTTTTCCTTTCTTTTTTTTTCTTTTTTTTTTGGACATACATTGGAACAACTAATCTGGGTATAATGTGTGAAGAACATGTCTGGCCACCTTAGACCCTTGTCTAGCACAACGCTCCAGCACCCAAATAGCAATTCATACTGTGCTCAAATCAATCACCAAGCAGTCTGTAAATAACTCAGCTGTCCGCTTCCCTTCAGCTCCTTTACACAGCCGGCCCTACCCAACTCCGTCTGCAGAAGTGTACCCTATCACCTCCGGTCTTACTTCTAATGGAAAGAACCTCTGGCTGTGACTTGTCTCAATAGCTGCCACTCCTGAGTGTGGCATGGCAAGTCAGCCAGTAGCAACCTCCCACTCCCCTTAAGACCCGCCCTCACATCTCGTCCCCATGGTCACTAAAGCACTCTCCATCTTCTGTACAACAGAATCCGCGTGGTGTCTCTCAGTTGGAGACTCAATTGGAGATTGAGACACATTTTTGTTTTGCCTGTCTTGCAAGCCTCTCACTGCCTGGTGTGTCCTAGGGTGTCCTGTCTTCAAGTCAAAAATCGATATGCACTCTTCATGCCTTGCTGACTTTGTATGTCTCTAAAGGAATAATTAAAGATGCAGTGCTATGCACACAACCGTGATGACTAATGCTGTTTTAAGGAATGCCTCTTTTATATTAATTCACATTTCATATTTATTTTTTCCTTCTCTGTGTATCTCGAGGCAGATGAAATCCTCCTTTGTGCTTGTAGGTCAGTGTGTCACTGTGCCGTGGCCCTGATGCTAAGACTTTTTGACAGACTCCCAGTGCAAATACAGACACCCCCTCCCCCCAACCAAAAGCAAGCACGATGGCATGAAGCACACACAAACAAACATTAAAGGAACATACACTCAGCACAAGATCACAATCACACACACGCACACACATATACTGTAGACACGCACACGCTCACACTCACACATACTGCCCACCATTAAACCATGCTCCGGGGTGAAGGCCAGGGCATGAAGGTAGCATTTCTTAGTCGGATAGTTCACACATCCCACAAAGAAAGCAACAAGCAAGACAGTGGCAGAGAATGTGTGAAATAATTCAGGGTGCACCTTTCCACCATACTGGGTTTTTATAATTGAATAAAGCATGGCGGCGCTTGGAATATCCCCTTGGAGCATAATGGCAGGATGTCACCAGAGTAGAAGCCGAGTACAGTAAATAAAGAACAGGAAATTAATAAGCTTCAAACTAACTGTACTCTATGAAATAATTGTGATGATTTACTCCCAAGCATTGCTCCAGTTTATGTAGCAGGGATTATTTAGTGGAGTGGAAGTGGATCATTGGTTATGTTCTGGTTTGGTGATATAGTCTTTGATCTACCTCTCAGGGTCAAATTTAGCAAGACACAGAGACAGAGATAGAGAGGAGAGAGAGATAACGTATGTGAAAAACAGAGGGCAGTGAAAGCGAGAGAGAGAAAGAGAGAGAGAGAGAGAGAGAGAGAGAGAGAGAGAGAGAGAGAGAAAGAGAGAGAGAGAGAGAGAGAGAGAGAGAGAGAGAGAGAGAGAGAGAGATGCTGTGAAATTTCCTCAAGGCCCTTGGCAGCATTAAATAAAGACCTGGGAGGTTAGGAAACATCAAATCAATGCATTGTAATTTGAATTGACTGCTGACTTTGATCATCTGCCTTGGGAGTGCTTTAGCATTGAGTGCTGTCACACTGGCTGGGTTAAGCAAATATAGCATCGGCTGAAATGGGGAGAAAGAGAGACTGACAGATAGATAGAGAGAGAAAGAGAGAGTGACAGCAAGAAGGGCAGCCAATAACAAAATAATGACAATACTAGCAGTGTTATGTAGATCTATCACAGTTGACTAATCAACACACAAACAAACACTGGAATACTTATATGAGTTAGTATACTGCTTGTCTGTAATTTTCTAATCTGAACCACCCAGCACAGTGACACTGTAAGGGTCTCTGGACAGAGTGCTTCCCTTAAACTTAGCTGGTCCAGCAACTGATAGCCTTGCTCCAGAATGATGGGTCAGCCCTACTTAGTGTCAGCAACGACTGATATCCTCTATTGGAGAGGGGGGACGCTTTTAAATCTTCCCTATAATGGAGTAGGCAGCTTAATCCAGACCTCTCCGAGAGAGAGAGAGAGAGAGAGAGAGAGAGAGAGAGAGAGAGAGAGAGAGAGAGAGAGAGAGAGAGGAGGTTAAGGGCAATGGGGGGGCTTACCCTCCTGTGCCCCCCGTCCCCCACTCCTGCAGTGAATACATGGAAACTCTACTATCAGAGCAACTGCCCACACAATCCCATACACAGTCCCAACAAACCCATCTGTGGAGGACGCAACAGCAACAGGGGCAGCTGTTGTTCTGAGGGAGCTGAAATCCTTGTGATCGCTTAGTTGTTTTGACTTGAGATAAAATGGCCAGTCTTCTCTGAAGACTGCTGCAGGTCTTTGGTGGTCCGGGGAGTTGTCTTTCTCCTAATGCTCCGTTGTTTGCCAGCGAGGCTAAACTATTAAACTAAAGCAGGTCTTAAGAGAAAGGTAAAGAGAAAGACAAAGGGAGAGAGAAAGGCGAGAAAAAAGGAGGATGAGAAGGCAGGGAGGAAGATGCGAGGATAGGGCAACCAGCACCACAGACAGCTACAGACATGATGGAGGTGAGCAGATAGACGGAGAGATGAAGAGCCATGAGAAGCAGCAGGAGCAGCAGAGCAAAGGCCGGCCTTCCCTCACTGTGTGGTTCGGACAACCCAGAGGTACTGGCTGGATTGCTAGGTGCATCTCCTAACAAGCTGACTGTTCAAAGGCTTTTTCGTGCTCTAGAGAACATGAAAGGCATGTTTAAAAATTTAAAAGCCCGATCTGTTCCAGTGCTATGGAGCGGCAGAGGGAAGCAGATTTTTACGTCGCCATAATTCCCTAGTTGCTTGCTTTGTAAATTAATTAAGATGTTTATGACAGCTGCTTGCACCTAATGGAATGCTTATAGACTTCACCATTAATTATTACTGCCCGTCATGGCTACTACTTTTATATATGATGGAGAGAAGGTATACCTAATGCTATTCACCTGGCACAGGTTTAACCCTAGACCCCCAACCCTTTATGCCTTTGGCATTGCTTTGAGTGCTTTAGTGAGTAAAGCAGTGAGGATGTTAGTAATTAAGTGAATGTATGTTGGTGATTGACTGAATGTGTGATTGTGTGTGTGTGTGTGTGTGTGTGTGTGTGTGTAAGTGTGTGTGTGTGTGTGTGTTTGTGCCTGTGGTTAGTTTATGCATATGGAGGATGAAGGGCACTACACACAGCACATAATCTATGCATTACTCTTTTGGTATCTGCACTGCATCTATAAAAATTACCTTTTTGGGATGTTTTGAGAGATGATGCTGTTGTTGCACTGTGTCTCGTAAAAGACCTTGCCATCAACCACTGTAATATTGTTCGAACTCATTTCTCTGAAACTCAGAAACACATTTCTAACCTTGATGATATGCTGAACTTACTATATGCTCTTCTGTATGTTGCCTTGAGTTTGGATAAAATCATCTATATAAAAAAGTAACTTTAAAGGTACAGGAAATGAGAATGATTGCTTTTTATTTCAGTGCCAGGCTGTCACCCAGTCCTTATCTTAATAGATCCTACTGTACATCATTTCATTACAACAGTGGTACTGGAATTTCACTGGCCTGCAGTCCAGGAACACTTGTTAGACACCACTGGGAAGGTTGAAAGGTCAAACAGCTGTCCGCCTGAGACCAGCCATCAACAGTGATGTTGATTGGATCAATCACAAGTCAGATGGATGTGAGCTGGTGTGAAGTGGTTGGCTTGTGCAGACAGACAATAAAGAGTGCTAATGGCCTGGCTCCTTCCTGGCCTCAGCAACCTGCCTGGCTTTGGCTCAGCTTTATTGCCCGTCCTCCACACTCTGCTGCCAGCTGAGGAAACCAAACTGTGTTTATCAGGATTGTCATCCTACTTAATAAAGCAACAGCCTTCCTGTTACCTCGTCCAGACGTCAGTGGAGGACAATAGACTGAACTACTGCTGACCCCGTCAGCTGAAAGGAAAGCAGTGGTCTGGGCGTGACAATTCTCCTGGCTCCTGCCTGGGCCTCTTTAATTTAGTGAACACAAACAACTTAACCACTGTAATATGAATGGACCATATGATGGGGATAATGATAGCATATCTTTCATAAGCAGTCAGGATTTGCTTTACATGCTATTACACAGCAATGGCAGACAAATGACCCCTTAATATATGCAATTTTGGTAATAAGTATACGTTGTTTGTGCGGTTCATCTCCTAATTTGTACATCAGACTTGTTTTGTGGAGACGAAAATAAGGGATGATGACTTTCTGCACAGTACCCTACTAACTAGCCATGGTTTGTCTTGCTGATAATACCAGTGGCCTGGATGGGGGGAACTGGATTCCTCTGTTCCTCTGTCAGCTGCACCTCCATGGAAAGAATGTCTCACAGGCTTCAGATGGAATGCCCTGTGGGCTCCGGTTACTCAAGAGTCAGTGGGACCAAAAAAATAACTAAACACAGGCCATTCTGTTGATTAAACCATGAGAAGGAGGTACACTTCCTTGCTTCTCATAAAGCTGGGCTTTGTGAGGTGCTATCCTCTGTGTTGTCCTCTGATTACATTTATATGGGAGAAGGCAGCAAGCATCCAGGCACCTGCCCTGTTCAGTGTGGATGTGGGAAATATGGATTCAGTCTTTCATCGGCCTCTTTATCTGCCACGGATGGCTTATACTCATGTGTAAAGTCCTCTCTTGTGTTAGCTTTGAAAAACAGAGGGAGGATACTCTGATCTGTGTTCTATTAATCATAGTCCAGCTCCCTGCCTGTCCCCCTATCACACATGTCTGTAATTACAGGGTGTTTGGGTTTTAAGCATGGCGCTGTTGCTCGGAAATGGAATAGTGGCTCCTCTGATGAACTCTACACTAATAGTGTTACCTTTGATCCTTGTGCTGCATGGAGGGCTTACAGAATGCGCAGGTATTCATTATGAAATACATGAAAAATACATGCAAGCCATGACTACATTGATTTGCTGTAGCAGGGAGCTGGCTTGCCTCTCTCTCTATTCCTGTCTTCACTCTTCCGGAGGTCACAAGCCCCTCAATCCTTCTCTAGGTCTCCTGGTTCCCTGTTCTGAGCATCAGTCGGGAGTCTAAGTCCCTGATATTAATTAGAGGATTGACAGACATGTAATTCATCTCTGAGAAAGTTTCATTACATGGTAGGCTTCATAGGGCCAGTTTGCCTTATTGGCAAGGGCTAAGACCAGATCTAATGGGGCCGCAACTTGCTCCCATCTGAGTAATTACAGCCAAGTCCTTATCAGCAGCCATGAGTCCACAGTTTTTGGGCCTCGTCCGTTTGCATACACAGGCCTCCCAATGGAGTCCAGTTCATTAGACACGTCTTCATCATAGTATTAACATGAACAAAATAGTCATGAAAGGGATTTGAATATAGTCTGTTCATTTTCCAAGGTACCTGAGAGAGCTTGCATTAGTAGCCTGACCTCTGGTCTGTAGAGGCACTCATTGTTTTCACTCTCCTACAGTAGATGTCTGCAGCCTACGAGTTATCTTGTGAGCTCCACAGTACCATATTGACATACTGCTAGCACACTGTCACAGATCATCTAGCCCCACATCCGCTAGAAGTTATCTCATCATCTGTTCAGGCGAAGACCATCATGAGGTAAGATGCTGCAATAGAACACAAGAGGGCTGAAAAAGCCAGCCATGAGATTCATAACGACATAGATTCAGACTGGTCAGTATCTGTGTGAGCTCCTGCGTAGAAGAAGTGTTGCTGTGTCAACAACATGCACGCTGCTCTTGTGGTTTCCTGTAGGAACTGTCTACTGTGTGACAACTCTCTCCTCAGTACTGCTCATGCACAATAGCATACCACAAAGAAAAAACACCAGGTACACCAGGCATTGCCAACACTGCAAACGTAAACAGTGTTTATTTTGTAAAGAGTCGTTACAAGCCCATGTCAAAAGTAACACATGTGCAAATAGTACAGTTTGTTTGAATTAGGCATTGCAAATTCAATGTATATGTACAATAAACTGAAAATGTATTCAGTGTGTGTTTCATATAAGCCTGTGGTACTTGAACACGCCCTGGACATGACCACTACAGAATGGTGATCTTCTAGTGCAGAGCAGCACTGTCAGTCAGGGTGGTCTTCTGGAAGTGGCTGGGCTTTATTTATTGGGAGGATTGAGAGGCGATTGGGTTTCATGTGTGGTTGAAGCTGGATCACAGAGAGATTACCACAGGCTGGGAACCGCCTGCTCCCTCAGTACACAGAGGCCTGACTGTGCCCCTGGCCTCACTTTGACCAGCGCTCAGGGCCTCTCTGTATTCACCCTCCCCTGGGGAGCCCTGTTCAGGAGAGAATTACAGTACAGCACAGCCAGAATCAGAGCCAGCTACTTCAGAGCAGCCGAGAGCCTGTCGTTTGTCTTTTTCAACTCCATAGCTCCGAACAGCCTCTGAACACAGACTGCCCAACTAGTGTTTTTCTGAATGAAAAGGGAAAGGAAGTTGTTAATTTTTAATTGTTTCCCAATCTCGCTCCACTGCTACTAAGCTCTCCTCCATTGGTCCTCTGAGAGCATTGCAGAACAACATTAGGCTAGATTTTAGCACAACAGTCAGCTCTTTATCTCAGAGAGAATGACTGTCAATATTAATATGACATAATTGATATGAGCCTTCCTCCTGGTGTCAGCCTCAGATAAGAGGGTGTAGGGTCTAGAAGCCTCCACGTACAGTACTGTTCCGTACAGCACGCCACTACGGGACTATTTTTGCAACGAGCCCCGCCATTTGTTTAAGCACTCACCTGGGTGAACCTGTGCGGCAGCCGCTCACCAATAACAATAGCGCTTATCGTCCTGTTCCCTGCGGTACAATTAAAATTCCGTCAGAGTCTTCAGTCTGCCTCCCAGCCATGCCTGCTGTTCCCCCGGCCCTCCTGGGCCACATCTAGTCCTCTGCTGCCATGTATAATTCACGAGCCACCAAACAGCGCTGACGACTCACCTGGAGACCGCCAGCTAGGCCCAGCAAAGCAGAACCACACCATGGGAGAGGATGTGTAGCAGACTGGGAACACATGTAGGGAGAGAGGGCTGGGCGGGTGAAAGACAGACACTTCTTGGTCAACGAGAGCTCTTGTCATTACTGGATCCCTATGATAACTCTATATGTCTCCCTGGTTGAGATGATCAAGCCTGTGAGTGTGTTTTCACTTGTATGTTTATGCTCACTCAGTTTCTTCTCGTTTTTTGAAAGACAGTTACAATGTCCTCTAAATCTAATTTGGATGTAAATCTTCTATTTGCAGATAATTCCATAGCGATGCATTGGAGTAACCTGTGGAACCTCTGAGTAGTTGCTTTTAGTTAAAACCAATTAGAAATGACCAGAAATAACAGTGCCTGGAGACAGATAAGTCATTTTTCTCTTGAGCCTCCCCAGAGAGTTGGCCTCTCTATGGATTAAGTGTTTTAGTATATTAGGAGGACAGCAGATTAGAATCATTATGCTTTTTAATCATTACGTTTTCACATTTTGAGTTTATACTGGTATAATAAGGCTAAGTATGTCACTACAGAAGGGAGGATTGTTGAAATGACTTTGTATAGAACTCGGCCTTCCCAAAGTTAAAACACGGAGCTACCTTATTCCCTTCATGTTGCAGGTTGTGTACATTGTTGTTGTGTTATAATACCTTTTTCTCAATCCAACCTGTGTAGCTTACATATAAAGCACACCCTTCACACATTTTGTCACTTCCTCATGGACACTCAAGCATGTGGTGTGTGGTGGTGTCAGTGTGTTGATGTTGGCGCTCTCTGTGTCACATCCCACGATCAAAAATGTGATCAAAATTGTTTTCTATCCAGGAGTATTTGTTATACTTTCCCAGGGACAATACTGTCCCTGTGATTAGGGTAGGTAGGACTATAGTGGGCTAGAGTGGACTCTGCCTATGGGCAGTGAGGACTAGAGAACCTTGCCGCCCCTGACTGGCCCCACTCTCACTGTGATGGCCATGTCCTTGAGTGCGTCTGGTATGGAGCATTGATGTGGCGAGCGAGCCAGGAGGAAGTGGGCCTCCCTGTCTCCCCAGACTGAGCAGTGAATGAGGAGAAGTGAGGAGCGCCAGTCAATGAATCAAGCAGCAGGAAGGGAGCAGCCAGGGGGAGAGAGTGACGTCCCCACGGGAGAGGCCTTGCATTAGGAACTTCCTCGTCTGTGTGTTTCTGGCACAGGTTAAATGGATCGCTCCCATTAGCGCGTTGAGAGGACAGCTCCATTATATGAAGGAGACTGTAACTTTGAATGTCACGGTGCAACAACCCCAGAGCATGGCTCGTCTCCCAGGGAGGGGAGGGTGACAATAACCATCCATGATAATCATTCCCTGTCAGGCTTTAAGGAAGCGGGAATGATGACGTACGGCCTGCCGCACGACTCAGACTTCATTACAGGCACTGTCACTTTGAGACGCCTGCCACGGCGCCCGCATCTCAGCAGCGCGGCGGCAAGCTGCTGGGCCGCTGCTCCGCCTGGCGGCCCCTCCCCACCCTGTCTAAGTGGCATGTTTACAGGAAGTGTGCCCCCCTGCAGATAGATGTGGTGGAGGTTAACCTCCAGCAGTCTGCACACCGTTTCTCTCTCCCTCACCAGGCTGAAAATTCTCATGAGAAGAGACTGAAGGAGCATGCGCCCTGTGTGTTTACCAGGGCTGGTTAACTTCTGAGAGATCTTTGTCTAACAGATGACAGTTGTCTCTCGTTCAATTGCAGCAAATTAGATATTCGGCTATAGTGAAATGAGGGAAGATTCTAGTCGCTCACAGGCACAGTATCTGCACGCACTAGGCACCGATACAATGTAAATTGTACAGTTGTATCTGAGATTTTACGACTTTTACAAGACTGTTCATTCAAATGGCAGGGTTGCCAGTGCCAGATCGTTTTTCAGTAAAGGAGAGTCTAACCTTCAGATTGACCTCTGAACCTGCCATCCAGTGGGCTGGACGTATCCTGGCAGCCATCTCCAATGTCAAAGCCCTGAGCCAAGCCCCTCCCGCCCACTGCCTGACTCACCCATTGGCTCCTCTGCCCTTTCCCCTTGCCACCTCCAATCAGATGGCCCTAGATGACACATAGAGGAGGAAGTGGGATCTCTGTCCCCCCTCTCTTTGCCTAGCAACAGGCCATCTCTTTGAGTAAGCCTGTGAGTCTTTGAACAGTAATGATTTCCTCTTCCCTGTCCAAGCACATTGTGTACAGATTTGTTTTCACGTCTTGACATGACAGTGGTAGGAAGCATGTTAGAGAATCAGAAACAGGTTTGAGACATGGCCAATTAAGGTACACTGAACATAATTATTCAGTAAAATGTAAAAAGCTCAGGCTTGCTGTTGTTGTGGTCTATGTGGTCCACCTCTGTCTCATGTTGCTTACATCCTGTATCTTAAACAGACGTATAGTTTTACTGCTGCTTTGGCATGTTTGTCTTCCAGTAGTCTGCTCAGTTTGACTACATGTATATAAACAAAAGGTTGATATATATATTTTACTGTTGAGTTTTGTTTGCAAACAGATACAGTGCCACTGTGAAAGAAAATTCTAGCTGGTCTGTGTAGATATGAATAGTCGAAGATGGCAGTTTCAATACAATTTATTCAGACTATAAAATTACATGTGATCAAACAAAGCTTTGCTGATCAGTCTCAACAAAGGAGGTGCTATCCACACAGATCATTCGTAAGAGTGATAGAGACTATCACACATGCTCAACCTTATATAAACTTTAGATCAATGGCATTCTGTAAGGTCAATCAATCAATGTGGCAAACTCTGTGATTGGCTAACTCAACTTAGTGACAGCTTGAAACAATACCAAGTGTCCCAAAGTTCTTTGATGTGGCATTTCTCTGCAGGGCAGTAGATAATAAACCCTAGGAGTGGCCAGCCAAATGGTCAACTGTCCTTTGTGTGGTAATCTTCAAACAATACTTTTAATTAACATAAATAATGAAACAGGACACAGTCCTTCTCTAGCTAAAGTTCAGAGCAACTGCCTTATTGACCCCTTACACGAACCAGTGGACAGAAGGCCATATAAGATGCTTCACCCATCCCCCAGGGCAAGCTGCCCACAGAGCCATCAGCACCTCACATTCCTTTGAACTCAACTTAATTATCTTCCCTTCCTGTCTCTTACCAATGAACATAGAACATTATAGATTTCATACACATACATATATGCATATGACCAACATTTCTACAACACCACCCATATTGTAAAATTGTATGTGAGTGCCATTAACATATAACTATTTCTATGCATTCAGTGTATGGAATTGTGTTTAGTGTCTACTGTGAAAAGGTTCTAGTCGTTTTCAAGATTCTAAATCTAACATGAACTGATTGCAATTTAACACTCCTTGGGTGTCTGCTTGATGTATCTGTAATGGTGTTTGAAAGATCTGTGGCTAAGCCAGGAGAAACTCCCTGTTTTCCCCAAACTCCTGACACTATTCTACTACTTCTATTCTACCTCTTCTACAATTTCCAAGGAAACAGATATCCTCAGATGGAGATAGCACTGCTCCAATCATCAAAACAAATGCACCTCACAGTAATGATGCCTCCTCCAATACCTTGACACCAATGCTCAGTAATGGGCCAAAAGGCCAACATTCACTTCACTGTTGATTGACTTCTGGAATTAAAGCAGGATTGCTGTGTGAGTGTTTTTCTCTTTGCATATTGTCACAGTTGAGCAGTGGAACAATGATAGAGTAAGATCAGAGAGCCCAGGCCCCTAGGTGACTGTTTTCCCTCTCTGCTCAATGGGGTTGATATCAGATGTGTGTCTATGTACAGACGGCTGAGGGCTCGAGTTGTTTTCCCCCTCGTTGCTCTTTGACTTGTTTCCCCCCTTCTCTAAACGTGTCTGAAACATCGTTATCTCTGGCCAGATGCTTTCTCTTTTTTTTCTGCGAGAATTATTGAATCATGTCTGCTCGCCATCCCCCCTGAGTTTCAAATGCAAGCCGTAGAAAAATTTGCCATTACTTCCGCATGACAAGTGGGATCTATTAGTGTGCTCTCGCCCTGCAAAGCATGAGCATGCAGGGGCCCACTGGGGACCAGGGCTGGGTGTGCGCTGGCCCGCGTGTGCCGGCCTCTCGGGGCATTAGAGCAGCCTCGTAGACGGGGTGGGGGGCGGAGGCAGAGTCAGATGAGTTGACACCCGTAGGGAAAAGGGTGGGGGGGGAGCATAGTCATACGCCCACTTCCTCTGTGCTGTGAGTTCATATGTTAGGGTGTTACACGTGTTTGGGTTTATTGTGAATATTCTGCAATGTTTGAGGGTTCAGTCTGACAGGTTGTCTGTGTTGGGAGGTTTCAAAATAAGCAGTATGTGAAGTTTCAGCCATGTTGATCTGGAAAATGTAATAGGTAGTGCTGCAGGATTTTCATCATCTTCGTTTCAATTAGACATTATTCATAATCTGAATTTCTAAATGTGTTGTTTCTCTTTCGTTGCAGGTATCTCAGTAACAAAGAAGACACACACCTGTGAGTACCAATATTTTAATACATTTATATTTATTCAATTGATGTTTGAGAGGGCTCAAAAACAAGCAGATGCTCAGCACTACAGTATAACAATTTTACTGGACAGAAACTGTACGACTGACAGTTTATTTGGTTGGATTGTTTACAAATTCCATGGTCTATTTATACAAAACACAAATGATTGAATTCTGAATCATACTTTGCAACACCTTACACAGGGTTAAAAATACATTTACGACAGTACTGTAACCCCTTCACTTTAAACAACAGCAGAAACTGAACTGTGAATACCATTACCATGAGTAAACAAACCTGCAATAGCACACAGCCATTTACTTTCAGTTTCCCTCATGACAACCTTTCTGCTTTATTGCAATTTTTTATTATCCCTGAGATTTATGCTGTGGAGAAGATGATAATAACCCTTAAAAGGAAATTGGAAATTACAGTCTGTCTCATGACTGCCGACATCACGCTCTGGTACAGCAGCTAGGGTCCTGAAGCTCCTCTTTGTTCCAGGCAAAGCTTTCTACAGAAAAAAAACGGATGTGGTTTGTTTGTAACCTTTAGAGGCTGGGTAAACTGTGTACTCCAAACACAGATAGCCTACCGGGCACATACAACATGAACAGAGGCAGACCCAGTGTGGTGCACCGCTTAACAGAAGACACAGCAATACCTGTGTGTTTATGTGTTTGTTCACACGTGTGTGCGTGCGTGTGTGTGTGTAAGAGAGAAAGAAAGAAGGAAAGAAAGAGAGAGAGAGAGAGAGAGAGAGAGAGAGAGAGAGAGAGAGAGAGAAAGAGAAAGAGAGAAAGAGAAAGAGAGAGAACATTACAGACGAGGCCAGCCCTGAAGGCTATTGTTTTTCTCTGATCATGATGATGAAGCCGGTGGAGAGGGAAGGCCAGAGGGCTTTTCTGTAGCAGCCCTGGAGCTGCTCCCCTCATTTCCTCCTGGCTGGGAGGATGATCCTCTCCAACACATCGTTCCTAGCTTCAGACAGCAGGCCACAAGATCCCGTCATCTGCTCCAGACAACCCTACCTGAGTTTCTCAGAACGATCACACAGAGGTCAGGTGGATGATTTCGCAAAGCTATTTGCCTGTCCAGGGGGCTGGAGTGTCTGTTTGAAGTGCAGGTTTGATATCTTTCCCTCTCTTGAAGGTGGAACAGAGCCCCCCTTTGACCCTCTATCCAGCACCCCACTGCTATCTTAATTAGCACAGAGCTAACTACCTCCACACTGGAAGGGGGCTGGAATCAAAGAGCATGGTTTAGGAGTCTGGGTTCAAAGCCCTGGACAGCGGCTCGGCCGCACCATCTCATTTCAATGAGAAATATTCACATCTCATCTGTGTCAGGAAATCAAAGTAAACCTCTTTAACAAGTAGCTGATTGAAGTGCCGTGTAGACAGGAAGACATAGTTCCCCATGCCTAAGGATGTGTGTGGTCACAGAGACTTTTCTATGGCCATTTACTGGTCAGGGATACTGTGAAGGGAGGTTGTAAGTGATTATTGGGGTTCAGAAAGGGTTATTCAGGGGCTGGTGGGGTCTTAATGAGGTTGATGGCTCCACCCTACATGTCAGCTCACTGGCTCCGGCTCTATCAATGGTCTGCAGGTCCACCCTGATTGTTTCACCACGTCGCCAAACTAGATGTGCTCTCCCTCCATGTCTTTCCTGGAGGTCCTGTGGTATGGAAGAGGCTGATCCCAGTCAGGGGCAGGGAGGAGTGGGTAGGGGAAGGGTAGGGTAGGGGATATCCCCCCAGCCCAGGCCCGGCTACAGAGGCCACAGAGACACGTATCTCTCTCTCTCCCAGTGCCCTGTCTGAGCGATCAAACCCCTGGAAGAGCCTGTTCATCAATATACATTACAGAGGCAGCTGTTCCCTGGCAGCCCCTCCTCTCATCTCCCCAACTCTCCTCCTCCCCCCGCTCTCCTCTCCTGAGTTAAGTACCCAGCTTTAAGAAGGTGAAGGTTTCCAGATGATAATGGATACTTGGTTCTTTGTGCTGGCTACCGTCACGGCCCCCAGTCAGTCATGCAGTGACGGGGGAATGAGAAGATATCGGAGGCACACACTCTCTACCATTAGGGTGGGCCAACTCAAACAGACCATATAACTCTTACCACAAAGCTGTAATTCTCAGCATGGGATCAAGTATGGTTATCTTTTACATTTTCCCTGACAGTTTTATAGTCCTTATGTATATTTAGGGATACTACCTGGCAGACAGCTACACTAAAGTGTCCTATAGGGTGACGTAGGCTTGATTTCATGAGAATTTTAAATTGTAAATTGTTTGCACCTTGTACAAATTGAAAAAGAATGGTTTTGTCGAGGGCTACTCTACTGTATGGCACCGTTGAAGGTAAACATTTATTTTTATTTTTTATAGAAATACCCATTCGTGTGTAGTGCTAGTGTAATTGTGAAATATTTGATATCAGCTACCCTAAACAAAGTTCTCTAGCAGGGTCTGTGGGATGTATTTCTGTGCAGACCTGTTGAGGGAGATGGTGTAGATGCATGGAGCAGATGCACCTACTGATTACACAGAGATTACATGTCTCACCTCTAATCTGTCATCTGCAGACAGGAGTGCCCATATCTCTCAGCTCTGATAGCAGACTGCAACCAGAGAGCACTCTCACACACTGCTCACAAACACAAACAGGAAGAAAAAAATACACTCTCCAACACACAAACTGGCCAGCCATGATCCAGTCTACTACTGAGAATCAAAATTTAGTGATTCCATCTGGTTAATCCTCTCATTCTCGACTCTTTTACAGTTCTGCAGCTGTACAATGAACACTGTGTTTAGCTGGATACTGTTATCCACTGGCTTGTAAATCTTATGTAAATCCAGTCATACAATACTTGTCTCTTTTTGCGAAGACAACAAGAAAATGTCTTCATCTATACTGTTCATTTGACATATTGAAAAAACCTGACAACATTATAAAAATAGGGAGATTTAGGAGAAAGTGTAGAGGAACGCTTCTGTGTTCTGTTGGGTTCCAGAATGGCCAGAGGGAGGCAGTAACACGGATCCAGCTCCAGTAGAGCGAGGAGTAAGAGAGGAGAACAGACAACACCTCGCTCCTCTCTCCATCTCAACACCCGGTATACAAGCCCACTCTGTTCCTCTGTGGATCTCTATTGCGTGGACAGCCAGCCTGTGCTGATTAAGAAACATGGGCTTGTCCCTGCGTCTTCGTTTACCTGTCCTGGGTAAAGAGTGCCTCTTCTCAGAGACCAACACTGTTTATGTGTTCCAGTCAGCCACTGTTTTAGACAAACATTTAGATAAAATGTTGACTTCATACAGCACATGCCGTTCCAGTGTATTGTATATATTTTAACATAGAATATTATGAACATGTTGTTTTTTCTAGTGCTGTTATGTGGCATATACCAAATATTTTTATGTTATTTTTACGTTTAAATGTGTAAATATAGCGAATAACCTAATATCATTTAATATTGTGTCTCTCAATTATCTATAGTGTGTTTTCAGAATGATACATTTTGATGGCAATATTGTAGATAAAGGCTGCTGCTGAATTATTAATTTTTCAACAAAAATTATATTGTTTATTGGTATCCAGTGTTTAAAGTATTTACTGTTAATCAAATATGAGATTCATGGACCTTAATCATACTGTACCCTGCAAATTTGTCTAATTTTGCTTGGCAACAGGCATACTCCTGTAGAATAGCTGGGGGCAGAGTGAATTGTCTCTGCATAGCTCAGTGTTCCAGTGTATCGGTTTGTTTGAAGGTGTTTCATCACATTGTTGCCTTGAATCAGCTCTGTAGGGATTTGTTACTTGCACTCATGTGAGAAGTGCATCCAGTACACTGTTTAGCTAGGGCTGATAATGAAGATCAGCCAGCCGGGATCCCTGGGCTAAACAGAGAGAGAGAGATAGTCTGGTAAACACAGTATTCACAAACACACACACACACACACACACACTTGACACACTCGCATTCATGCACATACACACACATAAACCCTCACATGTGAATGTTAACAAAAACACATGCAATACACACACACGCATCATATGAATCAAACGAACACTATATGTACACAGTATATAATACAACATAAAATACGCACATTTTGTTTTAAAAGGCTGGTGTAAAGGTTGAGTCAGAAAAAAGGGAAAAGGAGCTCTGTGGCTCTCTGGAAACTATTCTCCAAAAGATACAGCCAAAATAAAAAAAAGCTATCTTGTTCAGTCTTAATTATATGAAGGACATATACATATTTGTAACATATAAATATTTGGGTAACACTTAACAGTAACAGCAAAGTAACTTTCAATACCATGTTACTAAGTAGAAATACTAATACAAACCTTGTAGTTACATAGGAATGGCTGTCTATGGTATGTCAAGTGTTAGCAGTATACTGTTGGTTGATATAAAAGTGTAAGATGGCACACTATAGCTGAATAGCAGAAGGGTGTAAGGGGTAAGGTAAGGTGGATGTTGTACAGGTACAGTTGAAGTTTGTGTTACCAAACAAGATTAATGTAATAATCCACTTACCCCTGGAAAGCCCCCCCCCCCCCCCTATGTTTTACTATTGCAATACAGTTACCCATGATAGTTAAACTGAATGTAAAATGTTGCCAATATTTCTGATATCATTTAATCAAATTGTTAAGTGTTACAGTATTCCTCTTAAACAGAGGCAGGAGCAGTGTCACTACTGTACTAACAGAAGCTGATTGTTATGTTATGTGATTCACAATATAAAACTAGATCTGTCATCTCCCTGAATAACACAGAATGCTGAAATTGACATGCACTGTTTTTCTGCCTATACAATAGGTTATGTTTATATGAAGTGTATTTTTTATTTTTTGTGAAAAATTATACTTTCTTTGTGGACACATTGGTTTAATCCATAATAAACTTTCTTTTTGTCTGAAATAGGTCAGTATAATCACAAGAGTGAGAGATGGACAGTCTCTGTAAAAAGAAAATCAATAGAGCTATCTATTTGTCGTAAACCAGGCCAGCGTGATTTTTCTCAATTTTTTCTTCCCACTGTATTTTTTTCTATGCCATACAATATGACAGGTCTTCATTTTTCAGTAAAAGCATTATGTCTGCCATTTTGTCAAATTGCAAATGGCCTTTTCTGACTGCACTTTCTTTGCATAAGTTTCTCAGAATGGAGAAGGTTTTTTTATCACCTACTGGGGCTCCAGTGTGTGTGAAAGGAGGAAAGTGGCATGGGGAGCTGTGGGGGTGAGCGGCACCTTTTTGTGGGGCAAAGGGGTTCTCTTTGTGGGCTCTTAATCTGGTTCTTCTCTGGTCCTGGCTCTTTCAGAGTGCCTGAGCTGAAGCGAGGAGAGGCCTTGTCAGCTTTCCTTCACCCTGCCCTTTTGTGTCGTGCCCAGCATTGAAAGACCCTGTCTTGAAGTGTTGTCAGACCAGAAAAACAAGAGTAAGTGACATGTGACAAGGACACAATGCTCGGATGGGCCGGCTAACGGAAGTGGTCCCATCTGCTGTAGACGATTTCTCTCCTGCTGACTGCCTGCTGCCCCAGGTGAGGGGGGAAGGAGGGAGCGGGGAAGGGGGGTGAGGTGGTGAGGTGTGCCAGGCCAGGCTCTTGGCAGGGCTGGCGACGGGCAGGGCCGCCACACACCGACGTTGCCACAGAGTGGGTCGGACTTACGCAAGCTCAAGTTATCTGTCACTCGTCAGGTTTCCATTGGCTCATCACTTTCCCATGGTGCAGTGCACGCAGAGGCAGCACAGGACAAGGGTGTCAGCATGTAATGAAAGGTTTGATTCATAGAGAGCGACAGATGCCGAGGTCATAGAACTCCTCTGGATATGATCCTGACTGATGCTGACGGGGAAGCTTGAAGATGGAGCCCATAATTAAATGTCCTTGTGCCATCATTAACTTCCTCTGGAGGAGCAAGGATGTACACAGTCTCCTTCCTTATTTCTCCCACACACAGCCTCCCCACATTACCCAGCATATATCACTGACCTGCTGCTGTCTGGCTGCAGTCTCTAAGACATGGAACACCACACCAAATTATTTTTACAACTTAATTGACTGTTTCTATGGTAGAGTTATTTAGCCAATTAGCTAAAGTATTCTGTTATGGGATTTGTAATTATCATAACTATGAAAATGCAGATGCAATGAGTCCTGGTTTGAATAATGGAGCCTATAATTATCATGTATAATTTAAGCACTGAATTATTTAGATTTGTTATTGTTATATCAATGTAATATGAAATTACAAGTTTGGTTTCAGCATATAGAAATAGTGCATGTGATTGGAGTAATTTATTTGTATCTGGATGTAGAATATAGCTACTGTAATACCAAACATTTCTTGTTCGGTAAAGACCCAGACAGAAATACCAGTTTACACCGATATGTAAAATAAGTGACAGTTGATCCTCTGGTGATCCTACACATTCTCGTGTGTTGATCACAACCAACTGAATGTGTTGTTTCATTACATCTCTGCTGTGTTTTTCCTGTTGCTATTCATTTGTGTCTACGTGGCTGTGCAGAGTGAGAACAGAGGAATATGGTTAACCTATTGTGAAGTTGACCGTGATCATTAAGATTCTCCAGATAACAGGCATGCGGAATTCTACGTCTCAGCATTATAGGATCCCAGACATCAAAGGCAGATTCTCTCTTCACTGTGTCTACCATAGAGGGGGGAAATGGGTGGGAGAGACAGGGAAATAAGGCTGGCTGAATGGAGACAGACATAGAGACAAGATAGAGAGGAGGAGAGAGCGACATAGACCTTCAGTCTCTATGGGCAGGGACAGAGGTAGAGAAATATATGCAGGCTTTATATACCCCTATGTCATGATGTCAAATTATACTTTTTTGCCACTGAAAGCATAATTGAAAAGGCATCCTGTTGCTAAATTGACATTTTCTCTGATTAAGTAGCCGTCAGACTAATAATGCAATGAGTTACTTAAGGCGGGCTCAATTTGAAGATCAAGTTAATTTGTCAACCCATGGTCATTATAGTATGCTCCTGCCTAATTCAGCGAACAGTTGTGTTTTATCTTTCAGATTAATGAACATTTTTTTAGAGGCGCTTCCTGTACCATACAGTATTTTTTTTTCTTCTATGTATTATACATTTTATATGACATTTATTTAATGTATATTTCATTTACTGCATTGAACTTGTTATCCAATATACCAATACTACTCAATGATAAATGTCCTGGTACAGATGAGTTCCCTATAAATCAGTGTTCTGACATGATTGTGTTTCTGCAGTTATAGCACAGAGGGCCTCATTTACCAAGCCGTTTGCGCCTGTTTCCAGGCGTTAATTATTCGCAAATACTGACTTCACAATGTGGGCTATTTACAAACAGGGGGCACTTGGGTAAAATCACAGATTGCCTGCCACATAAGTTGCGCTTTCAATATGTGTTCGTGGGAGGGTCATGGGGAAAGTGGAGGGTCGTGGGGAAAGTGGAGGGTCGTGGGGAAAGTGGGAGGGTCGTGGGGAAAGTGGAGGGTCGTGGGGAAAGTGGGAGGGTCGTGGGGAAAGTGGAGGGTCGTGGGGAAAGTGGAGGGTCGTGGGGAAAGTGGGAGGGCCGTGGGGAATGTGGGAGGGTCGTGGGGAAAGTGGGAGGGTCGTGGGGAAAGTGGGAGGGTCGTGGGGAAAGTGGGAGGGTCGTGGGGAAAGTGGAGGGTCGTGGGGAAAGTGGAGGGTCGTGGGGAAAGTAGAGGGTCGTGGGGAAAGTGGGAGGGTCGTGGGGAAAGTGGAGGGTCGTGGGGAAAGTGGGAGGGTCTTGGGGAAAGTGGGAGTTCCACCCAAAAAGGTGGGAGGCGTAAAGTGCGCCTAATAATTTATTCCGCGGTATTTACAAAGACTGCCAGTAAGAGTGCGCCTCTATTCTGGGGGGGAAATTATCCGCCTCTTAAAAGCAGGTCTTAACCAGGAGCGCATTTTCCTGTGTGTACAAATGTACGTACTTTATTCAATGGCAGCAGTGATCCGAGTAAGTCAAAGACATAAGTCAATTTTTTCGAGGTTGTGGATGTTCTTCATGTTCGTATGCCTCATGTTTTGGTTACTTGCAATGTTATGGGTCTCTTGTTTAGGATCATTGACCTATATGCACTTTTGTAAAGCTCTCTCTTGGAAGTCGCTTTGGATAAAAGCGTCTGCTAAATGAATACATGTAAATGTTCTGCCCTGTAATATGTTCAGGTTTGGTGTTACTTCATGCACGTCACTACATTTAAGCTTGCGCTTTCTTTTTCCCGTAGCAAGATCCATGATAGAAATATGCAAGCCCATTGTTCTTTTAGAGGCACGCAAATTATGCTTGAGGGTGGAGTATGCGCTGATGGGTGTCAGGTTTGATAAATACTACGCAAAATTAGGAAGCATAGCGGGCGCTATTACCAAATTCACAAAAACAGACGCAGCGTAAACTGCGCCTTTGTTAGTAAATGAGGCCCAGAGAGTTTTGTGCAGTGACTGTATTGACTGTAGGAGAAAGGGAGATATGCTACCCAGTATTGTGCTGGATTACAGAATCAAGGTCGACTCACAAGACACAGAGCAGCATTATCCCTTAATCCTATGTTTTGGTTTCAAATAGCCTTTTTACACCTAATCTTCATAAGTAAAATGACAAACACGAAGACTGAGGTAGGTGTTTAAATGTGCATTACCTGCAGTGTTAAGGTCAAAAGCTTATGCTGACTTAAAGTGGATCTGTATTCTATGAAAGAAAAGATGATCATGTGTTTGTTACTCATGCAGATCTGTTACACTGGTATTACAGAAGACTAGCAAGCCTTGTGATGAAATTCCCCCAGGCTGATTTGGATGGAAAAGTCTGGGAAGTTCTCATACACTGTCTTATTTTTCATTTTGAACCAGACTTTTTTTTGCTGTGATTTCAGACCTGAATTTTATACATCGTACATTCTGGAAATGAAACTGTAATTTCTTTGTGACATTCCAGAATATAATTATTATCCAATATTCCATGGTTACTTTATAATTGAACCCTCACCAGTGTGTTTCCAGTTATCCTTAACATACCCAAAAATAACAGGCTGTACTGCATTGTACTGTATTGAGTCAACATTCAGTGAATGGCCGGCCTATGTAGTGTCAGCAGATGTACAGACAGAGACAGCTAGCCAGCTGCTCTGCGTGGATAGGCCAGCCTGGCCCAGCTCAGCATGCCGTCAGGCTCAGCTCTCCCGGACCCAGAGGAAACTTAAAGGTGCTGTGAAAGACTAAAAGTGGGCCAGCAGGCGTTGCAGCCTCCTGTTGACCTAGCTTGTTCCGAGGGTCCAGGTACAGAGTGATGACAGGACTCCTCCTCTAAGGACCACATTACTAATGTGTGAGGGTGCAGGAGGAGCACACCTAGTGATGAATCACTCCTCTGCACCCATGGCATCCTCATAAGTCAAGAGTAAAAGTGTTCGGTGCACGCTCACTAAAAGGGTCCCTCTGTCCACCGTACAGAAACTCCAGCAAGCAACGGCAGAAGGGGGGGAGGGTAAGTGGTGCGCGCATGGTGCATAGCCTGAAGATCTACCTCAATCTTAAGGAAAAAGCCAGTCCCTTTGGTGGGTCACTTGTTTTTATTGAGCACTGTGAACTTAGGGAAAGTAACTTTCATGCCTGAGCAGTGTTCTCCTTAATAAATGAATGTAATGTGTACCGTGTTGAACTAAACTGCCTCATGGGCAGGGAAACACAAGCACCTTAATGTCAAGCAGAATTTATGTGTTTGTCTATGGAAAACATTTTTGGTGATTGTAATGGTTTTCGGTGTGTAAAAGTCAGAGACAGAGCGTCGTAGTTCACAGTTCTAGAAAATAAGAAATGTAATTATTGCACAAAATATCCTATCCTGATATTTGTGATTTTTTGGAAATCATTACAAAGAACATGGGCACATTGCGTTTGGTTGTACTTATTTTTTAGTCTTCCTGACAGAAGGTTAAATATTTTTGTTTAAATGCCCTCCTCCCTCAGAGTTGATGTTGTACTATATTGGTGATGTTGGGGGAGTGTGTAGCATAGGTAGGTAATATATCACACACTCCAGGAGGTCTTCCTGGTATGTTCCTCAATAACGAAGTCCATTCGTTAACTTCCCTTCAAAGGCCAAGTCCCCCGCTGCCCTTTCAGCAGCCATTGCAACTTACAGTACCATCGTCACCCCACCAAAGGTAGAAAAAACACATAATCATGCCTCTCTCCCTCAGACAGGCTCTATCGTTGCCTCTACAGCACATGAAGAATAAGCAGGCCCATTACCAATCCCTCATGCCTGGTTATGGCCATAATTATCACAGGCAAAATGACCTGCTCTGTTTGGTCTGCAATAGAGGGGGTGTGGCTCTCTCTTCTCTCTTCTCAACCAATCTCTTCTTATCTCCTTACCTCTTTTCTCCTCTCTTTTCCTGTCCTCTCTTTTCCTCTCCTCTTTTCTCATGTGGTGAAGATGGAGCTGGTTTAGGGGAGTCCTGCCAGTTCATTAGAATTCACAGGGTTCCACCTCCCCACCTAGCCAGGCTAAGCCTCTCACACAGCCTGCCATGCCTGTTATAATCTCTGACTCGTTCTTTCCTTTTCTTCCCTTGCTTAGAACACTTACCCCTTTCTATCTCTCTCCCTTTCTATCTCTTCCCCCCCCCCCTCTCTCTCTCTCTCTCTCTCTCTCTCTCTCTCTCTCTCTCTCTCTCTCTCTCTCTCCAAGGACAGCTTCATTTGAGAGAGACACAGGGTGCTTCATTTAAAAAAGTGATTTGTATTGATTTGTTGGATTTTTTTCAGATAACAGTTTAAATGGATAAGGCTGTTTATTGTAGGCTACATCTCTCATCTATTTTTCTCTAAGTATTTTTTACATTTACAGTTTTTCTGAATTGCTAAAACACTAAAACCCATTGGCTGAACAAAGTTATCAGTTGCCTAAACTCATGTAGCTAATTGTGCAGTCTGTTGTCAATACCTTAAACCATTTCACATGGTAAAACACAATTTGCAAATCTCACATAGACTTTTCAGCAAAACTCTAAACACATTCTCATTCTCAAAACACATTCTGCACTCTAATGGACATGTCATCCATACTGGTAAACACAAATGGCAACAATCAAATACAAATAGAAAAAACATGTCATTGACTAAACACAACCACTCAAAATTGATTTCACTTGTTTTTAAATGATGTGACACAACCAATATAAGCCAATTCAGAGAGTAAACAGGTTGTTGAAAGTGGGAAAATATTCCTTGTGATGTCAATGACCCTGACCCAGGCCAAAGACAAGAAGAAGCACATTGATCACATGTTTACTCCTTTGATTTTTGTCCCTTTTACTGTATAGTATTGTATACTGTAGTGCAGTGCATTGTAGGCTCTATACTGTACAATTACGTAACAAATGGTATGGCCCTGAACATTGCACTTTCCATTTGTTACAGAAACAGTACTGAATGTTCAATAGATTTAGACTGGTTGCAGGCTTATATCAACAAAGAACAAGAGTGAGTGGCGGGTAGTGAGATGCAGGGTATAGTACTCTGATATATCGGCCGATATAGAAAATTACTGTAATGAAATAAAAAATCCAGAAACGCATAACAACACAAACAGATTTCCCTAACATTCTGCCCCACTCGTGTTGCCAACAGGGACGTTGTAGAGTGCCCTTTGGTGACAAACTATGCAAGGCCAGTATAGTACTGTATAGGGCTACAAGGAGGAGAAAGAACAAGAACAATTGCAAAGAGCAAAGCAGAGTAGTAATTTCTGATAAATGTTGAGCTACTATGATAGAACATGTTTTCGTTCATCAAAAGACAATGACGGATAAATATGAAATTAGTTTTGAGATAACGTAAAAATGTACTTCTCCTTGAGAACTATATGTTTTGAACAATGTGTTTTCAATTTTTTGGTGTATTGTTTACTGACTGCTTGATAGTGTATATCATTTTGATCACTTTGTTTATGATTTGAGAGCAGTGTTTGATTTTGAGCACAGGTAAATCTGTTTTGAGGTGAAAGTCTGATTTTGAGGACGGGTAAAACTGTTTTGAGGCGAAAGTTTCATTTTGCAAGAGAATTCGAGGTTTTGTAAATAGTGCTTGAAGATGAGGTTTTGTGTTTACAGTTTTGAGAAAATGGGTGACTCTTTCAAGAATGTGTTTTAGCAATTGTGAAAAACTGTATAGTTAGACGGTTGTGGATTTCTTGATCTTGATCAAATATAATAAGGGTGGTTCTGTTAAAAAAATGTTGACCCGTTAGACTGTGTTTCTCATATTACAAACTACCCAGAGTCGAAGGAATTGGCATGGTTTCCCACCCTTATTACTGTAAAGCCAAGAAAGCGATGACAGCAACATCAACAACCTCTATGAAGTGGCTGCCGTACACAGTAGATGCTTGGGGGCATCTGATGCTTTCAATTAGAGGAGGCGCAAGTGGAGTTTACAATGCTGATCAAATTCTCCATATTCAGAATACCTTTAAGGGTCCAAATATAATTTGAAACTAACATTAACTCCCCTGCAAAAGAACATTCTAGGTCTTTGACATTGTGCTGTTTATTTCTATCCCTTGCAAAACTCTTTTGTCTGAACTGAAACATGTTCTCGGGTACAGAGTGCCATTGTTGTTGTCAAACTAATCAGACTACTTTTATATGGAAATATGATTTGGAATTGGTGGAATGTACTTACTCTGTTGGGGAAGATTATGATTATTTTGTGGGATCATTTCATATATTACTCCTATTTAATTACTGTCAGTCTACTAACGCTTTTGTCTCAATTCCCCTCTTGGTCTCATGCACATGTCTCGTGTATACAGTGTATACAGTACACTGTGTGTTTGTGTGTGTGTTGTGTGTAAATGTGTGTTTGTTGGCAATGGCGGAACTGAGCAGAGCTGGCCTAAGGCTGTGAATATAAAGAGCAGGGAACACTCACTAATGGAGATCCTTCCCTGATCACACTGTCATGTGTCTATCAGTAGCCCTCCCTTCTCTACTGCTTCTGTTGCAACACTCCTCTCCACACTGCTCTACAGAAAACCCATTTCCCATAATGGCTGAGGAGCATTTTCTGTAGGTAAACATTATATTTAATATTTATACTTAAGGCACAACATCCATGTATGTTTCCACACTTACCATGCTCATACTAGCATTAAGTTTCACGTGAGAAAACCCGGCTCCCTGCTCATTTGAAAGAGACCCAATAGTCTCCCCTTCTCTTCCTGAAAAACGATATTTCCTTTGTTGTCTCTATGATGTATTGAAGTCTTCCCTACATGTGGAATTCCTAGGAAATTGCCTAAAATGGCTCTAAATTGGTTTATGATTGTCAAGGGTATCTGTATGGGTAGCTACTACTACCATTCAATATTTTGCCCTGCAATCCCTGGCATATAAAATTGATTTGTATTGTTTCCGTTTGTCTGTCAGACCGTGTTAATGTGGTTTAGCTGTTCAAGGCAGGAGGGCCCCCCACCCCCATAGTTAGCTATGATGAGATGTCTCCTGTCGCGGGCAGGGTTGGGGGGTGGACACAGTCAGCTGGAGAGTCCTGGGGCTGCGGAGCGTAGAGTGAAGGGGGATGGAAGGGTGGGGGGAGGCCGAGCGGCTCCAGTGGTGCAGGAGTTAAGGTGGTATCAGCTGTGTGGTGAGCCCAGTGCGTGGGATGGCTACTGACAGACTGCTAATGAGGCCATTATCGACTCTGGTCCTCTTCTTTCCTCCGGGGGCACCAGTGGAGGCTCAGCGCCTCCTCTCAATTGAATTCCATCCCACAGGGCTTGTTTACAATAAATACATTTGCTTGAATTAATCAGTGAGGAGAGCGAGACACTTGACTGGGCCAGTGTTTATGCAGAGCAGAGGCAATGTGTGTGTGTGGACCTGCCTCCGCAGCCAAGCTCAGCCCAGTGGTACACAGACTGTGGAGGGATGGGGTCTTCACACACCTCGGGGGACCTTCCAGTGCCGTCACCCTCAGGATGGTAATCAGGTATTCATGATGTTCCTGATGTACCATCAATACCTAAAAGGACAGACACATTCAATCTTTCAATCAGAACGTTCAATCAATTTAAAAGAAGGGTATTGAATACACATCAATCCATATTCATGCACACAATTGACACTCAGTTAAATGGTGTTGTCTAGCTTAGTCAATGTCTTAATGACTTCAGTAGCACCAGTATTGGCGTTCTGTCCCAGGTGATGGCCGGTGGTAAAGAGATTGGACTATCAAGTGCAGAGGAAGTGGTCTTGCTGGCAGCAGCTGTCCTCAGCCCCATGGCTCAGATCCAGTGTGTACCAGAGCATGGCCTGAGACAGTGTATCTGTGGCTGTCCATTCTGGAAAACGAGTGTGGACATTGGAGTGATGCCCAGGATTCTCCTTAGCTGAGAGTACAATACTGTAGCTGGTGTGAGCTAACCTGACAGGGCTGTGAGACTTGGGTCAGTGTCAGGGATAGGGAGAACAAGCACACAGAGAGGTAAGGGAACAATGGCATTGTGTTGACTCTCCTTGCAAGGATGCACAAAGAGAAGTGTTTTTCACTGAGAAAAAAAAGATCTTGCAGCCACTGTATACTTTTTATTTTATTTTGAAGATGACCTTGAGACGACTTTATGATGTTTACGGTATTGGTACTGTATCAGTGAGTGATTTGCGCAGTGTCTAGTTTTATTAAACACTCACTAGGTCACGTTTACACACCCACACCGAACACAATGCACTCTGACAAATCAACTCCTCCCACTCTCACTTTCAGAGACAGAGATGAACACAGATGTTCCACTCTCAGATAACCAACTTGCAGACAAAACTTTTTGTTATCCAGCCAGTCATCTTAGTGTGTGCAAATGTGTGAGTGTGTGTTTGTCTATATATGTCTGCGTGTGTGCGACAGCGATAGAAAGGTCATAGAGAGGGATAAGCCACGCTGTTTTCTAAACAGGAAAACAGGCACACAGAAGCACCAGCAGATGTAACTGTCCCCTCAGTTGAGTCTGAAGGATACTGCACTTTCACACAGTCGACCACAGAGTGACAGTTTACCCACTCCCTGCAGCGTGGGTAGGGGTTCTCATTCAGACAACTATGGGGGCTCTTGTGGTTCTAACCTCCAGACTTGACAGAAGAAAAAATCAGTTAAGTTTTTACCAAGGCATCCTTTTCTCTTGTTTGTGACCATGACACGCCTCATTTGAATTCTGCCACTGAATTCAATTTTGTTCATTAGACACTGTGCAGTGACAGAGCGATGTTGAAATAGCATGAGCAATATATTTAGTGTATCTAATGTTTCATACTAGGGGTCCTAATGAAAGACCTACATTTACTAGATTGATGGTGCCTGTTCAAGAGAGTTCATTTGAATATGATGGCATGTAGTAGTGTATGGTTTCCCCTTCTTTAGCAATCAGAATATTCATGTTGTATGTTTTGTGGAGACATGTACTGTTATGCTCTGTCTGGGCAACTTAACAACTAACTACTATTGCCTTTTTAATATGTACAGTACAGTATATTCAAAATGGATGAATAAAGTCACTGTAGTAATCGTGTAATAATCATCTGGCTTTAGGGATGAACCATAAGAGCATGTAGTTAAACAAGTTACAATTAAACAACATGAACCGCTATAAGTGCAAGTGTACCTTTAGAAAAACAAGCAACAATAATAAAAACAATATATCACCGCGAGTACAAAAATTTAAATCAGTTACCACTAACCACAAGAGCAACAAGTCTCTAAGCAAGAGTCATTGTGATCCTTGAGGGAACTATAGTTACTCTAGACTGCGGATTTAGCAAAGAAAAAATTTGTAGTTTGTCCAGTGTCCTACACTGACTGTATTCATAAACTGATGCTTTTTAGACTGCTGGAAAAAAAGCCATTAAATGTTTAGCGTTTTTCTCTCATGAAGAGATGATATGAACACCCGCTTATTTATGGAGATTCAAAATGAAGCTGGCTTGACCAGAACTGGATTGCACTAGAACCAGAATATTGTATCAGAGAGTGCCAGCTGGTAAAGGTCTGAGCAGATTATTGTATGAGGGAGGAAGAAAGACGGAAGGTGGGGGAAGAGGGAGAAGAAGAGAGAGGAAGATGGAAAGGTAGAGAAGAAAGAGAATGAGAGAGAAAGAGTATGAGAGAAAGGGGAGGGAGAAAGAAAGAACGATAAGGGTAAACTCATCCTCTGGTCGCTGTGGGGAGGAGGAGATCAGCAAAACCTTTTTCGTCACTATCTCCCCTTCTTCACCTGCCAGCGTGGTGTGAGGGAGCGGCAGGAGAGGAGAGATGTGTGTGTCCTGTGGAGAGGTCAGGGGAGAGGGGCTGCTCCGAGACATCTGGAACCATACAGATCTCTCCTATCTACAGACAAGTGAGGAAGGACAGGGCCACTGCTGTCACTGAGCCATGGGGAATTACAGTGCCTCTCAGCCCACCTCTTCCTCTCTCTCTCTCTTTCTAGATGTTCTATACGCATTATAATTTACTCATATCACCCTTTCTTTTTCCATTTCTTTTTTCTTCCTCCTCATTTATCTTTTTTTTCTTCTCTACTTCCTCGACCCACCCCTTTTTACTTTATTTTTCTTCCTTATCCTTTCACATTTGGACATTAAGAACGTAGAACATCTAGAGCGAAAGGAAAATCCATAAAGAAGAGATGTCTGGTACAGAACAGAACCACTGTTATGACTCTTCCAGTGAAGATAAGCAAGGGGCGATAGTGAAAGTGTGCTGTGTCTAGTGAGCCCTCAGACACCACTCTGACTGCAATCAGTGGGAAAGGGGCCAGCTTCTCTGCCTGAGCTCTCAGCGCCCCCACTGGCTGCCTGCTGTGCCAATCAAAGGCAAGGGGGCGGGGAGCAGGCGGACATTAGCGCTGATGTCACAGTCACATGGCTTCTCGTGTGGTCATGCTCGGAGGCTGGGAGACAGAGCTGTGCTGGCCAGCTGCTGCTGAGACAGCAGTAGAAGGCTTTGCGCTGGTGAAAGTGTTCTCTTATGGACTCGGAGCTTAATGATGTATTTTGTGATTTCAGCTATGAAAGGTAAGAGCAGAATGCATGCTGATCCACCACTGTGCATGAGACAGCCTCGGAGTAACAAGTAGAGAGGGGAGTGAAGCTTGTCTATTCACAGCCTGCCAACTCTCCATTTCAGCCGCTTGCAAGGCAAGAGTGTCACAGAGTGTGAGGGGAAAAAGGGAGAGTGAGGGAGCGAGATAGATAGAGAGTAATAGGAGGCTGCCTCTGAATCTGAATGTGTTGATGTCGAGGGTATTCAGTTTATTATATTTACATGATGTATTATAATATTTAATTTATTCATTATGCTATTTTATTCAGTAGGGAAAGTTGCATATTCCACATTTTAAATGAAAGACATGACGTCTGTAACGAGACTTGTTTTATTTTCACCACGTGAAGTCTGGCTTGGTGAGAGTGGTGTGTGTTTGAGTCTGGGTTTGTGAGGCAATTCAGAAACCAGACTCAGTGTGGTCCTCACCCTGATGAGGGGAGCAGATTGGGGCTCCGAGGTAGGTGTAGGGTCTTGGAGTGGATGTTAGGGAGGAAGGTGTAGGGGGACCTTGGGGGGCTCTGTCTGTCCGCTCTGCTTTTTAATCCTGTTGTTCCAGCCCAGAGGACATGTCTGCTCAGATGTGTGTGTCGTAGCGTTCAACGTGGGTCGCAGACAGGAGTCACAGACTTCACTGTCAGATGGTGATTCTTTGAGTTGATACTGGTGTGTGAACGTGTGATTGTGTGTGTGTGCACGTGGGTGGGTTGTCTGTGGGTATGTGTGTTTTGTTCCACTGACCTCATTTTTGGGGGTAGAAGTGTATACTTGTGTGGCCATGCAGGCTAGACGTGGTCCTCCCAGTCTCTATAATGTTGATCCTGCATGCTTAATCCCTCGGCTCTAACCCCCACTCTCTCTGTCACTCTCTCTCTCTCTCTGTCACTCTCTCTCTATGTCACTCTCTCGCTCACTCCCTCACTCTCTATCTCTCTCTCTCATTCACTCTCTCACACACACATGCCTCCCATCCTTTTTTGACATCCACATACCAAACACGTACACACACATCTATCCACACTCATTACACCACACCATTAAATGACACTCATTCTAGCGTGTACACACATGCACTTAATAAAGCCCAACACATGCACATACATTCACATGTACACAGTCATGCATGCATGCATGCACACATATTGCACGGCTTCACACACTATAGCTGAGGTGAGGAAGCGGCAGCTGTCGTATGCAGTGTCAGGGCTGGCCGAGGAGACGAGATCCCAGGACGGCTTCTTTTAGCCCTCAGCCTTCTTCTTGGCTTTCTGACTGAGGCACTGCAAACACACAGCCTCTTACTGTAATAGAGACTGTGGTATCTATTGTGTTCTAGATCTAGAATAAAAAGGTATGTAATTTGAATAAAAAGAGTGGAAAAAATACATTTGTGATGCAGTGTTCAGTGTGTTTAAAAAATATAATCTATACACTGTATTTGTCTGCTGTGAAGTATTTGGATTATAAATAAATGCAACACATTTGTGTTGCAATGTTCGATGGTCTTTTATGTCCATACACTGTATCTGTCTGCTGTAAAGCTGTTTGTATTGCAGTCACAGTGAGGGTGACTAGGTCCCTTTTAGACAGGTGAGTTCTGACGGCCTTCAACACCTCTAGACTGAGAGGAAGAGCCGTGTGAAATTCTCTCTCAAGGTGCCTGTCCATCATTGTGTGTGAGCAGGCTGAGGTACAGATTGCCTACTTCCTACTTATGTGTGAGTGTGGTGTGAAGTGGTGGGAGAGTGACAGACGCTGCCGCTAAGGCAGATATGAACATGACCCTCTGACCTACTGTCCTTCATTTGGGTGTCATGGAGAAGATATTTTGTTGAAATGGACTGTGGGCAGATTTCCGAGATTATTGTGATGACATATTTTTCCCTTTTGGGCTGTTGTGTGGTTGATAGAGAGATTAAATACTTGCACATACACCTTTTTGCTAATCTTAATTAATTATGATGAAATTTACTGTGGTTGGATAGGAAATTCTGTCCATTTAAAAAAGCAAATACTCTGTAGGATACCATTGTATTGAAGCCATAGAGTAGAAGAGACAGGTATTGACATTTATGCTACAATGTAAAACAATTTACAGGGTGTATGGACTTTAGTGGACAGATAGCAAAGTATGTCAACAAAGCATATATCTGTCTCTTTCTATTTTTCTCTCCTCTCTCCGTCTCCCTCTCTCTGTCTCTCACTTTATATTTCTCTGGGTGTCTCTCAACCTACATCCCTCCCACCATTCTTCTGCATCTCCAGCCTCACAGCCACACCACAGCCTCTCTCAAGTACCTAATTACCTGGAATGGAAACATCCCTCTCATTACCCCATGTAAATTAGCCAGCCTACTCAGCACAATTAAGATGAAAATTCAAAATAGTAATTACATAATTAAAGAAGGATGTTTGATGTGCAAAAAGACAGAAAAAAGTTGACTGTGTTTCATCTATATTATAATTAACCATTCAACAAGAGCAATAATTCTGTGGGCAATCGCAATGCTTTTTTAACCTCATCGCAATACTGGACTGCTGTCAGATGAGTGCTGTCAGATGCAGGCTGTAACTATGTGCTTTAGTGTGTTTACTAGAGTGTAAATGTTTCTGAACTTAAGACACACATGCAAAGCCACATCTAATTTTATAACTAGTTTAAGGGTTCTAAAACAAGTAAATAGATGTGCTCGGTGTCTCTGTGTATCAGTGAGTGAGGAAAGGCTCTTGACCAATGCATGCCAAAGACTCCCACACACACCACAGCAGGGTTTAACAAGCTTGAGTATCATCCATTAAGGACTGAGGACATTA
The DNA here is from genome assembly GCF_054491055.1 of Hypomesus nipponensis. NCBI lineage: Eukaryota > Metazoa > Chordata > Actinopteri > Osmeriformes > Osmeridae > Hypomesus > Hypomesus nipponensis. The sequence continues at coordinate 10,101,717 of NC_140374.1, read as the reverse complement.
GACAGAGTAAGGGAGGGAGGGTTTAAGGCAGAAATAACTTCATCAAACATGGTTCAAAAATAAGGTCAGGTTGCAATAAAACAACATTTGTTTACTGATAGCTTCATATCTACATACTGTACTGTATGTTGTGATGCTTTTTAACTAATGTGACTCTCTCCATTTGTATATAATATTACAAATATGAGGCGTCATGACTGACTGTATTCCGTACAAGTTCTGTTAAAATAAATGCTGAATACTTATGGTAGTATTAGTTTCAATCAATAATTTATCAAATGGGGTAAACAGCATTTATGAGACAGATAAAAATCAGAATAGAGTGAAAGCAAACATCAGTCCAGTCGACAGAGATCAGCAGTGAATACATGCTGGTATTGCATGGTGTGATTGCGTGTGATTTTGTGTGTGTGTCTGTGTGTGCTTGTGTTAATGAACGCCCTCCATGCTTGGCTGGGAACAAGCAAAGTGGTGTCTCTACAGGTTATTAAAGTGTGTAAGTTGTGCCGGTGTCTGCAGCTTGCAGTGAGACGCCTGCCTGCCTGCCTGCCTGCCTGCCTGCCTGCCTGCCTGCCTGCCTGCCTGCCTGCCTGCCTGCCTGCTTGCCTGCCTGCCTGCCTGCCTGCTTGCCTGTCTGGCTGTCTGGCTGACTGCTGGCTCAGACCACTGTGTGTGGATTGACTGGTTAATGAAATATTGACTGGCCATTGAAAGCATGGATTTTTTATTTAGCTGCATAGAAGCAGTAAGGACAGGGACGTGCAGTGTATAAAGGTGAAGAGAGAAATTAAACCTGTAGAGGAGACTGCCTAGATTTGTCAAAGAGAAAATGAAAGGACAGAGTAACAAGTCAGTGGATTATGCTCCCAGAGCAGTGAGGAAAAATTATGTGAGGGATGTTGTTCTCAGTCTGTTGTGTGGATGATTCAATCAGACCGTTTCACAGCAGCTACAAGTTCATTTATCGGTAATTTAACATTTCTACCAATATGTTTTTTTCATCCAGTGTAGCAGGTGTTATTATTGCTCTCTATTTTGCCATTTGTGCAACATGGCTGCTCTGTTCAACCCTGACTTCTCAACCTCATCTGGCCCAAGCTGAAACATTAACTGAGCAAAGGATTTGGAAGTGGAAAGGTTTTTCAACTACTTTTAGTGTCTGAGTGTTTTGTACCACCACCTTTTTTTCGACCCTGGCCTCTGGAGTGTTGTCCACTGGCCTTTTGAAGTTGCATCAAAGAGGAAATGGAGGAGAAAAAGCATTATTGATTTTGCGTTTTGTCTGACTCAAATACTGAGGAATAAAGACACGTAAGGTGCGAGGTGTTGGCAGTGGGGCACCTTTCTGTCTCTCGTCAGAACAAAAAAGGGAGAGAGGAGGGGGGGGGGGGGCTCCAGACTGAGCTGAAGTATTTTCCTCCAGAGCCTGCAGTGTTTGGCCTGTCCCTCCCCATCCCCATCTTTCTGTCTACATTCCTTTCCTGTCTCTCTCCGTTTATTTCTTTCTGTTTCCTTTTTTCTACCTCCAGTTTGTCTGATATCTATGCTCCGTACTCCAACAGGTTTGTGGGATTTAAAATTAGCCTCACTGTTTCCTTCAGTGTCCATCGTGGGGAGGTGAGGTGGGAACGGAATGGTTTTCTGGTGTGTGTGTGTGTGTGTGTGTGTGAGAGAGAGAGACCTCTGCTGTCTCTCTAGTGTGTTATCTGTGACACGTCAGAGGTGTTGTCAACAGCCTGTCAAACTCAGCACTTTCATGTACCTATATGCACAGTAAGGGCCAGGGTATAGACAGCTAAGCTATGGCTAACAAGGAGTGGTTGAATGAGTAAAGTTTAAAGTTTCTTTAAATTCTCTAAATTGCCCGCTCATGCTGTTCATTCAAATTCTTATTTGTAGGCTATAGCCTATATATATATTTTTTTTAAATTGTTATATTTTTTAATTACGTTAAAGTACGTTTTAAGTTAATTTAAGACCGGTAGGCCCTATATATTTATTGTTCGCACTTTCCTGCCACAGTAAATTCCGTGTTTGTGTAACATAGGCTACATCGCAACTAAACCGAATTCTGATTCTGATCCTGATGGAGATGGGAGAAGAAACCCACCCAAATTACCTTGGGTTAAACAGGCGTGGGAGGAAATTGCCACAATTGTTACAAATAAAGATCACATACATAGAGATTTCTCATGAAAATCTTTTTATAATCATTGAAGAAATATGCCTCAAAACAATGTAACGTAGCTTCGCAGAAAGAAGACCCTGGCCTCGCCAGCAGTGCGCACGGACCAAGCTTGCGCCCTTAAAATAGCATTTGAATAATACGCCATTGACTTTAGACCACGTTTTCCCTGGTCAGTGGCGGAATTGTTTTTCGGAAACAGCAAAATAGCACCAAGGAACGTTTGCGCCGGAACACGCCTAATTTTTCGCTGAACCGCCCACGGGAGCGCAAAGTCATTTCGACGTGCGTCTATGGAGGGAAAAGTCGGCTTTGCTTCGAGTGCAAACTAGGAATGACACTTGCGTAGTTGACTAAAGTCCATTGCGCTGGGTGCAAAGATAGGGCCCAAAGGTTGTTTATCAATCCGAAGAATGCTAAGAACGCAAGTATGTTCTTCAAGACCCCGAGGACGGAGAACGAATTGAGATGCGGGTTTTCTTGGCTATGGCGCAATACCCTGGACTCGCTTGATAGGTTATAGAAAATCAGAGCAAATTTACAGATGAGCCGTTTCATCAATAAAATAAGCACATTTTCAGCAACTACACTGCCCATTTTTCGTCACATTTTAATTCAGATGCTGATTTACACGTACCGTTTATCTAAAATATGAATAGTAAAAACGTATTGTTTGTCCGCCTCTTTCAATGACTTCTGGGAAATCAGATGCGTTCTCGCTGGCGAAGTCACAATCCGATGCATGGATGAAAGGGGCGGATCAAGAACACTTCTGGGTATTTTTGGCGTTCTTGGTGACTTGTGTTCTTTGGATTGGAACCGTACTTGGCAATGAAAGATGACGTAAAACGAGTTCGCAAGAACGGAGAAAAACGTGGATTGCTAAACAGCCTGTCTCTGGGTAACTTGCCTTAGACATACTTTTCCAAACAAAACATGTACAAAGCAAATTGTAATATCAGCATGAATAACAAAGGGAACAGCCTTGTTGGAACAGTTCACTTACAATTTATTTATATGTACATATTTTTTTGCAATAAAATAATGCTGCTTTGGTGCTAATTATAAGATGAAAGGATTTAAAAGGGAAATAGTATGCATTGAACTGGATGTGGTTTAAAATGGTGTGGCTTAAAATAGACAGACCAAGGTTTATCAGAGGCCTGATTGAGGGAATAGTCTTTCTCTCAATAAACAACATAACAGTTCTAATCTATTAACAATGGTGATTCACAGAAGGATGTCAAACAAACATTCCACCATGGTGCACCTCTTTGCCCTGTGGTCCTGAACACTGAATGGAGTGCAGGGTCCAACCTATAAGGGGGCCCTCCTAGACAATGTATGGGTGTGTCTGCAGGGGTGACAAGGTTGACAAGCTGTGGAGAGGCTCTTGACCTTTCTGAGATTAGCACCCCGCCCCCATGGGCTGGCTCTAATATCTGATTGCTGATTATGAGTCGATCGCCCGCTGCGCTGAGCCCTTTGCGTGTCACAACCGTGCGTTCCCTGCCTCCCTCACTCCCCAGCCCGTCTGATTAAGGAGCTGGAGATGCTACAGCTCAAAGCGATTGCTAAAAGGCTCTCACAGAGCCTGGTAATCTGAAGTTGTAGTGCAGCTGGCAATCACCCAACTGCTGCTCCTCTGGAGGGTTCCGAGATGTTTTGTTGTTGTTTTCAAGTCGCTTTTTGGGGTGTTTTTGCCTTTGTTCCCCTGAGCTCCTTTGTTTCTGGATGAGAGCTCTCCCTGTGCTGAGTGCAGGTCCTTGTCAGCCCGGCTTTCTGGCTGCTCAGTGTGCTCCAGCCTCAACAACAGCAGCGTCAGCACAGAACCTCGCTCAAAATCCCAGGATGTGCTTATGATCAACCTCTTACAGCAACCCAAATTGGACAGAAAAAATTGTCTTCATCCCTGATGTGGATTTTTTTTTTGTTTTTGCTCATTTTAAGAGCTCCCTGATGCCAATACAAGAGACAGAAGCATCATATAAATTGAAAGAAATAGCTACTCTGTTCCTCAAAGAGGAGATGCAGAACTTCTGTTCGGGAGAGTGTGTTCAAACTCTTCCAGGGACAGCTTATTTGCCGTCTAATTGATCGCATCCTCACTGAAACAAAAGAATTGTTCTTGCCGAAAGCTGGCATAGCTGCTTTATTTGCTTGAAGGGATCTGTCGCTAAGTTACCAATCAGCAGCCGTCTTCTTCAAGTTTTTGTTTTTGTCAATAGTTCGAGGGGATTGGAACATTAGCCTTCTCTCCTGGTGCTGCTAGCTACATTAATGTCTTTCATGTGTGACTCGGGGCGACTGAGGAGGAATCTGCACAAACAGAGTGTTCTCAATTATTATCAAAGCCATGCAGCCCACTGTTGCACTCTAATGACTTCTCACTGTCAGGCGCAATACAGCTTTTACACTGCTCCAATCATGTCCTCTGCCATCCATAGACAAGTAATAGTATATGATTTGTGTACATTGTGAAGTTTATCTGTAAGTAAATATATCACAGGGGCCTCTGCACTTTATTAAATACTTGTGTCTTAGTCCACACATATGAGTGGACACAGATACCATTTGTATTTATTTAGAGAGAAAGAAAGACAGAGTAAAGGCATTGGAATGTGTGTGATAGATTGAAAGAGAGTTGAGGGATGAAATAGCAGTGCTGCACACATTTAAATCAGACTGTGTGAGGATGACTGCCTCTGCTCCTCGGTAAAGTTAATATACGGGACAGGATGGGACACTATTATCTTGGGAGAAACAAATGGCTATCTGCTGTGCTCCTTTCAGTAAATATTTTAGCTGGTACACTGCTGTGATGAGAGAGACAAACCGTGTTACGCGTGAGAGCCTAGCCACCAAGCTGGGAGGGGAGACAGCCTGGCAGACAGAAACACACTTGGGGGTGGGGCAGACGGGGTGCATGGGGAGGAGGGGGGAAGGCACAAATCTGGGGCTTCTCTCACTGGGTGCGTGAGAGGCACAGAGAAAAGGATGTCTCCGAGTACTGTGTAGTGGAGGGCATGTGGCTTTATGTTTGTTTGAGAGGTGTAGCTCGATGGTTTTGAGATGGAGAAATGACTATGCACCGGATCCACGTAAAGTGCAATGCATGCAGTACAAAGAGCATGAACTCTGATTCTCTGTTTCCACCCAAGCATGTCTTTGCTCCACAGTTAATTACTCCTTTGTATGTGCGTCCTCTGGGCATAGAAGCCACTGTAACGCCAGGTATGGGAGGGTAAACATAAAGGGCTGGAGGATCTGGGATCTACTGTATGTCTTTAGCCTTTGGTAGAACATCTTACAGTTCAGTGGGCATGGCAGTGTGTTTTGATCTTTGACTCATTTCATGGGCATTGATTAGCCAGCCCTCAGTCTTTGATCTAAGGGTGGAGATGTTGTTTCATGATTTTATGGTCTGTTATTATTATAATTTATACATAAGGGAGTTGGTTTTCTGAACTATCTTGAATAAACATGCCAAGCCATTGTATGAATGTATACTCTCATTAGCAAGCCCTATGGTAATTAATTACAAGTACGGAGATACATGGACGGACCCTAATTTAATAATATATTTAGTTGGACTTTTTGAGTTTGAGAAGTGAGTTTGATTGGTTTCTCCTTCAGATATAGATTGTAACACTGCTAAGGCATGATTTTACAAGACACCGAAGGCTACAGAAGGATCATAAGCCAACATTACAGGGCATTGTTGCTCAAATCGACCAACAAGATATATTGTACTGCAAACCATCTGATAAAGCTATCTCTGAAATGTACAATCCCCATTGAGACTATTCAGTAGAAAAACATTCACTTACCCAGATAGAGTTTCAGCGTGGCGGTTACAATTACCTGAGAGTATTACAACACAGTCCTCAATCATAGATAACACTTCTGAGTAAATGGCAAACAAAAATCTTTGATACAGTATATTTTGTAGATTATGGAGCATAAAAGTCATTTCTATGTCATTTCCTCTTTAGGTAAGAGAATTTGGAATGATCAGCTCAGAATCACTCCCAGGCAATTCAGGAGTTGGATGTTGTGTTGGACTGTTATCCATATTTAACAGAAATGCTATGGCTGTTACCGATATATGCTTGTAAGATAGATTTGATGTCACAATAGTATATCCGCTCACCCACTAAAAAGAACTATGCAAACCTCCATTGAAGCAAACAAATCTACAGGAAAAGCTTTCTGAAGATTAATTTCAGCATATGGCTCCCATTGTGGGGGAAACAAATTGGGCTTTATGGAATTATTGTTTGCAGCATGAATCTCAAATCTATTCCTGGAACTTACGATTGTGTTTACCGTGATTGGATGTCTGCAATGCCTTTGAGCAAAAAATGGAAGAGAGCCTTCCTGATTGGCTTAGAGCCTGAGGTACAGTAACGACAGCCCAGTGTTTCTCCAATCACCCATGTTTGTTGTATATAACATGGGTGAGTTATCCTGTGTGAGGAGGCCATGCTATTTGCTGAAGGTCATTTAGGATCAGAGTGTGTCATTAATAATTCCTGGAAGCGTCCAACATCTCCATCTGTTCCTCCAACCATCGCTCTCTTTGAAAGACAAAAACAGTGTCTCCAGGTTGGAGTTAAGTCTCACCCCAAGGCTCTGGTTAGGGATATGGGAACATAGTCATCATGCTCATGGTGTTAAATTGTGTCTTTCCACATGTACAGGCAGATACTGAATACAGACACCACACATACATGCACATACCACTCTATCCATGTGCTAATTCCTCAACGCTCAGTGTTACCACTAACCACATCCTCTACAGGGACAGCATCCTCCCTCAAGTCTAGCCCAGCACCATGACAAGGTGTTACTAGACATATATTTAAAGCCTGATTTGAAATGAAGCATTTAATGAAACATTTAGGAAACTAGTGCATGATTGTGTGTTTTGAGTTCCATGCCGTTCCTAGGTATCCGCTCTAGGTATATTTAAACAGGCTTGCAACAAAGACCCAGTTGACAGGTTGTGGGGGTCCTGTGGGGAGTAAATGAATGTGTTGTCGGGGCGGGCGCTGCCTGGGCACAGTGGTCTCTGCGGGCGAGGAGGAGGCATGTGCCTGGCTGGGTGAAAGATGGCGCTGTGCAGGGATACTGTCTGAGCACAGCTCAGGCCGTGACAGAAAACAGTGAGCCCCCCACTCCCCTCTACACACACACACACACACAAATCCTCCTTCCAATGATAGATCTCCACTGGGATTTGTTTTCTAGCAGGAAGCCAGTGCCTCTCATGATTGACTTGCAACTGGGCACGCTGAGATCCTCAATTTCACTTTCAGCATGAATACCAGAATGTCTATTCTTAAGAAAATACACGCTTATCTGTAAGAGCCTCTCCATCTAGACCATGCAGCTGTAATTGCTGTAGGGGTTCCAAAAAAACACTGGATCCTCTGTATGTTGATGCCTCCAGTCCTGAGGCATTACTTAGTAAGTCTGATGTGCAATGTGCTGAGAAAGCACTGGGGTCTGTACCAGCCATGGCCCTCGAACAGTACACTATCCCCAGGTCTGACCAGCCAGTCCACTCACATCACCATCACATCCAAACTGCTTAGCTTGGCCAATCACAAGTTTGCCTCTGCTGACTCACTGGCCTGACAAGGCATGGCTTTGGAGTGGGCACCATCATCTATCTCAAGCTATGAAAATGTAGTCTTTGGGTCACAGGCTTAATCATTCTCTATGATTGTGATTAAGTCACATTTATATTTAATTTAACTAAAAACCATAAGGAATGACTGCATGTTATACAAGTTATTCTGTAAGACTGGAGCTAACTAACAGATAGGACTCAGTACTCCGACCTCTGCGCTACAGTGCACTGAGGCTCAGATTATCATGATAAAGAGAGACTGATTGAGCTAAGCACATCCACAGGAAGCCGGACTGAGGGCTTTCAAGGTTATCTGGACAAATCAGACTCCTATTTCTATTCATTCCCTCTCAGACCAACCGGTTAGTTGCAGGCAAACCAGCAAATTAGCAATTCTGATGTCTGCGAGGAGCACGTCTGGCAAGGGGACTCCTGTGAATCCTAATGACATGTTTAACATTTCATATCCGTCAAGGGGAACTGCTGCACACACCAAATAAGCAGTCTCTTTCTAAATGTTACTGCTGAAGTTGTGCTACTGAAATGGGTGAGTGTACACTGTGGGGTTAAATAGGTCTGGCCCATTAGTTTCTTTCTCTTAGAGCATGATCTCCTGGTCTCCTAATGAATGACCATTGTACAAGATAGATTATGAAGGACTACTTGACTGGCAATGAAGTTAAGTTAACATGCTGGTCTCGTGCAGAACAGCCTTTGCTGTTAACCCCTGTTAATACTGCCACCCCCACTCTTCTACACCCAGATAACTACAGACCGGACCTCATGAAAATGTGGAAAGAAGTTAATACGGCGTAAATGTAGACATAATCCTTCTTTCCGAGCCTCTACCATGCTGTCTTTGTCAGACATGCAGAGAGGAGGGGAAAGTGACTGAGCAGTCAGGCTGGGGATGGTGCTGAGGCAAGCCTCTGCCTTATGCAATAGGGTCTTATCACACCTAACCTTTTACCTGGACACACTTCGGGCACCCCCTCAGTCCCCCCCCCCCCCCCCACACACACACACACACACAACACACACCCCTTCACTCCTCCCACCTGGTGCTCTCAAAACATGGGCCTTCATTAGCAGGGCTAAATATCCCTGCTCTCTGCAATCTCTATCATTTCTCGCCTTCGGGCGATCCGATAATTACCTGTTCTCATTTCCCCTCCTCCTGGCCAGCAGGGAAGAGTTCTGAGTTGCATTAGTTTGCATGAAATATTATCAGAATGTTGCACATTCCCCCATCCGGCAAGCTCTCTGACACAGGAAATATAGTCACAGGGGAAGTGATTGACAGCTGTCTGTCTTTAATGTTCCCTCCAAGAATAGAGTCTTTGTTCTTGCGGTACTAGGGGGATGTTGATGGGAGTTGGAATGGCTGTATAATACTGCATTGAGAGGTTTCACTTTCCTTTGCCTTGGCAACATTTCTCTGCAGCATTCTGCATTACATCGCACTTTGTTGTTTTTGTGTAGGTGTAAAAGAGCTGGCAGGTTTCCTGAATATAACCTTAACAGTGGGTATTTCCCTTGAAAAGTGAATATCCTTGTGGTAGCTTTGCATAGGCTACAAATGCGTAGGATTTGTGAGTAGGTGTTGTGTGTGAGCGTTACATACTATATAGTGCATGTATGTGGGTGTGTGCCCGTGTGTCTAAGTGTATGTACTGTATGTTGGAGCATCACTCCCTAACGAGAGGGTATGGTTCGAGATCCAGTAAATTCAAGATGCTATTTCACCGCTGCCCTCACCCATCCTCATTAATATCATGCTGGGAATCAGTGGAGGGATGTTCTCCATCACCCGCACTCAGACACTTCCATGTCTGCAGACTCAGTGGGAGGAAGCAGACATATTGTTTGATAGGGCTGTACTGGGATCAGATCTCGATATGGAGAAGTAGAGCTTCATTTCCTGGCAGCTGCTGTTGAACTATGTCAGTACGTGTTGGCAGTTGCAGTCGAAATTGGATTTTCATGTGAAACTGCCTGCTGCTAGAAGGTAATGTCACACATGGTATATATTTGACAAACTCATCTCCCTGACCAGTCTTTGGTGGAGAGGTAGAACATGACATGGATGTGAAATGGGAGGTTTTGAAATGCAAGGATCATAGCACTGTGCTGGGCCCATCACAGTTGGAGAACAACTACACTACATCCATTCAATCCATGCAAGTCTATGGCTATCCCTTGTGAAGAAAGGCAATCAAAGTCTGGTATTAAAATGTGCCAATACCTCTCCCTGAGATCAATCTTCAACCATGCCTCTATTGAATACAATTACTATTACAAGCCTCGCCTGTGCTCTGCTCATCAACACAGTTTAGACTGTATACCCTTCTGTTCCTTTGTTCCCTTCCAGATTGTGCCAGTAATTTTCCTGAGCCTTTCCAACTATTTCTTACATTTACATTTATTCATTTACACTTTTGTCCAGAGCGACTGACAAGAAAGCTTTACAAAAAGTGCATAGGTCAATGATCATAAACATTTCTTGTGTCACATTCCTGTTTAGACCATTTTTACCCTGTTGTTTCGGATTTAATATTAGTTTTTTGAACTCTTACCTGTCCTGGATTCTGACCCATGCCTGCCGTCTTTATATTTGTTTTAATTATTAAACCCTCACTTCCTGTTTTTTGGTCTGCGATTGAGTTCCCCCTGCCCCTGTACCTGACAAAAATGCCTTTAATAGCTATTTTCCAATGAATATTGGTAGAATGAGCCTGGCTGTGTATAAGTGAAGTAATGAAGTAGGGAGACTGTGGGGACTGGGTAGGTGGTGACTGGGGACTTTGTGACGGTCACTCTTATCTCTAATGAAGGCGTGTCTGTGGATTCTTCCACTGCTCACAGATCAGCCATAAACAGGCCTGTCGGAGGGGTTGTGGAAGCGTGAGCAAATGGCAGAGAAAGCCCCGGAGGAACAGCTATGCTGGCATTATGGTCGTTTTCAGAAAGAGACAACACAAAAAAAACACTCCGTACAGTACAGCACTGTGCCATGCATAAAATCAAACCCCCTTTAAAAGTGCTCTGTAAACAATTATGTAGCACTTGACTACATGCAGTACATTCTAAAAATCCTCTCCACTTGAACAGTATTCTGACATCCTGTATTGATACAGAATGTGCGACAGCTGGTAAGCAATTAGAATAATCTTCTCTCTGGTTGTGATTTAGCTTTCATGACTGCAGCTTACCTCAAATTGAAAATACATTTATAGATAAATTCCTTTGCCGCTTCCACAAATTATACAGCTGTAGCTCAAAAGAGGCATCTTGTTTATTTTGGGAGTAAAAGAGCAATCATAGAAAACAAACAAATAGCATTATGCTTGCTGCCAGTTTAATAACCAAGCTACCCAGCAGTGATGATACAAACGATTAGCTTTCAGTGCACCCCACCTCATCATGGTAATTATAGACACTATATCATTATTATATAAAGTATTCATTACAGATTAAATAGATAATTGAGACTGGTTCTTGGATTGCCAAGCTCTTTGGTCTGCCAGTTCTTTTTTAAATTGCTGTGGAGGAGATGAGGGTACATATATTTATCGACAGCATTGAGACACTTACTCAATGTTTTTGGAACAAATCTCCTAAATGCTCCTTCTGCCTTTATCCTTAAACAGACAAACTGTGGTCACATGCACACACATTTACGCGCACACACACGCGCACACACACACATGCATGTATACAAACAGATACTGTACATACTGTACATTCACATAAATGTGAATGTGGACAGTGGATAAGTAAGGCTATGAAGGAGCTACATTATTTTGTTTTTTTCTCACCAGTCTCTGTTCTGGTGTATCTGGGCAAATCCCACAGTGACAAGAAGTCAAATCTGTCATGGAGAAGGCATAAGCCTTTCATATGCATAGCAGAGATAAGAGGCAGCCATTTTATCAGGCAAGCTGTCTCTCCAACAGGCTCACATGTATGTCCCCGGGAGCGCCTCCACAAACATGCCCCCTTAATGACACGGCCGGCATTCGCCAGGAGGACTCTGGGTTTGTTCAGAGCTCTAACCTGACAATTATGCCAATTACGCGAGGCAGCAATGTTGATAAACATGCCAGGAGAATAGCTGCTGTCAATGATGAGCTGCATGCTGGAGTCCCCCGCCACGACCTCCACTGTAATTTAACTTGCGCGAGGGGAAAAGTGAAGACTTTTGTGGAGAATTCCCCGAGCCATATGTTCATTCATGACGGGGCACAAGTCATGCTAATGCTAAAGAGAGAGAGAGAGAGAGAGAGAGAGAGAGAGAGAGAGAGAGAGAGAGAGAGAGAGAGAGAGACAGAGAGAGAGAGAGAGAGAGAGAGAGGGTTTCTTACACTGCTTCACTGTGTTGAGAATCATAAAGGCTATTGTGTTACAAGCTCTGAGTAGAGAGTTGGCCATCCTAAGGCCAGGGGAGCATGTAGAAAGTTGTAGCAGGAGCTACTGTTTCACAAGAGGGTTGGGTCTCCGATGCCACTTCACCACCACCATTATCCACTACTCGTGTAACCTTTAAAGAGTAATAAGTCTTTGGCACCTAAGCATGTTGGTTCTATGCCATATGAGGTGAGAAAGGAGATCCTGCCAGTATGCAGGCCTGTTAACAATGCAGAGGTAAAGCTATCCATTTGGTCATGTATTTTACAGTTGTGTAGAAACGGGAAATCTCAACAAAAAAGGGAAGGAATCCAAAGCCAATGTTTCACTCCGGTTTTGAAAAGAACCATATCCATTTGGTTAGCTGTTGGCAATAGTAATGCCTATCTCAGCAAGTTCCACCAAGCCATGGAGGCCTCAGCAGGTTGGCAGACAGTGAGTCCAAATATGACAAACAACGTGTGATTAACCACCGAAACGAGAGAAGAATAGCCGTTATTGTTGTGAAGTCCTTCTAGTGCATCTCCTCAAATGTACATTGTAGATGCCACATGAAAGTTCATGATTATAAATTTCTCTCAAACTGATTGGAATTACATATATAATGTATTAAAAGTTATATCATGTGATCATGTGAAGTCATGCACTTTCATGATTTTGACTTTGGACCAGCCAGTCGGCTTGTAAAATCCAAAAGCTTTATATGAGTTGTTCACAAGGAGGCTTTGCCCGACATTGTACAGTATTTTATTGGAGGTCAGAACTTCAGCTCACCTTCTTCTGGAAGCCTTTAGTCTCTAATAGAACACCTATTGGAAGGCATCAGATTTCAAACTGCCATTGATTACAGTTTAAGTTCCCAGGCCAGAACATCATTGTAGAGTAGTTAACCTGAGCTCATGGCTGGTCCCCCCTCACTTTACCTCAAGGCAGGAAGTGACTCGGGTCATGGCCTACTTGGGTCTTTGTCTTTGGTTACCTGAGAGGCAGGCTGGGGCCCTAATCCCTGTTATGTTGTGTCAGGGCCTGGACATGGCACGCTTAATTCCAGTGTGGAGCAGAGCATAGTCTGTCTAGGCTACTGACTCTTCAGCTGGCCTGTCTCAGTGAACAGAGCCAATCCTCTGAATGGGCCGCTTGCTGCTGTTACATAAACTGCAGTTGAGTAGCTGTTGGCAAACAACAGAGGTCAGGTGGGTATTTGGACAGTTGGAATGTTTTCATGGACACGCCATGACATTGAACAATATAATAGGCTGTGTGACGATTAAGGTAACTGATACCACCCACAATAATTAAGCTGTTCAGAGAATGTCATATTAGTTTCAGTGTATATATATATATATGTCGGAGATGACTCTCAGACCATGCAGTTCCCGTTACTGCCAAATTAGTGAATGGGACACTGTTTTCAGGCTTACCTGCTTATTACTAATGTTCCATGTGATGTTCCATGGAGATTGTCATGTAGAAAGCCCCTCTTAGCTCATCAATTGAGAACTATGTAAGTGCAGCCACCGCTAGCTGGATGACGGCTATTAGGCTACTATTACCTGCATACACAGAGAGAGGCTTGTGATTTGCACCTCTATCTGATGAGGAGAGTCCACAGGATCCATTAACGTCCATCTAGATTACATCAGAGAGACCACTGCCACAATAGCAGAGTGCTAGTGGATTGATTAAGGACAGTTTCCCTTGGCATTCTGTTACTGAGTTTGGGAAGACGGAAGTGTGAGGGAGCCATTAAAGACAAGCCAGACCATGTAAAGAGAGTGCACATGAATTACCTGCCTAAACAATACTTGTAGGCTTTTGTACATTACAACTTTCAAGCACTTAATGTGTAATAATGTACAGTAATAATAAGTTATGTGGAGAACTTTATCCACTGTATAGAACAAATGGTGCTGCAAGACCGTCGTATCATACAATAATGTTTGTTTGTTCAGGATATAGTAGAAAAGGAAAATGTATTTCCAATTAATAAGTAGAAGTGTCTGTTCTTTCAAGTGAAAAGTGCAAACTTTTCAAGGTATTGTAATTATTGGCACGCCATGTCAAAACCACATTCAGAAAACAAGTTAGAAGTCTCCATTTCCATCCAGTCAACTCTCTTTTTAATCTCCCTTTGATTTTGATAAAGGGAAAAAGAAATGTCAATCAGCCTAACGAATAGAATGTGCGTTTTGTAATTCTCTCAAAGGGAAGGGTGAATTGAAAAGAGTTTGCAACCTTTAGCACACACATACTCACACACTCACACACATAAACACACACACATACACACACAGCGCTGACAGTCAAGCTCCATTATCTGACAGCTGGAGAAGTTAAAAATAACTGTGCTCGCAGCAAATTAGACGTATCATTTGGCTTCTAAAGTGAGAGATGAATCTGTGTGTGAATGCTCCTGCCGAGCCGTGTCACCGGGCCAATATATCAGCCTCTGTTTGTCTGTCTTTCTCATAAACCCCAAATGGAATTGTAAACAGATGAAGCAATTTTACACAGAGAGTATTTTTCTCAGTGTCTGTTCCATCATTGTTGCAGTCCCCGGCCCAGTCACCGTGCACACACACACAGTACCTGTCCTGTGCACTCCCGAGCCAAAGTGCATAAATCATAGTTTGGCTGCATGCAAGGCTATTGCCATCGCTCAAAGCCAATCCCCAGAGTGTTTCGTATGTTATGTTTTTTTTGTTTCATTTTTTTATTTGACTATAAATCTGACATCATTGCACATATGTGTAGAGGACTTTGGAAGATTCAGCTGCCTCCCATTTCTCTTGTTGACACATGCAGAGCAGAGTGGAGTAGACAGCAATATGAATCTTGATTCCAGCTGTCATGGTCAGGTTTTCCATGACATTCAATAGCATCTTGCTCACTTATGCATGCATGTTTATGTCAGGTGTCGGAGGGTGGGGTGTCTGTTCCCATTTAGCATGGTAATTTAAGTGTAACTGTGGGGTCCATGTTACTGTAAGGTAAGTAAGAGATTTCCATGGGAGGCTTGAGTTTCAGGCTAGGTGTAGGGTGGCCTTTAAATACATAACAACATCATTGTTAATTCATTACTACTTAATTAAAAACCAATGGTCGAGCAGGAGGACGCTTTCATGTCACGTTGTTTTGCGAGATAATCTAAAAGTATTTGTGTTCTTTGTCAGTGGGTGTACTGCATGTACATTAAATGGCAACCAGTCATACACAATCTGCAAAGAACTTGATGTCTTCAGTTACACGTGTCTTGTTAAACTGTGATATTGAGTGTGTGGACCTGACTCAATCCAGTGTTTATGATGGATGCCTGCTGGCCACTGACATGTATTGATGTAGTACAAAGATAGATGGGCTAGATTGAATTAAAGCCCACCTCCATCCTGCATGTGTTGTTTCCCATGCTGCACAGCACTGACACATGTGAAGCTCATGTCTCTCATTAGAGACAAGACAGGCTTAAGGCATCTTTCCCCTTTGTGTGTGTACTGTATGTGTGGGAAGCTCTCTCACATAGTTGTTTTTCTTCTGTTTAATCTCCCCCTTCCTTGCACAACAATGGATTTGTTCTGGCCTTGGATAGGAAAGGGCTCAGAGTCCGGGCTCAGAGTTCTACACATCAGTGTGCACCCCATTAGAAGGGCTCTGGACAAGTGATGTGCTTGAGACATAAGGCAGAGACATTGATTGTTTTATTAACTTTCAATTAATGTTCTGGAAAGGCAAAGGCTGGAAAAGTAACCACACTCCATTATTTAATCATGTTTGATTTCATCCCCCATAGCAATTGCCTGCTTCTTATGTGATGCATCTAAGCTACCAAAGAAATCTAATCTGTACGATGCAAAAAGGAAGCTTTCTCTACTTTACGTGCACAGCAGGCACTTGGCTGCACATCTGAGTTTTGCAACCCAGTGTTAACTCTATATTTGGATTCCACTGGAGTGGATTAAGGATTCTTTATGGCAAACCCACGGGATTCTGGCAGACATAAAAGAGGAGGCTGTTTGCATCCACGCTATACAAATAATTGCAGGTTTCAAATCAACTGTAATTTCAAACCCCGACTACAGCCTGTATATGGAAGTGTAGGGCTTTGATGTACAAATCCACAATTCGCGGGAGATTAGCACCCCAAAGGTTAGCAGTTGCTAATTACAAGAGATTGGTTCTACATATCTAACAAGGCAAGGAGACCGTCTTAATAAATAAGAGGATACATAAAGAACAAGGATAAACTGTTCTGATAAGAAGGCTTGTATGTGAATCCTTGCAAGGTGATAGCTCTTTAATGCACCTTTTCCTCTCATGGGTGAGAGTCCATGAACTGCAGCTGTGACATTTTACTGTGTTTACAAAACGTATGTGTGTCTTAAGAAATGTGATTTTCCAGAGAAATCTTCCCAATGAATTCATTTTTTAAGCTCATGAATTAACCTCCCAGTTGTATTTTACACCTGTCTTGTATTGTAGAATCATTTCAGAATTGGAAGCAGCATTATCATAATCCCTGCTTCCTATCCACAAACAACCACTGGCTAAAATGTATCTATCATTGCTGCCTGTAGCGAGGAAGATGAGAAAGTAGAGTATGCGACATACTGCTATTTGCAGAAAAACAAAAACATATCTCCAAATGTATCTTATAGCAAACATTTGCTCTTGGATGGTTTCTATTGATGTAATTGACGTCTGTATTATTTGATTGACGATTTCTGACTTCATATCAACTCGTTGTTTCTGCCTGTCAATGGCTTTGGCCCGGGCCTGTGAGATTAGACCTGGCCAATCTGGCCTCTCTTCACTTGGGTCTAAATTAAACATGTCCGGGCCGCGGCGAGCGCCGGCTCTACCGCAGGAAACACTTTTTCATCTCCTAATGAATGTGCCTGAGGGGGTCCCACAGGGGGGCCCACTTCACCCCTCATTAGGCAGGGGGCTGCTGCTGCCTCCATGCTGGGGAGCAACCTCCTGGAGTGGGGTCTCCCACTTCATCTTAACGTCCCACGCTCTCCTGCCCTGGACTATCCTCCCTCCCCCTCTCTCTCTCTCTCTCTCTCTCTCTCTCTCTCTCTCTCTCTCTCTCTCTCTCTCTCTCTCTCTCTCTCTCTCTCTCTCTCTCCTCCCTCTATCCCTCTCTCTGTCCCTTTACCTCTCTCTCTCAATCTGTCTCTCATTCTGTCTTGCTCACTTTCCTTTCCATCTCTATCACACACGATCCTCCCTTTCATACCCTCTATACGAGACCTACACAGCTAAACACTCAATGACAGGGAGGGGGATGTGGGATCAAGCACTTAATCACATTGTAATGGCCTTTCGGGGGGGGGGGGGGTGATTCATTGCTACCAGTATTATGATTTTTATTGTCTTCCTCAATATCTTCTTAGTTTTTGTCTTGGTCTGAAAGTTCTTCTCTGAAATAGTTTGTTTGAACAGGTGAACAGAGCTGTCAGGATCTTGCTAGAAATCAAGGGGAGGGGAGGTTTATTTCCATCTCATGCTGGTGCAGCCTGCGTAGCTTCACTCTCCAGTGGAAACTACTGTATTGACTGCTTCCTGAAGCAACAAAGCATGGCAGCATCCTGGTTGGGGTGAGGCAGGAGGGATTTTCTGATTTTTCCACTATGCAAAGAGCCTTTGCATACTAGTAGAATGGGCTACAGAGCTGATTATTATTTGAGGGCTTTTGGGGTGTGTTTATGCAATCATCCATCTTGGCACTTCTTCATTAGCCCAGGATTAGAGGCACCACGGTACATTCACAAGCAGTCTTGAGGCAGGTTCATGCAAAGGTAGCAGCTAGAGCTCGAGCCTTCAACCACAGGCAAGAGCATGCAAGGAGGGTAGCATGCTTTGCGCATGGCTGCGTAATCCTGCCATGTTAAACAAAACCAGGCCAGTGTTTGTAGGGTTATGAAAACAGTGGTGCGGGAGGGGATTGTTCCTAACATGCTGTAAGCAGTCTGTGAACTGTGTGTGGCAGCAGGACAGACTATAGTCCTACTCCCCTGTTATCTAGGAACGCCTTTCATATGGGGGACAAATCTTCTTCAAGGCTGACTCCTGGAAAGGTCCCTGTCTGCTTTACTGTCATGTAGCCAGCATACACACACAAACAAAATTATAATTTAACATGTTTTGTGGTAAAGCTCAGAGTATGATAAATTCCTGGGATTAAATTTACATTTTACATTTAGTCAAATTATGCCAATGTGGTTTGATAGTACACGTTGCGAAAATGTTAACAACGATAGAGCTCACTCAACCCATTCACATTCATCAGGCTTCATTTGGCTGGTCATCTGCCAAACTGACAGTGCCAGCAGCAAAATTTAATAAAATGCTGTCAAAATGTCATTAAAAGTAAATATTTAACCTTCTGTTAATCAAATGTTTTCATTTAAATCAGTTTGCACATGTAGTTTCATTAACAATAAATGAAGCATGATGGGTAAACTTTAGTTAAATAACCTGGGCTTCATTTCAGGATAATGACACACACTGACATGCACACATGCGCACACACAAATGCAGGAGAGGCTTGAAGTCTGTTCAGGCTTGTGTGAGGGGAGAAGCAGAAGTGTCCAGGGTAACACAGTGACTGGGGCCACTCAGTCAGACTGCTTGAAAACATTCTCTCTCTCTCATTCTCTATATTTACATTTATGCATTTAGCAGACGCTTTTATTCAAAGCCACTTCCAAGAGAATTTTACAAAAGTGCATAGGTCACTTATCATAACAACGATAAAGAACATTGCGGGTAGTCAAACATGAAGCATACATTGTGAAAACCAAATAAGTCCCAAAGGGAAGAAAATCTTTAACTGTTTCCTTCTCTCTCTCTTTTTCCCTTTCTCCATTTCTTGCTCTCTTTCTTTCTTGCTCTCTTTCTCTCTCTCTCTCTCTCTCTCTCTCTCTCTCTCTCTTTCCTTTTCACCATCTCTCTGTCTCTTTTTCTATGGTCCCATGACACAGCTGATCTCTGGAAAGGGTGGGGGATTCTAGTTTCAGGTCTATCGTCCGCTGGATCTGTGAGCAGCAGGATTCAGTATCCCTGCTAATGTAACAAGGCCCATTTGTCTCAATCACACGTCTATGGAAGTATCAGCTGGCTGTTGATGTCATTTATCTTGCTTCTCCTTTCATTGCTCTTTCACCGCTGATGAGAAGCCCAGACTAGTGCAGTGCACTAGGGTTGAGTTACTGAGGTTGTGAGCTATAGAGAATTCAGTCTTTAATCACAGAGACATTTTTCACCAGGGTCTCAATCAAAGCTATAGTACCAGCACTAATGTGGCACATTATTGCCAACCTACGTTTGGTATTGTTCAAATATTATTACAGTGTAATGTGACAAGTTCTTGAGATATTGTATTAAGTAGCCTTTATCTTGGTTTCATCACTGCTTTTTCATCTCTCCCTCCAGCTACGTACAGTTTGTTGACCTTGAGATCTAGCTCTGAACAAACCAAAGATTATGTTTTATGAACTGACAAGATGTTTAGGAGTATGGCTAAGACTGTTCAGGTTGTTTAACTCATCTCTCCCAGGCTATGCTGGTGCGTCTGAGCAAATAGTGACAGAAAGATCTCTCTCAGTCAGTAAAGCTGAGGATTTGCAGGAGAAAGGTCTGTTTCCCTCTCCTGAGATGACTAATGGAGATCAATATTTCCCTTGCACTATACATTGATATGTACAAACATGGACAGTGTAACTACAGCTCAGTAGCTATAGCATGGGTTGTCAAAAGAGCACTTTGCAACTACAATTCAGTATTCATTTGATGTGAGCTAGGATTGAAACAGTGATCCCTGCCATTACTGGAGGCTCACGCTGTGCTCCCCTCCTCAACGGAGCAAATCAAGCTCATGATTACTATCTGGGCCAGGCAGCCAGTGGAAACATGTTTTCCTAAGGCAGGCACAGAGGGACAATTACTGTCAGCTGAAGTATTCTCCCTGCTCCCCCTGTGTGTTCTGGCTCTGTGCCTCTGACCCACTGACCCTGAGCATCAGCCTGGGCCTGGACTTCCAGCCCCCATCCACTCCACCTCCTCCGTCCACCCTCTCCCCCTCCCCCTCCTGAGGAACAGGCCTCTCACCATCAGTCACATGAACCACATTCATCCAACTCTATTGAACACTCACACACACACAATCACATGCATTATCAAGTGCACAATATGTGCATGAGAACTAAGCAAAACTCATGCTTATGCACGGGGTTTGCTGTGACACAGACACCTACCGTACAAGCCATTACAACCTATCAATCAAATGAACCACATTCATCATACTTCATTCCACACACACAATACACGGTAGAACGGTGTATAGATGTCAGTTAACTGGATGCCATCATAACTTATTGTCTCTTTGTGAGGAGGGCCTAACAAAGGAGATCATAGTCAATAAAGCACAGCAGCAGATAGGCGTATCCCAGAAATGCATACTAATGCAGCAATTACAGGAGAAAGGTAGTGGTATTGCATGGCAGCGGCAAATTCCCCAGTGCCATGGAACAAGCCTCTTTGTTGTTATGTAAAGGTTTCTCTGTGTAATTGCACTGGATGTTTTGAAGAGATCATTATTTATATTTCTATGCATATTCGGGTCCCAGTCTGTGTGTCCCTGAGGGGCTTAGGGAGGCCAAGAGTTGCTTAACCAAGCCACTCTACAGAACTACAGGACCCACCATCGAGTCCTCAACCACAGCCTGCTCAGCTCAAGTGGACAGCTAGGTTCAAAATGGAGAGATAGCTCTCCCACACGTTTTCGCATTCAAACGGTGCCGCCACTGCAACAGCTCCCGAAGCAGTCAATCAATGGGCCCTCTGTGATTTCAGCCTCAGTGAGTCTGAGTCTTCTGTGAAGTCTAGTACCATGCATCACAAGGTACTGTTTGTGTTGACAAAACAACTACAGGAGAACTTTGCACTCAGTCCCTATCATGTCATGATTTAACAGGGACCTCAAACAAAGTCCCGACAGAAGATTAGCTGAACCTCGTTCTCTGATGAATATGCGTAAATGTTCAGAGTGCAGAAGAGGTGTAAACAGCAGCCCCTGACGAGGCACCTCCCCTCTCACTGCTCCCTGTAACTAACCAGTAGCAGGGACAGACAGAATGCATAAGCGAGTGAGTGCAGTGCATAGTGTATCCACAGATTGACTGTGTTGTGCCATCAGATGAAGCTGTATGTCACTCTGGCACCCCCCCACCCCCTGCCCCAGGCTTCTTCTGGGAGCCACACACAGTGGCATGGGGAGAGAGGAGCATGCCCCCTGGCACCAGGGTCCCCCTTACCAAGGGCATAGCCTCACCTGTCACTGATCACAGAGAGCAAGGAGGGGGTGCGGCAGAGGGGAAGAGGGGAGCTCAGGTGGGGCGGACGGGGGAGGTGGGAGGGGACGCCGCACACATGCTACCCTTCCCGGTGCTCGTCTGTTCGGTAAACCCGGGCTTTTGTTGTTTCCCCCAGAGTGCAAGCACACAGACTCCCAGTCAGGAAGCTCGTCAATCTTTGCCACAACAACACATAAATTAGTGCCCAAATTACTGCTCCTCTGGCGGAAAGAGAGACACGGAGAGAGATGTCTTGCGTAGAGGCTTGGGAATACTCTTTCCCTCTTTGCACCCCCGCATCGACGGTGTCAGAATGCATTTCAATAAGACAGTCAAATAAATGCAGGGGGAGAAAAATGCTGCTGTGTTGTACAGGCATCACCAGTTGGGTGGTGATGAAATATTAATGGCCTCACACACAAAAAACACAGAGAAGCATGCATGAGTTCATCCAAAAAGCAGCCTAGGGCTATTGTCCAAACCTGGGCTTTAGCAATGTCACTGGACTGCTATGTGGGAATAATAGGAAAAGTTTAAGGCACTTCCACTAAAACTGGAATATCTGTTCACATATAGCTGGCTTCCAGTTCTAGGGAATCATAGCTTAGGTTGGCGGTGGTTGACATTCTGGAATTAGCAGGAGGCGGCAAAGCATAGAGACATAAAAAAAATTACAATTATGTCTCCTCTTCCCTAATCCTGGTGGTCAAAACACTGTGATGACTTTAGCTGGTTTCTGTGTTAGACTGAGGAAAGTTAAAATGATGATACAGAGTTTTTTATGTGCAGGTGAATATGTAAGCCTGGTGTGGTTTGTCTTGTGCTACTGTATTTAGAAGTAAATGCCATATGTGCTACAGTAGCTCATGGTAATAAGCCAACAGACTCCAATCCCTAAACAAATAACACATTTATGCTATTCTTTCTGTGCTCGGTAGCGATGCTGTCCTATGCCTCTGACATTCAAATAACCTTTCTTCTGCTGTGCAATTGGGAATAAAAAAAGCTCCCATTCTGTTCTGTTACTCTACAACATGACAGTGGAGCCTGGCAGATGAAACAAGACAGGGTTGTGATTCCAGCTCTTGTTAGGCTGTCGCTTTCTCTAAGACTTGGTCTGACTATTGTGGGTATCTGTTCAAAAAAGGCTCCTTCTGTTTCCAAACGACAGCTGATCTCCACTGCCAATGGGGGAAATCAATCGAGCAGTTAAAATGGTTGCAAATCATGGTTGTAGAACATTGCTCACTCTACACTTGCAAGCTTGTCCAATGACCCAGGCAGTGTAATGGTGTCAGTGTGAATGTTCCCCTTGAAAGAAATCTTCTCAACAGATTCTCATATTGTAGTCATGTGGTCTTTTTCAACATTTGCTTTGTTGTTGTGTTGTGAAATGTTTAGTGGACAATTTGATTAAACTGTTATTTGTCCCTGTGTGTTGGACTGCAGAGCCATTGTTAATCTGCCCATAATGCTGTGCTGTACACAGACCCAGCACTGCTGTCCAATCTCTTACATAATCTCCAACATGAGCCCACTGGCTTGCGTCATTTGGTCACTAACAGCTGTCAACACACACTAACACCCCCTTACCCACCCACTGCCACATACACACACAACACAGACACACGCAAAACACGCAAAACCACACTCACATTATTCCCCTCATTCACTTCCTCACAGTTATACACCAATTACAAAAGGCGAGTTTGGCTTTGAACTTCCCTCCCAATATTACCAGCCTATGTGGCTATAGGTCATTAAAAATTCCTTAATAGCTGACCGACACCGACTCGGCATTGGGTTAAGCTCTCAGATTTAGAATGATGGCTGCAACATGGTTCTGTAATGTAAGGGATCATCCTAATCCTGCGTTATGTCACCAGACATAGAGGTTCAGCAAGGACTGTAGTGTTTTTCCATATTCACACAAGCCTGCTCTGAATGCATACATGTTCTCTTCAATTGATATCCGTGATATCTTTGTGCTTCAAAAGACTTTTGAAGCACAGGGCCTTTGTTTGTAAGGCTTCGTGTGTCTGACTTTCCTGGTCCCATCCTGGGTTTGTGTCTAGCTAGGGTTGTGTTAAGCAGGGCTGAAAACACAATAAAGGACTGGGGGCCACAGGGTCCAGAGTACCCGCACCCTCCTTTTGGATAAAAGCTCTGAGTGACAAGTCATCCTCTCCAAATGGCAGAACTGGTGAATAAGTGTCCTTGAACCACAGCTCTACAGACACAGGCAGGCAGGCAGGCAGGCCGGCAGCTAATATCTCCCCATCATCAAGAGCAGGAGCTGACCCTCTTGAACACCAAGACCAGTTTCCATGTTCCCATTGTTAGAGCTGCCCACACACCACGGGGCTGGTTCTAAGTCATTAGCATCTGTTCGGCTCCAACATGGTGAGGGCGGTGTAAATGCGCAGTGATTCACACATCGTCAGTGCATCTCAGCCACCCCCCTCCCCAGCCACCCCTTACTCTTTGATGTGGCCTGTGTGCTGACGGAGGCGCCTTCCAGCCCTGGCCATGCAGAGAGGAGGCTGCTGGGAGAGGCTTAAGCACGGCTGCCTGTCTCACTCTGCCCGGCTTTGATGTCGTAAACCAAGCGGGCTGGGCTAGCTGGCAGGGTGGGCAGAGGGGCCAAGGGACCCAGGGCCCCGGTGCATGGGATCAGGACATCAGTAAGCTGGTCCAGCACAGAGAAGGAAGCAGCTGCCTGCTTCAGCATGGAGAAGCAGTTGACGCCACAGCCCGTTGTGTCAATAGATATTGACTCCCAGATCTGAAGTGCTTAGGAACAAGTCCTACTGTTTGACGACATCCCCCAGAGTGGATTCTCTTTAAACCCCTGTTGTCACTCGGGGGCACCAGGGTGATTCATTGTGCTGGGCCATAGCGTAGTCACACACAAATATTAACTCAAACTGATTGCAAATGACTTCATGGCTTATTTAATCTTCATGCTGTCTTCCTCCATACTGTGTATTTACTTTACCCTCTATCTCAGAAGGTAGCTTATTACACTATTATTAAATTGTGTTTTTCAAAATAGGGTGTAAGCGTCTTGCTGTTTGCGTGTGGTGTGCAGTTTTGTATCTGTGTGTGCATTAATGGCCTTCCTATGGTAGAGCTTTGGAAGGCATGTTCACGCTCCTTCCTAGCCTGGCCCAGCTTGGCCCTGCCCGGCTTGGCATCCTGCAGAGTCGGCCCTCCTGCCTTCACCTGATGTGGCAGAGCCTCTGTCAGGCCTGAGCGAGCCTTCAGTCAGCCTTGGCTCCTCAGGAGAGATGAAGGCATCTCACAGCCATGCTGGGGGGGGGGGGGGGATTGGGGGGGGGATGGGGGGGGGATTGGGGGGGGGGGCTGGCTGGCTGGCTGGCTGGCAGCAGCCTAAGCCTGGAGCTTAGAGCTTGAAGCTTGTGAGGCTGAGATGGGGGTCTGAAGGCTGGGCTTAGCAAAGAAGAGTGTCTCTCACAGCCCTGCACTGCCACCCGATGGATAGGGCACATTACTGCAGAACGATGTCCCATCCACCACAGCCAGGCGTAATTACAGCACGCTTCAGTTGTTGTGAGTGCATGTCAGAACAAATTATGTAAGTAATGAGGCTGAAAACGCTAAAGGAGTCGAAACACACTGCAGCGCTAATGCTCATGCAGGGAGTCCACAAAAACAAACAATGGAGGGCACTGCCCGCAATGCCAGTGTTCACAGCGAGATAACCAAAATAACACACCCATTGACAGAAGGGAGGTAGCTCCCATGGATTCATCATAGAGTAACCCTCTCAACTTAGGTTGTCAGCATCTGGCTCTGCTTGGGCCTCTTCCTAATGTAAGCAGACGAGGAACGTTGCCCCTCCATTTTAAAGCAGGCTACGCAGGCGGCTTTGTTCAAAGTGTTCTGCTCTCCACTGGTTGCCCTCGCAGCCTTTGTCTACCTCAGATGTAGGCTAATTCACTGTTTACAGGAGAAGTCTTGTTGAGTCCGGCAGTGCTAGCAGTGCAGCTAACAGCCTTCTAAGTGGAGCTTGGTGTGTCGCTGGGGACTAGGGGTAGTGGATCAGGGACCCTCCACTGGCCAGGCCTTAGAGTCAGGGACATTATCACACAACACACGCGCCTGTTGATTAAGTGGCATAAGTGTGCCGGATTGAGCCTTAGCAAAGGTCCATTTGATGTGATCAAATTAGTTTGGAAGGATTGGGCATGGAGGTATCCTTGGATTGTCTCCAGTAGAGCGCCAGCTCCAGACAGAAGTTGGATGGTTCTATAATGGGAGGCTGGTGTGATCATTTGACACAGGTGTTCAGTTTGCATGCACGCCTTGCTGGTTTCTTACATGGTTCATAGTTGTTAGTAAAGGGGAAAATAATTTTGTTCTTCAGGTCTAAGGTAGAATAGATGTGTATCATCTGATCTGTGATTTGATTGGTTGTCTGCCACTTTGTAGGGAGTCAGCCAGTATATTGTAATAAACATCCTGCAGTGATCTGTTTTCAATCAGACCAGATAAGAGGGCTCGTCTGGTTGTGCTGTGGCAATGCTAGGATTCAGACGATTAGGAGGAGGTCAGGGAGATATAAATCTCTGTAGGGAGAGAAAGAGCGAGAGCAGAGCGCGAAAGAGAGAGAGAATGTGTATGTACGTGTGTGTATCTGTGCATTCTCGTGTTTGTCTTTGTAAGAGAGAGTTGTCGCTACAGTGATAAAGCAGGGAGCCGAGTGGCTGGCTGGGAGTTCTGTGTCTCAGACGCCTGCATGCGTGTGTGTTCTGCCGACAACTGTCCTGTGGTCTGCTCCTGTACTCCAGGCCAAGGATGGATGAGGCCTGTCCTCTGTGCCTTTGTCCTCTCTGGCAGCCTGCTGAATCACAAGCCTGTCAGCGGCCTCACACTACAGTCTATACGGCACATTACTGCTCTCAACAGAACCCCCCACTCTCTAAACCACTTTGGGACTCCTAGCCACTTTCTGCTCAGTACAGTGAAAATGTTATCATTTTTTGTGGCCATTTGTGCATTTAATGCTAAGGTTTTGAGGGGTTTCAAGCGTAGGGAAGAGGAACGTTTCCACTGGGGAATAAGTACAGTCATGTGGTTGAGTGAGATTCTTTGTCATGCTGTGGGGCTAGAATTACTACTGGGGAAGGTTAGGAGGTTTGCGAAGAGCTGTGGCTTTTCCTTATGTAAGTTGTGCTTACGATGTAAATTGACACCATGTTTACATTGGCTTGTTGGTGGCTCCATGAAGACTTAAAATGGCCGCCTTCACGCACGGCTCTGTGGATAGTCTGTTAATGCTGTATGGAAGTGAAGGTTTCAAAGTCACAGGATAAGATGTGTTTGAAGCGACTGCTCTTTCATGTACTTACATGCATCCATGGTGAAGGAGTTGTACTGTTACTTGTGCAAGGTGGGGAAAAAGTTTTGATTTGTCTTTTTCTTTTCCTTTCTCCAGCTCAAATCGAAATAATTCCTTGCAAGATCTGTGGAGACAAATCATCAGGCATCCATTATGGCGTGATAACTTGTGAAGGCTGTAAGGTAAGCTTGAAAACCTGCCTTTGAAATTGTTGGCCAACTTTGGGGAAGATTTGGAGAGTAGCAGCAAAGTGTAAACACATGGAAAGCCTTATCATTAAAGTGGTCAAGCCACACAGAGGATGTCCCAGAACGGCACAATTAGCAGGACAAAGTGACTCGGCATCCTTGTACTTCCTGTCCCTCCCAGGGACAGACTCGCTCACTGCTTTCAGTTGTGCTGCGTCCCAATCTTGAAATAAAAGCATCAAAAGAGGAAGTGCTTTGAATTATAGCAGATTTTTGGCTCTTTGCTACAGTATGTCGCTCTCAGTGAAGCCAGCTTTTGTACTGTTTCAAAAACACCAACCTTTCAGTGAGAGGGGAAATGTTGCACTGGCAGTGAATTCTTGTTCCCCTGCTTGTCACCAAGCAAATCATTAGCATTCTTCAGACAGACTGCACCTTTGCAGTGTGTGTATGTTAGTGTGCGTGTGTGTGTGTGCGTGTGTGTGTGTGTGTGTGTGTGTGTGTGTGTGTGTGAAAGAGAGACTCTCAGACAGACGCTTTCAGCTGCTCCTCTGAACGCACACCCCACCCTCCACCCACCCACACAAAGACGGTGGGAGAAACAAAACGCTGAAGAGTAAACTACTGAAATGTATCTTTAATGATTGCTAATTACTTTAGGCAGAGAGGCTTTTAATGATATGTGCGAGTAGAGGAGTTTGGACCATAAATCACAGCGTTATTAAAGAGTGCTACTTGTCACCGGCAGTTATAGCCGACTTCCGTAATGGCTGCCATTATAAAGCAACTTGGCAGCTGTCAGCTGTTTTCTTGTAATTAAACAGCCAATGAGCAGCTAATTAAGACATATGTGTATGGAGCAGTGGAGTGGGGCATGTTAATGATGTGCTGGAATCAATTCATTAAGTCAGAGGATGAGGAATCCGATCGGTGTGTGTGTACCATCCCTCAGAGCCGCACGCGCTGAAACTGCGTGTTAATCAACACTAATAACCCCCGCTGAAGAAAAATACTGTCTTCTCTCCCCGTTAGACTAAAACACACCATCCCTGTGCAATGCACTCAGTTCATATCCATTACCTTCTTAATTAATTGTACGATAACAATTCACCAGCACTCATAAACTAAACCAGTAACATAAAGTAATGCATTACAAACTAATGGTATGGCTGTGTACTCCTTATGGAGAAACACAATGCTCTTTAGTGTGCGTAACCACAGCATATCATTCTTGATAAGTACCCGATAAAAGGCAACACCATAGAGAACAATGCGAGAATTAGCGTTATTGAAGCCCCGTAGATCTCCCCCATAGCTCTGTGTGAGGAGCATTGCATGCCCAGGGTGGCTGGTGTTCTGAGCCCATGTGTGTGTGTCTCTTCGCAGGGCTTCTTCAGGAGGAGTCAGCAGAGCAACGCCGCCTACTCCTGCCCCCGTCAGAAGAACTGCCTGATCGACCGAACCAGCCGCAACCGCTGCCAGCACTGCCGGCTGCAAAAGTGTCTGGCTGTGGGCATGTCCCGGGACGGTACGTACAGTAGCACATGTAGATTAAAGGACTGGAGGGAACCTCCAGGAAAATGAGCCTGCGGGGTAATCTGATCAGTACATGTATGGACAACTTATTCTGAACTGGCTTGTGCACGTTGGTGCATGAGAGCACCAGGTGAGGGTATGTCCTCTGGGTGTGCTGAGACAGAAAGTCGTTTTGATGAACTAGGGGTCATTAGGAGATGGCATTAGTGCTGGTGCAGGTGAGACGCCGTAATGGGAGCACACAGGTGATTGTATGTACTGCAGGCAACCTGCAGAGCCCACAACTAGGATAGGGTAGGGTAGGGTAGGGTAGGGTAGGGTAGGGTAGGCCTGGCTGGGCCATGCTTGGCTAGGTTGTAGGCTGTGGATCAGAGCTGAACAGGCCATAGACAAAATCCTTTAATCAGCCAGGTCTTCAGAGTCTATCCACTGCTCTCCTTTACACAAAAACACACACAGACAGACAAAGACACATGAATGCACACATACATTTACACATGCATGGGATCACATTGACACATATGCATACAATAACATGACCACATGTTCCCACATGCACACAAACACACACACAATCAAGACCAGCCAAGGTGACTTATGCCTTCACCCAGTACACCATAGGCCATCTGCCCGTGCTCTGCTCCGCTCATTTCCACTCTGTTGGCCCTCTGACTCTTTGCCAGACCCCAGTGTCCAAGGGCCCTACCTCTAACGACCAGCTCAGTTTAGTCTGGAGACTGTGTAATAGGAACCAGGGATTCAGCTCGTCTCATGTCTGAGTAGCCTGTAAGCTGTAAAAGTCACTGCAGCTCAGCTTGCCTTCCCTGAAGAAGAGTCCTAGTTAAGATGTTCATGTTGAACGTTTTGTAGTGATGAGACAGTGCGCCGCTAATACCCTGTGAAACACCTAAATCTCCAGTCAGGCTGCTGCTCTGCCACAGTGATACAGGTGCCAGGGGGTCTGACGTGCATGTGTGTGTGTCTCCCCCACACACCCACCCAACCCTCCCATCCCTCCTTTCCCCCTGCCCCCGCCCTCCTCCACAGCGGTGAAGTTCGGGCGCATGTCCAAGAAGCAGCGCGACAGCCTTTACGCCGAGGTCCAGAAGCACCGGCTGCAGCAGCAGCAGCGCGACCACCAGCAGCAGCCGGGCGAGGCCGAGCCCCTCACCCCCACATACGGCCTCTCCACCAACGGCCTCACCGAGCTCCACGACGACCTCAGCGGCTACATGGACAGCCACACCCCCGACGGCAGCAAGCCAGACTCTGCGGTCAGCAGCTTCTACTTGGACATCCAGCCCTCCCCCGACCAGTCCGGCCTGGACATCAATGGCATCAAGCCTGAGCCCATCTG
The DNA here is from genome assembly GCF_054491055.1 of Hypomesus nipponensis. Lineage (NCBI taxonomy): Eukaryota > Metazoa > Chordata > Actinopteri > Osmeriformes > Osmeridae > Hypomesus > Hypomesus nipponensis. The sequence continues at coordinate 10,071,688 of NC_140374.1, read as the reverse complement.
CGACTTTGCCCCCGGCTCTGGCTTCTTCCCCTACTGCTCCTTCACCAACGGGGAGACTTCTCCCACCGTTTCCATGGCTGAGCTAGGTAAGGGTGGTGGTGGGGAATGGTGTGTAGGTGGGACGGGGGGATTTGAGTGGGCTTACTCAACCATGGGGGCAAAACGACACAAAGGTTGCTTAAAATAGCATGAGGATGGAGACTCATCTCCAGCACTCATTAAAAGAGATTTTTTTTTGTAATTAGTTTCCATTAATTAGGGCCAATCATGAAGCAGCAGGGCATGCGCCTGGGGAAATCATTTTTTTTCCAGTTCCCCAGTGCCATGGAACTCCTTTTAACAGATGTGTCTTCAAACCGTTTACGTTTTCTTACGCTCAATATTTCTCTCTGAGCAGATGTGACCTTTGTTTCAATGAGTATTGTTGCGTGGACCACCACTTCACTCCTCATATGTATTTGTGTCATTGCGACATTGTGTTTGGGTGAACCTTCAGCTTTGAGCTTCCTGGAGGCCGTTAACAAAAATATCAACATGGTATTTTCCAATTGATTATGTGTACCCTCCTATGACATATTTCTATCAAGACTCTACTCAACTTTAGTCCAACGCTGTGTGAGTTGTGCTCAGGTTTCTGACGGTGACGCGTCTTCTTGGGCGCATGGTTATGTTGCAGAGCACCTGGCCCAGAACATCTCCAAGTCCCACATGGAGACATGTCAGTACCTGAGGGAGGAGCTACAGCAGATGACCTGGCAGGCCTTCCTGCAGGAAGAGATGGAGAGCTACCAGAATAAGGTACACCTCAGCAGAGCTGGGCCACCTGCTGCAGTATTTGACTAACACAACAATACAATAACCTGAACTATTTATAACCTAATAATCTCTGGTTCTCTCTCTCTCCCTTCCTTCTCCTTAGCCTCGGGAGGTGATGTGGCAACTGTGTGCCATAAAAATAACAGAGGCCATCCAGTACGTGGTAGAGTTCGCCAAGCGCATCGATGGCTTCATGGAGCTGTGTCAGAACGATCAGATAGTGCTGCTGAAAGCAGGTATGACAGGACAGCCCGTCAGCATGGCCTTCTCCTCCCCCCCGGGTTTGACACAAGGGTGTAGCTGACCTGACTGCACAAAACCTCGGTCTCAGACAGTCAGACTAGGTGCAAGACACCCCCTCCCCTGCCTGTTTCCTCTCTCTGTTCCTCAATTCAGTGAACACATGCGTATGCAAACATACACATGCAGAGCTAGTGTTGGCTGGATACACAGTGGTTGGACACTCGCTGTCTCCTCTCACTCTGTGCCCTGCCCTTCAACAAATCACTCCGTGGGTATATACACACTAACAAATACTTACACGTCCACACAGTAAAAAAAATCCAACAGGTCTAGCCCCTCTGGATGGCCTGTACATGTGAAAGCAGACTTGAGTCTTTACTGCTGCTTTCACACTTCTAAAACTGATAATGAAATATTGACTGAGATCCCATGTCTAATGTGACATTTTAAAACAGCTGCACTTAATAAGAAGCATTAATGGCTTCGATCACAACTTCTTTATCCTCTAATCTACCCCCACTGCACAAAGCAATGTAGCTACTGAACTAAGTACTCTATTTTACCGTTCTCTTCATCGTGGGTGAATGTAGACCAGACTGCAATGTGGTGATATGTGATATTTTCCATGGTTCTTCTGGCCTTTTCTGCCAGATGGATGCGTCCAAATGAGGAATAACCCAATACGCCATGTACTGTAGTGTGTGTTTGGCCATGCTGATGCATGACTTGCAGCACTAACTCTATTTGTTAAAGAGAAGATGCCAGATTTAGCGTGATACTCCTGTCTCCTCTGCAGGCTCTTTGGAAGTTGTGTTTGTGAGAATGTGCCGTGCCTTCGACTCGCAGAATAACACAGTCTATTTTGATGGAAAGTATGCTGGTCCCGATGTGTTCAAGTCATTAGGTGAGTCTTCCAAAAGTGTGTGTGTGTGTGTGTGTGTGTGTGCGTGTGCGTGCGTGCGTGTGCGTGTGTTCTTGTGCGCCTATATTTTGTGTGTGTGTGTGATGGCAATACTCCTATCTCTCGATGCCAGTGTATGGTCTAGCAGAGAAGGGATGTGTTTTACACACACTCCAGTGCTGTGAGCCAGGAAGGTCACACTAAGATAAGCTCTGCCCTCTCCCATGTGGTTCCATATGGTACAGCCAAATTATTACTGAAGCACTAGTGCTGCATATGACTCCTGTTACTGTGAAATAAATAAAGACAGACTGTAGGCCATTTGGGAGAGTTCTATCAAAACCATCACAGGAACTCAAAAGTAAAATATCTGGAGTCTAAACAAGTACTTTTTGCATTTAAATGCCATAAAATTACTAAGACTGTTGACTGCATAATATCCTCTGCATACAAATGCACTTGATAAATAGAAAAAATCCCAGTGTTTGAATCCCTGAATCTGATTCTCTGTGAGTGTGTTTGTGTGTGTGTGCGCATCAAATGCGATTTTTTCATGCGTGTATGGTTGTGTGTCCATGAATGTCTGTGTATGTATTCCTTGGGCATGACTTGTCTTCCTGTGTGTGCGAGGCCACGAGAAACAATACGGTCTCTTCCAGTGTCGTGTGTGGGGTCTCTCTAACAAGCCTCCCTGTGTCCTCTGAGCTTGAGCTTGTGGGGGGGGCTGCTCTGGCATCATCCTGTCCCTCTCAATCCCCAATAATTGATTTAACTAAAAGACTCATTAGTGACCTCATTCTGGGTTGCGTAACGCCACCCAACTGCCAAAAGTCCCCCGCCTGGAAGGGGAAAGTCAGTAAAAGCCTTGCCTGTTCTGCTTGCCACATATCCTGGGTGCTGTCAGCATGTCTCTCTTCTGCCTGTGTGCCTCTCTCCCAATAAAGATCAAAGATGAGACTCTGTCTTTTGGTCTGTCTCAACCCCTGTCTTCACTCTGTGTCCTTTGCTTTGACAGGTTGTGACGACTTGATCAGCTCCGTCTTCGAGTTCGGGAAAAACTTGTGTTCTATGCACCTGTCTGAGGATGAGATTGCCCTGTTCTCCGCTTTCGTGTTGATGTCTGCAGGTAGGTGTCACTGACAGTGCAGACACAAGAGGTTGAAGGGGTTGGAGGGTTTGGAGCAAGCAGATGCGCTACTGTTCCTGCTGGGGGCGTTCGTGTCCCTTTGTGCTCTTAGGAGGACCTAGCATTGATTTTTCACAATCTTGACCTAGTTCACCTTGAGTGGTCTGTAAGAAGGCTGCAGAGATGAATGTTGTGTGTCTCTACCTCCCAGACCGCTCCTGGCTTCAGGAGAAGGTAAAGGTGGAGAAACTCCAGCAGAAGATCCAGCTGGCTCTCCAGCATGTCCTTCAGAAGAACCACAGAGAAGACGGCATACTCACAAAGGTACACACTCTCACACTGTGTCTCTCGCACACACACACATACACACACGCGCACACACACACAGATACACACGCACACAAACTCTTACACACATACAGAGTTTGATCCTGCAGAAAGCGATGGTCAAGTGGGCCTGGTCTCAACTGAAGCATTAATAACGAACCCAAACTCTTTGAATACAATGTGCACCCGACAACAGGAAGAACACTAGATTAAATCAAGCCATAGATGCTGTAGATATCACGGTTCGTATCCTACAACCAAGCGTCTATTTCCAGCCGAAATGTATTGTGTACTAGCTCCATCAGATGGCGTGTCAAGGTTTCCTCATGGTAGGCAGGCTGTATCAATATTTACATGTGCGTTTGCCCCTTTGTGAGATCAACTGTAGGGAGATGTCTTCTCTGCCATAGCTCCATGTCCTTGCCTTCCTGGAAGTCTAAATAACAGCCTGTCTCCTCTCTTCACACAGTTGATATGCAAAGTGTCAACACTGCGAGCGCTGTGCAGCAGGCATACAGAGAAGCTGACGGCTTTCAAAGCAATATACCCAGACATTGTGCGCGCCCACTTCCCCCCCTTATACAAGGAGCTTTTCGGATCGGACTTTGAGCAGTCCATGCCTATTGACGGGTAACAGCCTTGCCAGGTGCCAGTGTGCCCACCATGGAGGAATGTGGAGCATTCATCTGAGACACTTTACCAGTGCCCTGCACAAACCAGGACCGACAGCACACTGCACAACTCTCAGTCTTTTATTTTTGTTTTATCCCGGAGGGGAGGGCTTTGGGGGTGGGGAATGGGGTGGTTTGGAAGGAAGGGGGCTATAGTATGTTTGTTTTTGGGGGGGTTGAATTCACTTGTGGGGGTGAGAACAGGGGGCTCTAAGACCTAGGGGACATGAAAAGAAGACAGAGACTCATACTCTCTCTGAACTGAACTTGACCTTCACACTCACACATCATACTGGCACAGTCCCAAGACAATTCGCACTGATCAGTGATCCTTTCACTATGCACAGGCCTGAGATTGTCAACTAAACATCTGTGGCTCCACCTCTCTCCTTTACAGTTCCAATAGCACATGAGTTATTCAATTGAAAAACGAAATATATCAAATACATCATACTTCGTTTTTTACATTAAATTCAGCTGTGTCAGCTATTTGACCACAACCCCAAAACAACAGAAATACAGGTATGCTTTTTTTTATTGATCATCAGCCTCGTAGGTTGTCCCGCAGTATAAATGAATGCCAGGTAAATGTGCACATATAGGTCAAGTTCAGCCCTTCTCTTGTGTTTCGTTGTATATCTTTTCGATGCAGTGTGTGGATTAAAAACTCGCAAAACCTTTGAGAGAAGCTCCGTCGGCATGGTGATGCAATCGGCACCTCTCTATGGACAATCGACTAAAAAAGAAAAGTAGAATTCTGGTAATTCTAGTAAAAAAATGCAATGATTTTAGCTGTCAAAGACTCCATCCACCATGGTTGCATAGTAAAATCGTGTAAGGCCATCTGCTATTAATCCTTCTCTGGACGGGGGCTCTGGAGGAACAAGGGCACCACTACTTTGGAAAGGGTCCATTCCACCTGTTTTATAATGTACTACAGGGTATACGGTCATAAGTACTTATTATACAGAAAAAAAGTAATGTTTATAGAATCTATTTTAAATAACATGTATGATATTAGCAGTTAAACTATTCTTAATTGTTGAATTGATAAGGCACTTTTATTGCACCTTTCTTTAATTTAAGACTTGTATATTACCTAGTGATGTGTTGCATGTGCACAAGAAGTACAAGTTGAACCACAGTCTCAGAGGCTAATCCTGAGGGTCCCAGATGAACAGTTCTGGGTCTGGGATGGGCAAAGGCACTACGGGGGTTCTGGTTAGAAGGCTGGCATGGCTGGATAACACTGAGGCCTGGTGGACAAAGCAGATTTGATCACCCCTTCACCACACCCTACACACACACGTACATATTGTGGTAGAAGAGTGGTGAAACGTTTGGATTACTTTCTCATGTCTGTTTGCCAACATTGAATTGAATGGCTCAGAAGCTGTTTTCAACCCAATGGTTCTCTCTAGTGGAAGATACAGATATAGCAGGCTAAAAGAGCAGGGAGCCGACGCATCCCAATGTATACACGTCAGACACTCTGACCATGTAATACGTCTCTTGAGCCCATCATGTTGGAGTGCGTACTGCACATGAAGGAGGGACTGTAAATGCCTCCTTATGAAGGCCTCAGGCCAGCCATGCCATTTCATATGAGACAGAAGGAAAGAGAAGGGTAAATATTCAAAGCCTTGTCTGGTAGTAAAGCTTCTATTTTTGTAACATGTACAGTGAGTAAACTCATGAAAGAGAGGGGGAGAGAACAAGATGTCAGGTAGCACTTACTATATTCCCGCAATAATTACTGTAGAGTAGCTGTTCTGTGTATGATTAGGAGAGAAACATGACAATGGTAGAACAAGTGCTATTTTCAGAATGCTTTGTTGTTGTGGTTCTGTTTTGTTCTGTGCGTTTTTGTTGTGGGTGTGGTTGTGAAGAACTACACTAACCCTGGATGTGCCATACAGTAGCTGTAGCCCCAGTTTTGCAATTTACCTGCCCATGTTGTTCAATGGATTGGTCTGACACTCAATACATCTCAGTGGTTACTTTATGAAAATCCGCCCCAATAATCCAAAAGTTCCTTCAGAAACCCGTCAAAGCATGAATATAGTTTAGATGCCACCCTCAGCGTAGCACTTTTGTTTTTGTTGTTGTTTTTGCACATGATCATTCCTTTGCTGTGCAATTTGTACAAGACCTACAGTCTTGTGCTGTCACCCCTCAGGGAAGAGTTTCTTTACACATTCTGTTTGAGATGATATATTATGTTTTATTTTTGCTTCTTATTAAGGTTAGAGGATGTTTTGTTTTGGGACGCTTGACAATAAGCAGGAAAGAGCAGCATGTCATATGCATTAGCAGTACTGTAGAGTATCATAGTACTGCAGACCTAGTAAACAACACAAATAATCCTCAGATTGAAGCTCAAAACAGACAATACAGTATTTACTTAATCTCTGACCTCGGTTTTCCCATCAGCCATTTGAATTACCATTTTATTTGACTTTCTGTATTTCTAATACAAACATTAGGAATCTCTCCGTACTCAAATGGTGTCATCAGGGTCAACTAATGACAATGCCCGTCATTGTTAGAGAACCAAATAAACTAATATAGGCAATATGCATTTTGTGTTTAGGTTGTATTGGATTTCCTTTACCCAGTATTTTTTCAGTATTGTGTCAAAGCTCTGGATATTTGACCACTAGCAACCCAGTTGGCTCAACAACAGAACAACAGTCTCAAACTAACAATGACTGACAATCCAGCGAGGTGGGCTAATGACCCTGCAGTGAGAGCAGAGCAAAGGCAGACATGGATGCTCAGGGAGCCCTCAGGTAGACAGCAGAAGCAGCTCTCTGTTGTCCGGACAGCTGCGTAGCATGTACTCGAACATCTCCTTAATTCATGGGCGCTTCATAATCTCTGACAGTTTCCGATTTATTACAGGCAGCTGAATTTGAGCGTAGTTCACCGAACAGGTTGCTCCCATTTGGATGATGATGATGAGATGTCTCTCAGATGAAGATTGACCAGGTTTGCAATTTATGTTCACTCTGCTGTTGTCGGCTCTCTTTTCAAACTCTTCAGCTTCTCTTATTTTGAATAGCTTATTCCATTCTTTTACCTCATTTGATAGCAAAGTCATATTGCTCAAGGTCTGACAAAAACCAACACCTAGCCCCTAACTAAGATAGACACCTTCACAATTTGTAGGATACAGTAACTACTTTAGTGGAGATACTTTTTCTGAACATCTATATGTATCTGAAGGTCTTATTATTGTAGCATGAAGCCCATAAGTGTAGCTATTACTTTCCACGTTTGACTTCTGCTAGGTGTGGATTGTGATAAAGGATCATGGAGAGAAAGATCCCAAACTTGATTTTCATGTTTAACATGATATAACATGGTAGAGTGTTGGTAGTAAATTTTCATTTCGGACATGTTTGGCAAAAGAGTTTGCAACTGAAGCTGTGTACATACAGTAACCTGTAATTCCTCTATCTCTGCTCTGTTGTCCCTGTGTAAAAAGCAATACTTGTAGAGTGTGTGTATGTGTGTGTCCTTACAGTGTGTAAAAGACAACCCCCAGACAAGGCTTTAATAAAGGAGGAACAGGGTTATATGAATAAGGAGGCAGTAGCTTTAGAACATGTTTTTCTAGTCTGAGCTTGGTCCAGCCACAATACAATAAGTTTAAGGTTTATCAGCATGACATAATGTCACTAACAATCCACAGTCTCTAAAGCTCTCTGGAGCTAGTGACTAACCATTCGCATAATTGGTGCATATATACAGGTAATGAAAACAGCTTAATCAGTGTTCCATGCCACCATCTCAACATGACTACCTGACAACAGTTATTACCTATTGACTTTAGATTGTAATGGTAGGTGTTATGTCATGCTTAAAAGTATACCATGTTCTGTTTCCCAAATGTATCAATCAATTTTTTTGCATTATAGCTATCATTTTCCAAAGCACAGCTGATAAGGTTTTAAGACTAAATGCATTTAAGAAGAATACATAAAAAAAAAAAAAAAACTTCTAGCCATAATCAAATGTTGAGCAATAATAAATGTGTTGTATTTTTTTCATTTTGTGCATAGGCTCCACACATCTGCATGTAAATACACCTCTATTCATCATGTTTAGTTGGTTATATTTGGTGATTTATTTTCCTTGTCTGTATATTTGACTAGTTCTGTTCCCAGGCGGAGAACTAAGTACTTGATTTGGCCTGTATACTATACATCTTAATTTCTCTCTCCCTCATTCTCTGCTGTTTATTCACAATATTTAATGTTATTATTGATCACATGTATAAAGATAACTTTGTAACTTCTGTCTGCATAGGTAAGAAGAAAATACTGCTACTAAGGCCTACCCAGTGCAAATATTATCTGTTTATCAAATACACCATGTTGTACAATATCTGTTACTAGTATGCTTCTCTCCTTGAGGATTAGTTTGTTAGTGGTAGGGTGTGCCGCCATTTATTTTGTGTTATCCTGATGTGTGGTGCTAGGTAAGTTATTTTGTGGACAAAGTCTTGATTCCTAGACCAGGCCACCCTAGTAGTCCATTCATTTCATTGAGTATTGGTGCATTATTGATATTAAGACTAAATAAATGATAATGATTATGATAGTGGTAAAATGACCTGGCCAGTACCTGCATCAGTGTGCTTGTCTTGGGATAAGGCTCTTATTTCCTTCTCACAAAAAACTGTATCTGCTAATTAACAAGTTATATAAGGTTGCTTTTCTGATTTCCGCAGAAAAAAAGAAATGTAAAGGCTGAAACAGCAGGATTTTGGTTTTCTGATTGTAAAAACCACTTGCTGAAGCAGCAGCAAATGCAAACATTAGTGTCTACAGCTGCATAGCACTTCATCTGACTGGTAAGTTCAATGTTGATGTCATTAGACGAAGCCTCTTTACAACCTTTTCATTTCACATTTAGACAGTTCTGAAACAGGGTTGCTTGAAACCAGTGTCATTGACCCTTTGCACCCTATACAAGTGGTGGTAATATAAAAAATGTACATGAAAACAGCTTGCCATGTGAGAAAGCAAGTATTTTCTTGACCTTTTCTTTTTACTCTGTAGCAATTATATACCAGAATATGATTACAATAATACATAATGTACCACACTGAGTGCCTCTCAGTATAACAAGATGTGCAAATGGTTTTCATTGTGTTTTTTTGTTTTACAAACATGTCATAACCTCTGTCTCCGCAGTTTTCATATTATTTGTTAATACTTACCTGTAATTTCCATGTGTAATTGAGGCACCATGTAAGCTATGTCTGTTACAATTCTGTTTTTATGAGTAGCTGGAAAGGTAGTCAAATATTGACAAATGCTTTTTTGTTGATTTAATTTGATGATTACCTGCACAACCATGTTTTGGATCACCCAAAATAATGGACAATCCATAATAACGTTTGTTCTTTGTTTTGTGTTTCGTAACTTTAGATTTTTTATTGACAACATAAAATGGACTAATGCATTGTATTTTAAGTGTCTGTGTGTGTAAATATCCATAAAGCACAACTGAATTCCTTGTTCTATGTTAAGTGTGAGCTCATTGGTTTAAATGCTTAGTATAAAGGGTGGAGTGTGTGGGATATTGTTCCATGCAAAAGCAGTTCAAACTATGGTAAAGACAAGACTGGTGTGTGGTTGTCACAAATTTCTTAAGTCACATGTTTGCTACTGATGTTAAAATTGGGACAGATGATCATGTACCTTTTTTATTCAGCTCTTTTGAACTCTCTTTAGCAGGTAGTCTATTCACAAATGTAGTTTTACTCCTTCTTGTCTGATTCTTAAATATGGAAATAAGTATTTTGATTCATTTTGTAAATACAGCTGTAAAGAAAAATAAGAAATGTAATGTTGTCTTTTAAATACTTTTCATTCTAATATGAATGTTGTTATATTGTACTTAGAAACTGTACCTTTAATATGACCTTTATTAAAAGTGCATTGGACACATCGATTTTAGATGTGCTTTATGTGCTGTTATCCCATAATAAAATTTACCGCTTGTAATGGGCTCCTGTCTTCTGTCCATCTCATTAAATCAGTATGAATCCAATAGGATCTGCCTACATTTTTCATCAGTACTATGATATGTATTCTATTCTTCTATACCAGAAGACAATGTATCTGCATTATACTATTACATGCCTGTATTGTGATAAGTGATAGTATGCTTTCATTTGACTTTCATAATATTAGGATTATAAAAACAATGCAATATGCTCAACTGTTTTTGCAATCTCTTTAAATTACACATCACTGTCTACCTAACTAGAGAACACAGATATGCCTACTGATACAGTTAGATTTGAACTTACAAACCGTTATTCTGTGCCATAATAATTTGCTTTTTTCCTTATTCACATTTTGCCACTAAACTTATAATCGAATATAAGAAAAATTAATAATAATGGAAATCTATTTCAAACTAGCCTAATGAAAATGTCTGTAATAGGGTTGACATGAATAGATGAAATGGTCGTATTGAGAAAATTTAACATCTTAAAAGGTCATGATACCGTTTTGCTGGCATCATGATATATGTATCATGTCCTTTATCTAACTACTATTAGATATTACTACTACTATTTCATGATTGGCCAGACTCACACACGACAACTTTGACTCGTGTTTTGTAATATTCTGACTCGAAAGGGGAGGCCAAAAAAATACACACTGCCGGGTTTTAGATTTTTTGAAAGTCGCCTTTCTGTTCTAAAAAGCTTTTGAAAATGTCATTGACGTCATACACATCTTACGACCAGAGCTACTGCTTGACGGCAAGCTCTGGTCACTTACTTTTTTCTCTCAGGGCATCGACAACACAGCTGACAGGTTAGGCTCTCCCCGTCAATACACATGCTAGAAAGAGTTTTGGCTTGCTAATGTTGTTGCTAATGTTGCTAATGCTCTGACATTCTGATTCCGCTTCGGATGCCATCAAGCGGGAGCTCTGGTCGTATCAGTCCTTTACTAACCAATCAGCATTCAGTAGCAGAATGCTAGCGTGTTATGGGCAACAACGACTCACCATGTAAGAAATCAAAAGGACATAAGTACTCGTTCATTCAACTTTTGACCTATAATCCATGTTGAACATGCACAAACTTCAATCAAATCTGAGATTTTTCAACGACAATCAGGTGAAAGAGACAAATTTAGCCGTTTAGCTCCATAGACTCCCATTCAACATGCACTCGCTGCCGATCACCCCCAGTGGAACTCTGGTGGAACTGCAGCCAAATTCGGTACAATGGGGTTTAATAGGGAGTGGCAAGGCTCTCCTTAAACAGGCTCTGCTTGTGTTCTTTGGATTGGAACCGTACTTGGGCAATGAAAGATGACGTCAAACGAGTTCGTAAGAACACAAGAACGGAAAAAAACGTGGATTGATAAACAGCCTATGTCTATGCTTGAACCACCCAGCAATGTAATGTTGCCTTAAAAATCACTGGACCGCTATACCGCCAACTGGTGGTGGTATGGAGGCTTTACAGCTACCGAGGCACATATCGTCGCACATGCACACGTACACGAGTTGTGGATTTGTACCACGGCAGAAGTGTAGCAAAAGTCACATGCAAAAAACACAGCCAATTGAGAGGCCAGCCTTTGTGGCTACATATTTGGACAAGGTTTTACACATACACAAATCTGAGGCACATTTGTGGATCCTTGTACGCATTTGTAGATCGCGGTACGCATTTGTGGATAGTACACATTTGTGGATCGTACACATTTGTGGATCTTGTTGAATTCCTGGCCTTAGGGTTAGAGACCAACACCTGTGTCACAGGTTGATATGCAGGACTCCAGTGACAAGCTGAACATGGCATAATTGTCATAGTTTCCAAAAGCATCTTCAGGGACTGACACAACATGGTCTGGTTGTCTAATTAAATATCCGTATACATATTTACATTAAAAAACGATTCAACTTAATACAACACTTATCCATTAGTTTATACTATTAAGAGTGTGTTAACTGAATAATCTTTAAATGTTGCATTAAAGATACATGCCCATGGATATTTTGAACTATTAAACGTTAACAAATTACTCTCCATTGAAATCATCAGCATTCAAGTTTTTTTCTTATTCGCTGACGTTCATTTGTGTGATAGACAGATGAAAATGTCCAATGATACTACACACGGAAATGCCTATATTTGATTGGCTTAGATGGTTTTGTGAGCAGTGTTCCCGCCTTCTTCTACGGAGACACAAAACTTTTTTTTACAAGTACACAAATCTTTTTCTTCTACGGAGACACAAAACCTTTTTTTACAAGTACACAAATCTTTTACTTCTACGGAGACACAAAACTTTTTTTACAAGTACACAAATCTTTTTTGCAAGTCACAAATCATTTTTACAGAGCTCGCTCTCCTGGCACTAATTTCACGCCATACGGATGGTGACTTGACCAGCGAGAACGCTTCTGATTCCCCATAAGTCATTGCAAGATGTCAAGCGAGGGGATAAACCTCACAACTTTAATTTTTTACTTTTCATATTTCAGCTAAACGGTACTTGTAAATCAGCATCTGAAGTAAAATGTGACGAGAAATAGTCAGTGTAGTCGCTGAAAATGTTCTTATTTTGTTGATGAAACGGCTAATTTGTAAATTTGCTCCGACTTTTCGATAACCTAGTTAACATTAGGTACTGTAAGTTAGCAAGGGCTACAGAAAACGTAAAATTACAGGTAGAGGGACCATTTTTTAACTTTGTTATCTAGTTTTTTATGGAGCTAGAAAGCTGACAAAAGTATCTGAATTTGAATATGAAACATCTGAAATATTTGTGTGTCGAATTTCATAAAACTGAAATATTTTGCTGTTGAATGTATAATATCTGAATTATTTTTATGCCGAATTTCAAAAAACTGAATTATTGTGATCCAAAAATACAAATTTCTAAAATTCAGATTGCAGTAATTCAAATTCTTGAAATTCAGATTGCTGAAATTCAGATTCTTGAAATTCAGATTGATGAAATTCAAATTGCGGAAATTCAGATTGCGGAAATTCAGATTCAGATTTTGTCTGAACTAGGCCAAAGGTGAAACAGCGTGCTTTCACAGGAAAAAGTAGACGATTTCAGAACGACCAAACTTTACCTCAGAACAAACTGAGTTGCTAGTTGGAGGAATACCCAGATCACACATAAGTATCTGGAATAGCACACATACGTCCCGATGTGTAGAAGATACGTCGGGAAGATCTAGTATGGAGATCGTTGGCATTTGATCGAAACTGACTTCCAGACGACGTGTGGACAATGAATCCAATCACACCCGGCCGCACTACAGATATCCTGTTAACCATAGATAACTCCTTATATCTATGCTGTTAAATACTATGTCCGATCTCTCAGACAGCAAATATTTCACTATCCATAACCGATCTGAAATGTCACTTAAGAAATGAACATAGCCCATAGGCTGAACATTGACTTTGATAGGAATAAGGAGACAATGAAAAATATGCTTGACCATCCAAAATTGGCTATTAGTATTAGTGAATACTATACATGAGCTACCTAGCGTGAGTTGATTCAACCTGGATTTTCTGTGTGGGTATTATAATTAAGAGACACAATTGAAGAACATGATTTTATATCAGGCTGCATGTTGATGCCATCCTCTTAAAAGAACTCCAACACAGAAAAGAGAACAACGGAACATAAATATATAGGCTATAGCTTTGTCAGTTGTTCCGCGTCTTTCATCGGTCTCCGCCAAGTTTTTACAAGTTTTATAAGCACTTGCTCCATACTCTTCCTCCAACGAGCAACTCTTAGCTTTTGTTCTGGGGTAAAATTCGGTCAGAGAATGTCTATATTCGGTCGTTCTGAAATCGTCTACTTTTCCCTGTGAAGGCAAGCTGTTTCACCTTTGGCCTAGTTCAGACAAAATCTGAATCTGAATTTCGGCAATCTGAATTTCAGCAATCTGAATTTCAAGAATCTGAATTTCAGCAATCTGAATTTCAAGAATCTGAATTCCTGAAATCTGAATTTCAACAATCTGAATTCCTGCAATCTGAATTTTAGAAATTTGTATTTTTGGATCAAAATAATTCAGTTTTATTAAATTCGGCATACAAATAATTCAGATATTATATATTCAACAGCAAAATATTTCAGTTTTATGAAATTCGACACGCAAATATTTCGGATGTTTCATATTCAAATTCAGATACTTTTGTCAGCTTTCTAGCTCCATAGTTTTTGTAGTTAGTCAGTGTTATCATAATGCTGCGAGTCCAGGAAAACCCTAACCATGTCAATTCATTCTCGGTCGTTGCGTCCTTGCAAGACCATTATCGCAAGGACGCTTCCAAGAACGTTCTTCAAAAGAATGTACTTGCGTTTTCAGCGTTCTTCGGATTGATAAACAGCCATTGTGTTTTCCTATTTGCCGTTGTGTTTTCCGATTTGACATTGCGTTTTCCTATTTGCCTTGTGTTTTCCTATTTGCCGTTGTGTTTTCTTATTTGCTGTTGTGTTTTCCTGTTCGCCGTTGTGTTTTCCTATTTGCCGTTGTGTTTTCCTATTTGCCGTTGTGTTTTGCACTTCAGTTCAGGGCCACCGTAAACTATGCAAAAGTATTCTATGTAGGACCAATGGAAGAAACAATAATAATAATATTAATGAACATTTTAAAATCTAGTTCAGAATCTAAAATGTCCTATTTTTGTGAAATGACCCACATTTTTCTCTGTCACTGTAATGCTGGACCAATAGACACATTTGTAAAGAAACAAGATAAGGATACGACGACCAGTCATCTTGGCATTATACTGTATCCGGACAGTTTTAAATGCCTCTGTTTCACTAGGGGGACGTTTTTTAAAGTAACACTAAAGCAACCAAGCGTGGGAAACGCATCCGTAAAAGCTGGCAGTGTGATCAACTTCAATCCGAACGTACTACTGCTAAATAACGATTCAAAGCTACAGTATGGAACTAATATGGTGAGTGTTGTCTCCTCCTAGCTGGAGCTAAACGTGTCAGATGCAAAGTACTAAGTAGGCAGCTAGCGTTGGCTATCGAACCTAGCCACACTACACACCCAAACGTACTTATGACGCACTGGCTTGACGTGATGTCGATATAATACGAACAAAACACGGTGTAGCCTTGACCATAATCTTGTAAAGACTTTGGTAACGAGCTAGCCACTGAGTTAGCTGTCCCTTACGTAGCTAGCGAATGCTATCTTATAACTAAATCCATCGTATTTCAGGGAGGACAGCCCACACAGTGACGGTCCATTCTTCACCAGAGATCTCTATGATAAGTATTCTCTTGCCCCTAGTATCAAGGAACTCTGGGTTCTTAGTCAAAGGTAACTTTGTAATTACAAATCACGTTGTTCTTAGGTCATGTTATGACCACTTTCTCATTATATTAGGGCTCTCAAGTTTTGTCAAAAGTTTGGTGTGAGATTACCATATCTGTTAACGTTTGGGTACAAAAAGCATGAAGGGGAGGGACTTTAGAGCCCTTTAACTGTTGCAACACCAAGGTGACATACAGCGTTAGTGCTTTCCTTCATTCAGTCCCACAGTGAACACTGAAGTGAAGAGAGTGACCAAGAACATTATAAGAAACCTTGACATTCCTCACCCCCAAGAGAGAGAGAAGTCAAACAACAGCATTGATGGTAGTGCCTGTTGTGAAAGCCAGGACTCTGAGGATGACCACAAGGACATTAAGATGACCATGAACAAGAAGAGCCAAGGCCAGGCAACTAGTGCTTATCCAGAGCCAAGGGTACCATTCCCCTGTGTATCCAGTCTTACCTGCAAAGAACAGATGCTGTATCTGCAAGCATTGACCAGCAAATCTTACAGAAAACCTCCTCAGGTATTACCACAAAATATTTGAAACAAACAAATGCTACCCTCTCCTCCACACACAAACAGTCCTACATTGGAGGTTATGGTTTTAACAACAGATAAAATAGGGCATCTTCTCTTTACTGCAGAATTTGGGTCGTGTGAATATTGAGGTATCCCAGTTCATGAACTATCTGCAAGATGTGGCCCGAAAGTGTGCAGAGGATTACAACTACATATCCCAGGGAGCAGGGTTGTACACAGAGGTACTGCCGCCTCACAGTCCAAGAGGTCATAATGCCAGTGTTCATGAAGGCTCAAGCACTTGTCTCGGTTTCAGGAGTACTTTAGAGCCTGCTTGGAACGCATTCAGACCTATCCGCAGCTGTACCTCATCCATGAGATGACCAGTTTGACAGGAGGGACTTTCAGCCCTGACCTCTGTCTGACATTTGAAAAACTGCTTGTGACAATGGTAAGAAGATGATGTACACAGAATGACATCTCCAACACTTTCTTTATCTGTATTGAAGGCTGGGGTACATAACTGTACTTTCCTTGCGAATGCACTTGTTTTATGTGTTTTTTAATTTTCTTCAGGGCAATGTGGTTATTGCAGACCGTAATTTACTGCCTGATGAACCTCAACTTGCAACGGATTATGAGAGTGTTTCATCAGAGAAAAGTCCTGTCAAAAAAGCCAGTGTTTCACTTGCAGTAAGCATGTTCCTCCCCTATTTAATTACTGGCACAAAGCAGAGCTGAAGTATAGTTTTACTGGTTCACAACAATCGGAGGAGTCTGATGGTTTGCAGTTTTCACAGACAAACACCAGAGCGCGCTAAAGTTTAGATGAAACTCTAAACCAGCCAACGTATCATAGTAATAGGATAGTAAACATAGTTGAAAGGTTCGAGATGCATAATCATAAAAATGTCTTAAGCTGTGTGTTTTTCATTTAGTTTCAATACACGTCAGTCTCTTTGGTAAAGAAGCTGCCTTGATTAGTGCCTACCTCAGTTCTATTGTGCGTTTTGATCCTAGGCCGTCAGCAGTGACAGTAATGCTGATAAATTGTGTGCCCGGTATGAACCCCACGTGTGTCTGACCAGAGACGCCCTGGTCAGGCTGCTCAACAACCACGGCCCCGACTTCAGTGACCCCTGGGAGCTACCTCTGTGGGTGAAGCCAGGGAAAGGTAGGCCACATCTGCCCAGCTTTGTACTTCATGCATTTAAAATATTTCAGTGTCGATTTACATTTACATTTTACATTTAGTCATTTAGCAGACGCTCTTATCCAGAGCGACTTACAGTAAGTACAGGGACATTCCCCCCCGAGGCAAGTAGTGTGAAGTGCCTTGCCCAAGGACACACCGTCATTTGGCACGGCGGGGAATCGATCCGGCAACCTTCTGATTACTAGCTCGACTCCCTCACCGCTCAGCCATCTGACTCCCCACGATTTATTCTATTTGACCCCATTAGTTTTTATGATATGTATGAAAAGGTTGACTGTATTAGCATGAATTGGCTGCATGGTGGTGCTATTTCACAAATTCACTGTGTGATCTTCAGGCAGTAGTCAAAGAAAGACTGCTTATATTGACTCCCCCCTACTGAAGACAGAAGTGACCATTAGAGAGAGGAGTCATATCTACCATGAGGAGAGTCTGATGCTTTCTGTCAGGAAAGATGGTTGTAAAAATGTGTCCGACATTAAGACAGAGATCTCGCCTTCCAAAAAACGACCCCTTGTGGTATGTACCGTGTAGTAACTTTTCAGTCATGACAGATAGTATTTTGATGGAGTTGTATTGTTGATCTACAATTAATCTAATGGGTGAGTGTTTGTTTTTAGAAGGAGGGTTCGCAAAGAAGTCTGGTGTCATTGGAGAGCTCCTGCATGGACTTTGACGTGGATCTCACTGATCTGGAGACCTTTGGAGAGTCCTCTAAGTCTTCCGAGAAGCTCACAAGCTTGAAAGAACCAAGTCCCGCTGTCAAACCTGAAGGCTCCATACTCCCCCAGCCTAAAGTGAGGTCTCCAGAGTCTTTCATCCTAGCTGAGAAGAGCAGTAGTGTTCAGAGAGAAGAAGGGAACTCCTGGTCTGATACAGAGTCGTCGTCTAAGGAAGAGCCAGCAGAGAAAGAGGACAGCGATCGTGGCCCTGCCCCCCGCTCTGTCGTACGCCAGGCCAAAAAACTAAGGATAGACTCAGACGAGTCGGAGGAGGATGCCCTTTTTGATAGAGACTCAGAGGACGAGCGGCTTGTCATAGTTGATCTTACATCCCCAGACACCTCAGCTAGCAAACAGACAAAGAGACTAGCCAAGACTGCATCAAATTTCTTTCCCCGCCACGCAGATACACCCATGAGCTCCTCGGCAGAGTCCATCCAGGAGTCCCCACAGAGCCACAGACCCAGCCCTGCCTTACCCCCTGCTGAGGGATGTAAGAGAGACCGCAGGAGGGCCAAGAAACCCCAGGACCAGCTGGGCCAGATCCTGCGCATGCAAAAAGCCATGCTCAAGCCTTTGCAGAGCCAGGCCCAGGAACCAGCCAAAGCCTCCGCTCAGCCGCCAGAAGCCCTCTCTCCGCACCGAGCAGTGGGGCCCTCAGGGCATGGCCACCTTCAGTCTCTCGTCAAACCGTGTGTGTTCTCCTACCTGCAGAGTGAGGATACTTTGGACAGGGAGTCTTCCGTTGCTGCCTCCACTGGACCTGTCGCAGCTGGCACCCTGCATGGAGCACAACAGAAAAGTAAGCTGTACTTCCCACCGCTACTGTACAAAAAGAGGAAGTTGTTGTCCGACTGAGGAGTGCTTGTGCCATGTACTGTATTGCGTTGTAATGTGTGTGTGTCCCTCCCTCCTGTCCTAGAGCTGCTGTCGCAGGATCTGCTGGTGAGTGCGGAGGATGAGCAGGACTATGAGGCTCCGGAGGAGGGGAACCTGCTCTACAAGCTCTACAGCCTCCAGGACCTGCTGGTCATGGTGCGCAGCTCTGTGGCCCTAGCTCAAATGAAGACCATGGGTGTCTATGGACCCAAGAAGGTATAGTGAAAGTTCTGTTGCTATGTTGATTGATATATATATATATATATATATATAGAATCAGCTTTATTGGCCAAGTATACACATACAAGGAACATTTCCCTTCAACTTCAGACTTCCTAGCCAAATGTTTAACACAGAACTAATCTTCTGATGCTATCTTTGGACCTTACAGTTTGTGCCAGTGCATGTTTTGCCCAAGCTGGAGTACCAGCTATGCTATGGAATGGAGTGTCTGACCAAGAGTGAGATCTGCCAGCTGTGGGCTGAAACTCTGCTCCACTCCAGTAATGTCTCTTATATAGGTGAGAGTTGTCCCTCTGCTCCACTCCAGTACTGTCTCTTATACACACTAGGTGGGACTTGCCATACACCTACTATACACTATTTTAGGCTACTATTTTAGGCTATCCTGAACTTTCTGAACAAAATAGCCTCTTGACCAAGCCTATCTTAGTTTTCCTGTTTTAAAAATGGATGCAGATGAAGTGAGAGTTAGTGTCACTTAAATCACGCATTTCCTCCAAGTAACAAGCGTTCCTCGTCAGCTGTGTGTGTGTGTGTGTGGAGGGGGGTGGCGGCTTCCTCCCACAGACCAGATGAAGGATCTTGAGATGAGTCATTTCACAGTAAATGTTTGGGGCTTGGTTTACATGGTTGCCATAACTACGCCCATTTTGTGTTGCAGAGGTTTAGACAAGAATGCACCTCGCAGAGATTAGCCAAGTCCACTTTTCAGACTCAGTGAGTCTGAATTCCTTTCCAACCTTTAAAGGTACTGTCATCTCAAACTAGGAATCTAGGAGACCCCACCCTTGTTTTTGTCTCTGCTCTCGCTTCGCGTTGGGGTGCTGTTCGACCTGTCGGGGCTTATTTTTCAATACCCTTGGAGTGTCGATCAGGGCTGCGTTTCCCGATAACGATGGATCGTAGCAACGATCAAGCAAAAAACGAAACCATCGATATTTCTTATGTGCGTTTCCCAAACATGCTCGCAAGGAGTAGGTTAATCTATGCGCTTTAAAGAGTTACGAATTTTCAAGAGACACTTAAGCTACGATGTCTTTGGGAACGGCCCGTAAAACTAAGATTCGTCCTACAATGGATTCTACGATTAACTTAGGCTTACGGCGCTTTCAGGAAACGCAGCCCTGGTCATTATATATCTCTGGCCACTGGATTGCAGGGCTTGACATAAACCTTTTGAGGCACTTGTCCTTTGGACAAGTACATTTACGTTTCACTTGGCCATGCACAAAAGTCACTTGACCCCGATACCTTTAAATAGCCTGACCAAGTGATTGGGCAAAACAAGCCTGGCTAACGGAGGTCGCTTTCTCAGGCATGCACATAACGAATGAAACAGGCTTGGTTAAAAAAATCTGAGATGCTGGCTATCTTCAGCAGGCTCGTATCTCTAAAAGTCAGTCCTCACTGATGTTTTTGGTGTAGTGAAATACAACATTGTGCCAGTGAGCGAACCGAGTCGGACTCTGAGGCTAACGTCAAAACAGTATAACGCCGTGAGACGCAGTCTCACTCAGATTGCCTTTACACAAATCACAAAATAATCAAACTAGTTGGCTAAAAACAGAATATCCATAGCTCTTGAATGATGCCCTGCTTGACTTTTTCGGTGTAAAACTTTTAATGTAGAATTGACCGAACTGTAAAATTATGAACTTTGTGACATGACGCGACCAAGACAGAGACTGGCTGCCGCCTGAAACAATGCAGTGTAACAGGCAACATTCTCACTCAAATTTCAAGACTTTCATGACCCAAATCATCAATTATGAATCGCTTTCTCTCTTAAAGGCTGTCCTCGTTGACCTTTTTGGTCTTTTTAAATCAAACTATTTGTATTATCCTTGTGGTCCTTTTGCCTTCATAAATGCTATCATTTCCCGGTTTTCTGCAACCACATTGGGTGCGCATCCCGAATGTTTACAAACAAAAAATGTCTATACATTATCCCTTACTTGCACGGCTACTTGCCGAAAAATTACTTGACATGGTGTGTCTTTTTACAATTTATTTGTTACCATTCGTAGTGTTGATCAGCAGAGAAATAGTTCGCCAAAGACGTTGAACTCCATAGACGTTGAAAAATGTTTAGGCTTCAAATCAGCTGACGTCGCTAAGCAACGGAGTACGCTGGGGTTGATAAGTTACCGGACTACTTGCGGAGTGCTAAGACAGACGTGAATACGGGGCAAAAAGGCAACTTTCCTTGACAGCGGTCAGTTATACATAGCAACGTTCAAATAATTGACCGCAGAAAGTTGGGAAACCCCATTCAAGTGAATGGGGCATTCTACAGCTTTAAGAACAGCCGTGTAATAATAACTACTTACTAACCGAGAGTGAGGTAATGCCGGGAAATATCAAACCTCGGCTTTGCCGTATCGACCGAGCAAAGCCGAGGTTTGATATTTCCCGGCATGACCGAACGGTCGAGGTTAGTAAGTAGTTTATTATATGGAATTTTTAGCTTCTTTTCATTTTTTTTAAGAAAATAAATATTACCTCTAGGCTAATTGTAGCTAGCTCTCAAGTCTTCTCACGGTGTGTTTCATGTGTTGCCTAGCAACTCATTACTTTTGATAGAAGGTGGACAACATGGTTCTGCTAAAATGGCTTTAATTTCAACACAAAATAACGACACAAGTGATTCAAAGAGTCAAGTCTTCATCCTCCCTTTCGATGACAAATCTTTTCAGCATCATCTGGATAGTAAAACTCAGCAGCTGACTCGTCGATATCGCTCATTTTGCAGATGACGTCAGAGGGCAATAAGAATACTTATCAGACCGCGGTCAATACGCTGCTGGCATGACTACCCATTAGACTACCCATTAATCAGAAAGCTCGTACCGTCGTTGCCATATAATAACATCTGATAATGGACATCCCTGCAGCCAAAAAGAATCGAGTATTTACCCAGACCATGGTATAATGACCATGGTATAATGAATATCTGTCATTGAATCGTTCATTCTGTAGATTCGTAAAAAAATGCTGATTCATCCATGAAACAAATAAAATATGAGTGAGTAATTGAATCATTCCTTCAAACCAACAACAATTTGGTTGTTGATAATAAACATTTAAACTGTTATCCATTGTATTTGATGTTGTTGGGTGTCTCCCGTCTCGTCTTGTTATCTGCCGCTTGTCCGGGGTTCGGATCGCGGGGGCAGCAACCTAAGCAGGGGGGCCCAGACCAGAGAATGTCTAACATAGGGAGAACTGCCACTCTCGAGAAACTTCCAGGGTCTGAACTGGTTCCAGTTCCACTCAAGTTCCATATGAGAGTGCTAACGGTTCAGTGCAGAATGAATGGAGGTCTATGGAGCTATACCCCTCAAAATCCACTTTTCTCAGGATATAATTTTTTGTCTAGTAATTTGAATTCTGAATTTGAAAGGGGAGGCAAAAAAATACACACCGCTGGGTGTTATTTATTTATTTATTTAAGTCGCCTTTCTGGTCTAAAAAGCCTTTGAAAATGTAATTGACATCATACACATTGTACGACCAGAGCTATTGCTTGACGGCAAGCTCTGGTTACTTCCACTTTTCTCTTGAGGCATCGACAACACAGCTGACAGGTTAGGCTCTCCCTGTCAATACACATGCTAGAAAGAGTTTTGGCTTGCTAATGTTGTTGCTAATTTTGCTAATGCTCTGACATTCTGGTTCTGCTTCGGATGCCATCAAGCGGGATCTCTGGTCGTAGTCAGTCCTTCACAAACCAATCAGCATTTGTTAGCAGAATGCTAGCGTGTTATGGGCAACAACGACTTATCCTGTAAGAAATTGAAAGGACATAAGTACTCGTTCATTCAACTTTTGACCTGTAATCCATGTTCAACATGCAAGAACTACAATCAAATCTGAGATTTCTCAACGACAATTAGGTGAAAGAGACAAATATAGCCGTTCAGCTCCATAGACTCCCATTCATTTTGCACTCGACCGCGATCACTCCCAGTGGAACTGTGGTGGAACTGCAACATAATTCGGTACAATGGGGCTTAATAGGGAATGGCAAGGCTCGCTTTAAACAGGCTCTGGCCCAGACTTCCCTCTCCCCGGCCACTTCCACCAGCTCTTCCTGGGGGACCCTGAGGCGTTCCCAGGTCAGCCGAGAGACATAGTCCCTACAGCGTGTCCTGGGTCTTCCCCAGGGCCTCTTCCCAGTGGGACGTGCCCAGAACACCTCACCAGGGAGGCGTCCAGGAGGCCATTTCGGCCGCTTGTATTCGCAATCTGGTGGGTGTCACAAAACGTAATATATTACAAAAAAACAGCAATTTTTTTCAATGATTCTTCTTTCCCCCACAATGGATTGCATGACGTCACGTTGGGGAGACGACAGACCAAAACCCGCTTTGAGACCATTGAAATCGATTAGAAATAAACACTAGGCTAGTACCAGAGAATGTCTAATATAGGCTCTGTTAGTACGATCAAAACGTGGGACATCTAATCAGAAATGTGTTTACAACGTCTGGGAAAATATTTAATTAGGAATGATCTTGGGGGGATTTTACAGGTGGGACCGGCAAGTTAGCCCATAGCTAGACTAGAGCTAGCATGTTGTCTTCTATACTAATACCACTACTAGAGCTAACAAAGTGGATTTTTTTTGTAGGACAAGTGGAAGAGAAATGTACTTGCCCCGCTGGACAAGTTAAAACTCACTAAAGCTTGCACTGGCCAGGTTGCAGATTCTGAGCATAGCCTACCGAAGTTGAGTTAGCCAATGTCGTTAGCGATGCTAGCTAACATTAGTTTGCAAGCAGTATATAACATTTCACTGAGTCTTGCAGCTGTTTGTTTAGCAAGTCACAGTATTTCCAAGCCCTGATAGTGTAACTGAGACGACGCAGTAGATAAGACCTGAGATGTGCTAGGCTGGATAGACTGTTGCACAGTAATTTCTATTGTATCGTGCCGTGGTGTACTGGCAGCATCATACATTTAAGCAATTCAAGACTCGCATGTACAAGAAGATTTACATTTAGTCATTTAGCAGACGCTCTTATCCAGAGTGACTTACAGTAAGTACAGGGACATTCCCCCCGAGGCAAGTAGTGTGAAGTGCCTTGCCCAAGGACACAACGTCATTTGGCACGGCGGAGAATCAATCAAGCAACCTTCTGATTACTAGCCCGACTCCCTCACCTCTCAGCCATCTGACTCACTGACTAAAGTAATGTCATGTATTTAAACTCAAGCTTGTGTGTCGCTGTCTTCAATGCCACAGGCTAAACCTTGTCAAACAAAACGTTTTTCATTTCCGGCACATTCAGTGAAGTTTGGCTAGCAACAGCAGCTAGGCTAGCTTGCTCATAGGACAATTCAGCTTCTCCACGCAGGGCTCTAGACTGAGACCAAATGGTCGCTTTTGGCTTTTTTACTGACAATGATCGCTTCCAACAAACTTCTTTTGAATTAGCCATTTCCCCCTAAATAAATCACGCTTATTTACGTGTTTGGGGGCATATTTTCAGATGGTACTGTTTGAATCGTGATTCCATATGAAAAATACTACCGGTGACAATGTAATTACAATAGACCAATTATCATCCTACGTCACACGACTGTCAAGCAGGCTCAACTGCGCATGTTGGTTGAAAAAGACTGGGTCTATTACACTTGGAGTGTCAATCAGGTCATGTTATATCTCTGGCCACTGGATTGCAGGGCTTGACATGAACTTTTTGAAGTACATTTACGTTTCACTTGTCTCTGCACAAAAGTCAAGTGACACTGATCCCTTTAAATAGCCTGACCAAGTGATCGGGCAAAACTAGCCTGGCTAACGGAGGTCGCTTTCTCAGGCAAATGACGAACGAAACAGGCTCGGTTGAAGAAATCCGAGAAGCTGGCTATCTTCAGCAGGCTTGTATCTACAAAAGGCAGTCCTCCCTGACGTTTTTGGTGTAGAATGGAGTGGACGGGCAAAACTAGGCTGGCTCGGACAAAACTAGCCTGGCTAACGGAAGTCGCTTTCTCAGGCAAATGATGAATTAAACAGGCTTGGTTGAAGAAATCCGAGATGCTGGCTAGCAGGTTCTTATCTACAATAGGCAGTCCTCCCTGACCCTTTCTGGTGTAGAATGGAGTGAAATACAACATTGTGCACATTGCCAGTGAGCAAGTTTTAAACAAATGCCAAAAATAATTAAAGTTGAAATGACATGAAAACTTCATTTTATGAGGTTATTTAACATTAATATGAGTTCCCCTAGCCTGCCTTTGGTCCCCCAGTGGCTAGAAGTTTCGATAGGTCTAAACAAAGCCCTGGGTGTTCTTCTCCGCCTTTGACAAAATGAAGGCTCAAACGCGCTGTTTGAAAATCTCCAAGTGACGTAGATACGAGAAAGGTTACCTCCCCTTTCTCTGCTTTGCCCGCCCAGATCATCTGGCCCACCCATGAGAAACTGAGCTACCACCGTGCAATGGCAAGTGCGATATCGGTTTTTCCTGGAGAGACATTATGGCGAGCAAACAAACGAAGCACAACACTTGCTCAGTGCTTGGATGTACAAATGCAAGCACAAGTCTTTATTTAATTCCTTCATCTGAGCCTCTGCACAACCAATATCAAAATTGTATTTTCGCTGGAAAAGCGCCGACAGAACTTCCCAAAGTTTTGCATGTCTGCGCCAAACATTTCAGCCACTACTGTTTCCTCAACTTGAGCCAACACAAAGCTGGCCTTGCTGAAATTAAATTCTGGATCATTACTAAATATCCTTGGTCAAGCTACAAACCTTGGACAAGTAAGTTAACTAAAGCTATATCATTTTGTTGCTTTACTGTATATGGTTACCTAGCTTGCTACCCTTAGAATGTGGCTGTAACATTAGCTCTGCAGCCAACAGCTGAGTTACTGTTGCTAACGTAAAGATAAATGCAAATGGTATCAAGTGTGTGTGTGAATACTAACGCTGTAACGCAAGTGTTGTACACTTCTTTGTTATTTGGATAACCGTTCTGCTGTTGGTGTTATGGCGTGAGCGATATCCGCCTTTCTCCACATTGAAATTATTACGAGTGTGCACCTCTGCAAACCAGCGTGATCAGATGAGAATGGCTAAATTCGAGGCATCTTACAGCAACGGGGGCTATGAGCCATTGCGATACATCCGTTGTAAACATTAGCGCATGTTGCCGCCCCTCTCCTGCTCATTAGCATTTAAAGCTACAGACACAGAAACAGCGCGTTCTGAGGTAAGCTGATTGTGGGACTACTTGTAGTGGCTATAATTCTGCACCATGGCTGAATTTCGGGAAAGAGACTTCAGATACAGTATTAGGGGACCACTAAGGCCTATATAAAAGTATCCAAAAACAGCATGTCATGTCACCTTTAAAAGCAACTCCCATATCTATCGAAATCTGCCCTGTTCAACTTTTTAGAAAATTATTAACTTTGTGACATGACATAAAGACATGGCTGCCGCCCAACTATGCAGTCTACCGGGCGACATTCTCACTCAAATTTCAAGACTTTTGTGACCCAAATCAACATGCTGATGTGACAGATCAATGGGGAATCACCTTCTCTCTTAAAGGCTGTCCTCCTCGACCTTTTTGGCCTTTTTAAATCTAACTATTCGTATGATCCATGTGGTCCTTTTGCCGTTTTAAATACTATCCTTTCCCGGTTTTCTGCAACCACATTGCGCGCATCCCGAAAGTTTACAAATAATTGGTCTATAGCTTGTTTCAAAAGGGGCTTCACCTTGTTTCATAATAATAAACTGACCCATCTGCAACCGACGCAAACAAGCACACCCTACAATTTCCCCAGAAATTATACCCCCTCTAGTTCCTCTTTCAAGTAATAAGCCCCTGTGTATAAGTGTTAAATTGCATTAATTAATTGCACTAAATTAGCTGCACGGTAGCTAGCTGTAAAGATCCTGGGAAGAAGCTGCAATAGCCTACCGTACATAACATAAGTGTTTCATTCTGCAGAAATTGTGTAAATGTGGTTAGATGGTCAGAGGAGAATGATGGAGAGTTGGTGAATCGTCCTGGTGAGTTGCAGTCACTCGCCATAGTTCTAGTACTAGTCTGAGGCTAGTTTCCTATAGCATGCAAACAATGACAGAAGGGGGAGGAATAAGTAACTGAACCCTCTGCCTAAGGAGACTTAAAGAGCAATAGAAACCAATTTTTACCAAACAATTTAAGTCAGGTGTGTGCCCAATCACTGATGAGTGGCTTAAAGCTGCCCTGCCCACTATAAAACACACACCTGGTAAGAATTGTCTTCATGACAAGCATTGTCTGATGTGCACCATGGTTTGCTCAAAAGAGCTGTCTGAAGACCTGCGAATTGTTGATCTGTATAAAGCTGGGAAAGGATACAAAACCATCTCTAAAAGTCAGTGGGTGTTCATCAGTCGACAATCAGAAGTTGTCTACAAATGGAGAGAGTTTGGCACTGTTGCTTCTCTCCCAAGGAGTGGCCGTCCACCAAAGATGACGCCAAGAGTTCAGCGCAGAATACTCAGAGAGGTAAAAAAGAACCCTAGAGTGTCTGCTAAAGACTTACAGAAATCACTGGCACAGTCCAATATCTCTGTGCACACATCAACTATATGTAAAACAATGGCCAAGAATGGTGTTCATGGGAGGACTCCACGGAAGAAGCCACTGCTGTCAAAAAAAAAACATTGTTGCTCATTTAATGTTCGCAAAAAGGCACTTGAACACTCCACAGAAGTTTTGGCAAAATATTTTGTGGACTGATGAAACCACAGTTGAATTGTTTGGGAGGAACACACAACGTCATGTGAGTAAATCAACTTCAGAATGGTTTTAGAAGAACAAAATACACGTTCTGGAGTGGCCAAGTCAAAGTCCAGACTTGAACCCCATTGAGATACTGTGGCATGACCTCAAGACAGCGATTCATGCCAGACATCCCAGGAATCTGACTGAACTACAGCAGTTTTGTAAGGAAGAATGGGCCAAGATTAGTCCTGATCGATGTGCCAGACTGATCTGCAGCTACAGGAAGTGTCTGGTTGAAGTTATTGCTGCCAAAGGGGGGGGGGGCACAAAATATTAAATGTAATGGTTCATATACTTATTCCTCCCCCTTCTGTCATTGTTTGCATGCTATCCTCATTAAAATATGAAAACCTATAAATGTTTGGGTGGTTTTAGTTAAAGCAGACACTGTTTTTTCATCTGTGTGATTTTGACAAAGATCAGATCACATTTGATGGTGATTTTATGCAGAAATGTGAGAAAATCCAAAAGGGTAAGATACTTTTTCATACCACTGTATTTTGTCAACTTGTTGTTCCAACAGCCGTCGCAACAGCATCCCAACATAACGTGGCAACCAGGGAACTTTTAGAACTTTTTTACTAGGGCACGTGCCCCAGTATAAATCTACTGTTTCCCAGTAAAATCTAAAGTTTGAGTTTTAACAATTTACTTTATTAGTCAGTGCATTAATGTAGATCAGTGGTCACCAACCTTTTTAAGACCAAGATTCCTGACCTTGACCTTGATGATATGCAAGATCTACCTATCAAGAGAATTGATAAAAACAGCCCAGGTTGTACTTCCAATTTGATGCCCTTTGTATTTGAACACAGTAAGTAAGCAGTCAATCAAGTGCAGTTCTATGTCCTATTTAATGCAGCATCACGTTTCACAATGCCATCAAAAGGCAAACCTGCTGCAGCAATTTTCAAGTCGATGTTCAGTGACTCAAATCAGTGTGATGGTTGTGACTGAATACTGTCTTTGAGTGCTCTGTCGTTTGGCTCATAGCTAGAGACAGTCAGTCTGAGGCAGTCTGTGAGGTGTTTGTCAGTAAAGCGGCTCCTGTATTTTGATTTGATTATTTTCATCTGTGAAAACGCCATTTCGCAGAGGTAAGTGGATCCAAAGTAGGCACTCACTTTCAGTGCACATGCGGTGAGGAGAGGAAACTTCCCTGTTGACAAGTCCCCAAAAGTCACTGTCCCTTGATCTGGCTTTCAGTACTGTCATTCTGCAAATCCACTATCTCCATGTCAATGCCACTTGACAAAGCAAATACTTCCTGAAATTTGGATGCAACCTGTTCTACATCAATGGGCATGAAGTGGTTTGAGACAAATGCAGCAACACATTCCATAACGTCTAAGTCCCCAAAACGCAGATTGAACTCTGTTGCTACTTTGTCCAGGTGACCAAGTAACAGTAAGGCACAGTAATTCTCTGGGTGAAAAACACCCTTGTCCTCAATGGTCTGCGACACTTTTTTCCAGGTTGGGAAAGTGTGTTAGTTTCCTGTTCTTTAGATGTGTGATCCAAACACCGATCTTGGACTTAAATGCATTTACTGCGCTTATCATGTGGGGCAGTTGTCGGTCTTTTCCCTCGAGCTCACTGTTGAGTGCATTCAGTTTTCCGGTCAAGTCTGTCAGAAACCCCAGGTCCAGCAGCCACACATCATCTGACAGTTCCTTGTGCTCTTCGTTCCTTGCAGACAGAAAAGTCTTTATCTCAGGGAGCAAGTCAACAAATCGTTGTAACACTTTCCTGCGACTCAACCACCGGACATCAGCATGAAGTAGTAGGTCTCCGTATGCGGCATTGAGCTCATTTAATAACGCCTTTAATAAGCGATGCTTAAGTGCTTTTGCTCGTGTCGAGTTTCAGTTTGACCACCAGTGTCATTACGTGAGAACTCCAGGAATTTCCCAGCCAAGGCCTGCTGATGAATCACACAATGATAATTCAAAAGAACGGGAAAAGACGGGAAAATCAGGGTCATTAACGGCACAGTGATACAAAACCAGAGCGCACACCACGCATTGCGGGCGCTCCATCGGTAGTGATTGCTACCAGTTTATGAATGGGGATTTCATTTTCACTTAAATGTTTTTTAAACGCATTGTAAATGTCCTCGCCTCTCGCTCTTTCCTTTAAGTGCAACAGAGTCAGGAGTCAGAGTCAGTCTTTTGTTGTACAAACCTGGAAAGCCATTCTGACAAAAATGACAAGCTGAGCTGTGTCTATTAGGCCTACACCCAGAGATTTGTCAGACTGTAGTGCAAAAGATTTCACATTTTGACAAGTCCTTTAACACTTGTCGATCCACGTCCTCTGACAGTGACTCAACCCTCCTTGTCACTGTAGCAGGACCGAACGGTACACTAAGGAGTGGTGTATTTATGTCTTCTTTATTTTTGAGTCTCGGCAGTAATAGCCATTGCTTCCTTAAACAAATTGCCATTGGTAAAAGGCTTTTTGTTTTTAGCCAACGTGACTTGCACAAAATTATGCTTCAGTAGCAGCCTCATTTTGAGCAGAAGATTTGGTAAAAAGTGATTGCTGGGCTTTCAACTTAGATTTCAGGTCATTGACTTTCCTTGCACGTATTGCGCTCTTGAGTGGGTAGCTGTCTTTAAATTTGAGGTGGTTGGTGTTGTGGTGCCGCGCCAGATTTCCTCCTTGCATAGTGCTTGTTTTTGGTGGCACAACATACACACTTATCTTTCACCATGGTCAAAATAAACTCCTCCCATTCTGGATGGAAATGGTATGTTTTAGACTTCTTTCGTGGTGCCTTCTCCATGTTAGCTTAACGGTTAGCCTACCTCTATCGTTACCAACCGAAACATATTGACTTTTGCGACAGTTAACTTATCCGCGCTGTTATCTCTCATTGGCCAGTTTGAATATTTTTATATACTAACAATATTTTACAAATAAATAAATCAGTTGGATCAAGAACAACTAAGAGGTGCTTGCAAAACTGAACATTAATCAGACATTATGTATTTTTTGCAGTATTCTTATTTTATTTTCGGGAGCTACCGGGACAGTCATAAAGATCTACCAGTCGATTGTGATCGACGGGTTGGCGACCACTGATGTAGATGTATAATCCCAGAAAAAAATTAACGCAGTAGGCTATCCCAATCAATGCTTGTAAAATAAAAGCAGTTTAACCAAAAACACAAACCAATGCATGCTGAATTCATTGTTAGCGCGCGCTCTTCTGAACTTTCAAAATAGCCATAACAGCACGCACACAGAAGCCCAGGTGTCGGACTCGGCACCAGTGGCGGATTTTGTGATTTGGGGGCACCAGGCGAAGACAGGCATGGGGCCTGAAGGATTTAAAATCTTACTGTCTTATCCAATATGTAATGATGGTATTCAATGACACAATTCTGTGTTCTAGAAAGAGTGGTCTGGAGTCGCAGAGGTCCGATAATATCAGCTTTAATGCAGCAGTTGGAAATTAACAACCACAGAGCTCTGGGGCTGTCTACGTTTCCCTACTCGCAACAGAGTTTGGGTTGGTTCACAAAGTCCAACTGGCTATCTGTCCCTACCCCAGCATATATTATACAGTGCAATTAAAACGGAAAGATAAAAAAGGGTTGAGCTTGTTCTCTTGTGCATCAAGGAGTTGTTCTTGTCCCCGCCCGCATCCCACCTGCTCGGGTGCCGTCTCAGCCCGGTTTCAAGGTTGGAAATACAGCCTGTTCCCCAAACCCTGTGTGAGACACAAATCAAATAAATGTTATTTGTACAGCCCTTTTTACACGCAAGCATGTCACAGAGGGCTTCACATACACCCATAGAACCATTCAACCAACTTAAACCCTCAAGGAAGACGAGGAAAAACTCCCAACGGGGAAAGAAAAATTGAAGAAACTTTGGGAGGAGCAATTCAGAGAGGGATCCCCTCCTCCAGAGACGGTTGGTAAGAGAGAGGAGCAGAACACAAGCTAAACATATTCATACAGTGTCAATGGGTTTTGAAACACAAATCCATTGTTCGGCTTTATAGACGTTGGATGGGACCGGGAAACTCACTGTTGGCCGTCATGGAGACTGGGTTCCGGTAGACGACCTGGTCCAGCGTTGTTAGACCGACAACCAGGCAGGTCCTGACAGCTCAAACCCCCCACACCACAGGGGATGTGTGTGGGGGACAGAGAGAGGAGAGCAGGGATTAGAGAATGCCAGGAGCAGCTAACAGTTAGTCATAATAGAATGAGATCCCCACCGGTCAAGTGTGGACTAGTGCAGCAATTTAACAGAGCTAAGGGGTATTTGATGCAGCCCCACACACCAAGACAGTGATTCACGGTTGGAACATGAAATCTGTTCCGGGGGAAATAACTCTAAAATAGGTTATACGAATAAGGATAAAAACAACCAGTCCCCCGTTGTCTCCAACTAGTAACAAAAACTATAACAATAACAATATACAGCAACGGAACTATAACAGTAATAATATACAATAACAGGATTACTTTATTTGTACTTTACTTTATTTGTATCTAGATGGGCAGTGTGAACATAAGATAAAATTACAATTGAAAAGTTACACGTGATAAACACAGGCAAACGCATACCCCAGGTTTACATACAAAGTACTCATATACTTACCTTTAACAATCATAGAATTGACTAAACAAGAACGTTTTTAGTCTAGTTTTAAATGTCGAAACAGTATCAGCCTCCTTAATTGAGACAGGTAATTTGTTCCAGAGAAGAGGTGCTTTATATGAGAACGCCCTACCTTCAGCTGTTTTTTTCTTAATTTGGGGTATTACCAGATAGCTGGCATCTTGAGATCTTAAGAGTCCTTGCGGGGCAATAGGGTGCAAGGAGACTGGAGAGGTACAGCGGTGCCAATCCATGCAAAGATTTGTAAGTTAGTAGTATAACTTTGAAATCAGCTTTGGCTTGGATAGGGAGCCAGTGTAAAGAGATAAGAGTAGATGTTATATGATCAAACTTTCTTGTTTTTGTCAATAGTCTAGCATCAGCATTTAGCACCCGCTGTAAATTTTTTAGGTAGGTAATTGGGACCAGAGAACAACACATTGCAGTAGTCCAATCGGGACGTAACAAAAGCATGTATTAGTTTTTCAGCATCATCCTTTGAGAGGAATTTTCGTATTTTGGCAATATTACGTAGATGCGTAAAAATGCGGTTCTGGTGATTTGTTTAATATGGTACTCAAACAAAAGGTCTGGGTCCAATGTGACTCCTACATTTTTACCAGCTGGCTTTGAGATACTTTGACGCCGTCTAAGTCTAAGGTCAGATTGGATAAATTATTTCTGTATTTTTTAGGGCCAAAAATTTGAACCTCTGTTTTATCCGAATTAGGAAGGAAATTTGCTCTCATCCAAGTTCTCAACCCGCAAACACATTTTTCCATACCATGTGGAAATTCTCCAGGCTTTATGGACATGTATAGCTGAGTATCATCTGCATAGTGAAAATTTACCCGAGAGCTTCGAATTATGGTTCCTAAAGGCAACATATAGAGTGAAAATAACTGAGGGCCTAGAACTGAACCCTGTGGTACTCCATATCTTACAGTGGAGCTCCTGGATGAGCAGCCATCATAGTGGACATATTGTGATCTATCAGATAGATGGGATCTAAACCACTGAAGTAAAGTCCCAGAAATCCCAACATAGTTCTCCATACGTTCCAGGAGAATCTCATGATACAGTGTCAAAAGCTGCACTTAGGTTTAGAAGAACCAGGACAGAGATAGAGCCCGCGTCAGAGGCTAATAATAGATCATTGACTACCTTAGCTAATGCAGTTTCAGTGCTGTGGTGAAGACGAAATCCAGACTGGAGAGGTTCATAAAGCTGATTTGAGGAGAGGTGCTCAGTGAGCTGTTGTGCCACAGCTTTTTCTAAAATTTTGGAGAGAAATGGCAAATTTGAAATTGGCCTGTAGTTGCTAAGACAACCTGGATGCAGGTTTGTTTTTTTAAGAAGGGGCTTAATAATAGCTTGTTTGAAATTGTCAGGGACTTGTCCAGTTACAACAGATTAATTAATAATACTAAGCATGGGTGGTCCAATAATAGGGAGAAGTTCCCTACAAAGTTTGGCAGGGAGGGGATCGAGAAGGCAACTTGTGGGTTTTGAGGAATCTATCAGCTTGATGAACGCTTCCATAGAAATAGGGTTAAAGTGAGTGAGAGCCTCAACATGCAGCATGCTGGGTATAGAGGGAAAATCAGTGTTGATGGCCACTCCTCCAGGACAAGTTTGTAGTTTGTCCCTTATTGGATAGATTTTTTGGTCAAAGAAATCTAAGAAATCATTGGGAGAGAGATATGAACTAACACAGAGTGTAACTTTCTTAGTGAGTTTTGCAACAGTATCAAATAGGAACTTAGTATTGTGTTTGTTCTTACTAATCAACTGGTCTGACTTGTCCTGAAGCAGAAACGAGTTACAGTCCCAGCATCACCTTATCGCCCATGATCAAGCAGCAACTGAGTCAAATGAGATGTGAACAGTTGAACACCAATGACTACAGATTTTTTCACAGATATTGAAATCAAGAACCCATTTGAGGATTTAAAGAGGATATTTTTTATGTTAAATAAATCCCTCCTTAACTCCTATTCTCACTCTTTTCAATCCATATAATAATTATTGATATAATAATAACTAGAGGGTACAATTTCTGGGGAAATTGTAGGGTGTGCTTGCTAGCGTCGGTTGCAGATGAGTGCGTTTATTAACAACTGATATTTCTGTATATTTTATATAAAAATGCGTATTTACTATTTATGAAGATTGCATAGATTTAAAAGCATATAATTCCCATCAAGCGAGCATTGTCAGTAACAATTCCAAATTTGGTCTCGGTCTAGAGCCCTGCGTGGAGAAGCTGACCCCGATAAATTGTGCTACGAGCAAGCTAGCCTAGCTGCTGTTGCTAGCCAAACTTCACTGAGCAGCACTTGTGCTAGCTGCCGCATCATTGGATACCAGTGGAGAGAAAATGACGTAGTTTCAGTTTGGCAACTACTTGTTTACTCTCCTCTTTTGTCTTTATCCTTTGTACTCCATTTGGGGAGTTGTGTTTCATTTAGAAAATTGTTTTTTTGATCCACTTCACTCTTCTACTTTATCATATTAAGCTAAGCCAACTGATATGACGTGCTTCCCTGCGCAGTAGCTGCAATCAATGGAATAGTCCACAGTAGTATCGGGTGGGAGGGGAAGCCGGCGTTGACCCAAATAGAATAAACGCTCTGTTGGTATCTTTGTTGATTCTTTTAAGTTATGACTTTTAATTGATTTGTATTATTATTGATCATATAGTATTTTTATGGAGTCTTTCAAGGGGCCCCTTGTCAGCTGGGGGCCCCCTGGCACCTGGGGCCCCAGGCGGTTCCCTACTTTGCCTAATGGGTAAGTCCGCCCCTGCTCCGGCACACAAGTCAGAATTAGTTAGTCAAGAAAACAAAACTAAAGAAAGTTTCTAAATGATAGGCCTACCGATTAGCCTGACGTTACTTCTAGTCAGAATATGAGTCTGATAACTCTCTGTTGGGCTGTTACTATGGAGCATGTTTCAACCGAACTCGAAAAACAAATGGCCTCTTCGCTCAATTGGATAGAACTACAACCAATCATAGCAACGTAATATGTTGTTTGTTGAAAACGATTTCAACCCAAGCGCTCTTTTGTGACGTTGTTGATTATGTTACTGTTGATCATTTGTCCCTCATCGTATAAAGCCCACCCTGGCAATTTCATTGGTCCGCCCAACTCCTGGTTTTATATAGTTTGTCCTCAATACGAGCCCCTCCAGACCCAACTTCCCGACCACATTTTTGTTGTGGGCGGGGATAAGTTGGGCTGGAAGCCAGGCTACCGATTATCTTATTTTGACTAAAACATAAATAATATTACATGAAGCTCAAAAAAATTGATGTCCCTGCCAAAGCTGATATCAAATGTGCGTCCCTGAACTGTTGTATGGTAGGTTACGCAAGGGAAGTTTCGAGTAGTGCATTGTGTGCAGCACGCTTGGAAGAAAAAAGGGATATGAATCCCTGTGCCTGTGCCCCAGTAGAATTGTATGTCCAACAACCTAGAACTTTTCCACACCCGAAACCATGGGTGAATGGAGAAGTGTCTTTAGCACTCAAAGCCCGTATAGCAGCCTATCATTCTGGAGAATGATGTGAGTATAAAATAGCCCGATATGAACTCAGAAAAACAATCAAGCTGGCAAAGAGACAGTACAGAGAGAAAGTGAAGTCTTATTACACAGGATCCAACACCAGAGACATGTGGAGTGGGTTGAAGACTATCACAGATTATAAAGGAAAGAGCCATCAAGCAGAGGTCTCTGTTTCTCTTGCAGAAGAGCTGAACACCTTTTATGCTCGATTAGAGCCTCACACCAGGTCAGAGGTT
The DNA here is from genome assembly GCF_054491055.1 of Hypomesus nipponensis. Taxonomy (NCBI): domain Eukaryota; kingdom Metazoa; phylum Chordata; class Actinopteri; order Osmeriformes; family Osmeridae; genus Hypomesus; species Hypomesus nipponensis. The sequence continues at coordinate 10,035,440 of NC_140374.1, read as the reverse complement.
CTGCTGGAGCAAGACAGCTGCCCTCTCCAGGTATCTGTGACTGATGTGTGCAAGTCATTCAGGAGAGTGAATGTGTATAAAGCTCCAGGACCTGACAACATCCCTGGCCGTGTTCTCAAGGCCTGTGCTCCTGATCTGGCAGAGGTGTTCACTGACATATTTAACCTCTCCCTGTCCCATTCTGTCATTCCCAATTGCTTCAAGAGGGCCACCATCATCCCAGTCCCTAAGAAACCATCTGTAAGCTGTGTCAATGATTACTGCCCAGTCGCACTCACCTCTGATGTGATGAAATGCTTTGAGAGGTTAGTCAAAGACCACATTACATCCTGCCTGTCACCTGCATTAGACCCACTCCAGTTTGCATATAGGCCGAACAGGTCTACAGATGATGCTGTAGCTTTGGCCTTGAACACTACTCTTTCTCACCTGGATCAGAACAACTCGTACGTGCGGATACTCTTCATCAACTTTAGCTCCGCCTTTAACACCAAAGTACCATCCAGACTCATCATGAAACTACAGAACCTGAACATCAGTCCCTCCATGTGCAGCTGGATATTGAACTTCCTGACAGACAGGCCACAGGCAGTACGGCTAGGTAACATCACCTCAACCAGTCTAACACTCAGCACTGGTGCCCCACAGGGATGTATGTCTATTTATAATACGGGTGGTTTAAATCAAGCATTCTGATTGGTTGAGAGTGAGTCACGGGGTGTGCTTTATTGAGCATAAAGTACTGTACGCCCAGAGATATGGACGTTTATTAGACTCTTTATTCAAATGGAAATGCATTTGTCAAATGGCAATTCAATGCGCAAAGTGACAATGCAATCCGCAAATCAAATGGCAAAGCAGTTGTCAAATGGCAATTCAATGTGCACATGACAATGCAATCCGCAATTCAGTTTATATTATTTTGAAGAAAAACGCTTATTACATTGCATTTTATATTGACACGGTCTTTTCGACTCTTTATTCAAATCGACATTCAATGTGGTAGCTAAACAGCGCCCCCAATCTATTGCATTAGCATTTACTTGTCATCACGCTCTTTTTGTTGCAAAATTCAAATGAAAATGCAATCTGTCAGTTCCCCCATCAAGGCGGGTCCCCGCCCCTATTGAGGGTAAGACCCAACTCTACTCTGCTTCTGAGTGGCTACTATGGCGTGAAATTAGTGCCAGGAGAGCAAGCTCTGTAAAAACAATTTGTAACTTGCAAAAAAGATTTGTCTCTGTAGAAAATGATTTGTGTACTTGCAAAAAAAAGTTTTGTGTCTCCGTAGAAGAAGGCAAGATTTGTGTACTTGCAAAAAAGATTTGTGTACTTGTAAAAAAAAGGTTTTGTGTCTCCGTAGAAGAAGGCAGGAACACTGCTCCCAAAACCATCTAAGCCAATCAAATATAGCCATTTCTGTGTTTAGTATCATTGGACATTTTCGTCTGTCTATCACATAAAGAACGTCAGCGAATAAGAACAAAACTAGAATGATGATGATTTCAATGGCGAGTCATTTGGTAATGTTTAATAGTTCAAAATATCCATGGGCATGTATCTTTAATGCAACATTTAAAGATTATTCAGTTAAAACACTTAATAGTATAAACTAATGGATAAGGGTATAAACTAATGGATAAGGGTCGTAGTAAGTTGAATAGTTTTTTTTTATGTAAATATGTATACAGATAATTAATTAGACAACCAGACCATGTTGTGTCAGTCCCTGAAGATGCTTTTGGAAACTATGACAGTTATGCCATGTTCAGCTTGTCACTGGAGTCCTGCATATCAACCTGTGACACAGGTGTTAGTCTTTAACCCTAAGGCCAGGAATACACCAGGCTTGTTCAATTTGCATTGCATATTGTCTAGATAAATGTACCATTTCATTGAACGTTTGGTTATTGTACAAGGTTTTATTGACAAATTCAGCAGGCAGAATTGTGTGCCCAATGAACAATTTTACATTTTTTGACCTAACAACTGGGTCAACCTTTAAATACTTTTCACGTTATTTACATTATATTGCCCTCCACAAGCATTCACTACATGTTACCTTTCTGAAAATCCTCCGTTGCTTTGAGGAATAAAATGCTGCGCTACAGCTACTGAGCAGATACACATTTGAACAGCAGGTGACGTAGTTCTGCCAATTTAGTGGAATTTAATCTGAACCCAGATAACTGTTACACTGGCAGTAAATAATACATTTCGAATGAAAACCACTATATTTCACGCCACTTCCCTGCCATTTAGCTTCACATTGTCCAACTAATGGTAGGTTTAATGACTGGTTGTCTAATTAAATATCCGTATACATATTTTCATTAAAATACTATAAAACTAACTACGACCTAGGTCATGTGTGATAGACAGACGAAAATGATACTAATGATACTACACACAGAAACTGGCTATATTTGATGGGTTTAGATGGTTTTGGGCCTTCTTCTACGGAGACACAAAACGTTTTTTTACAAGTAGGCTACACTAATCTTTTTCTTCTACGGAGACACAACTTTTTTTACAAGTACACAAATCTTTTTTGCAAGTTACAAATCGTTTTTACAGAGCTCGCTTTCCTGGCACTAATTTCACGCCATAGTAGCCACTCAGAAGCAGAGTAGAGTTGGGTCTTACCCTCAATAGGGGTGGGGACCCGCCTTGATGGGGGAACTGACAGATTGCATTTTCATTTGAATTTTGCAACAAAAAGAGCGTGATGACAAGTAAATGCTAATGCAATAGATTGGGGGCGCTGTTTAGCTACCACATTGAATCTCCATTTGAATAAAGAGTCGAAAAGACTGTGTCAATATGAAATGCAATGCAATAAGCGTTCATTCAAATTTTTCTTCAAAATAATACAAACTGAATTGCGGATTGCATTGTCATGTGCACATTGAATTGCCATTTGACAACTGCTTTGCCATTTGATTTGCGGATTGCATTGTCACTTTGCGCATTGAATTGCCATTTGACAAATGCATTTTCATTTGAATAAAGAGTCGAAAAAACCTTGTCAATATGAAATGCAATGCAACAAGTGTTCATTCACATTTTTATTCAAAATAATACAAACTGAATTGCGGATTGCATTGTCATTTGCACATTGAATTGCCATTTGACAAATGCATTTCCATTTGAATAAAGAGTCTAATAAACTTCCATACAGAGAATGCTCTGGTATGCCTTAATACATTTACCTTAAAACGGGAGCGTTCCATATTAGTGCGCACTCAAAATAACTAAAATGTTGCCGAAGAAAAAGACTGTCTACAAGTAACTACTGGCATGCAGCAATTTATTGGTTAGCAAGCTATACTAGCAACATTCGGTAAATTTTTGAGCAATAATATTGCACTGTCCCGTGCTATCAGTGCTAACTAGCTGGTCTAGCTACTGAAACGTTGGACGGAAGCTCAGGTCTATAGTTGCTAACTAGACTACACTTATTTAATTTGAGCTTCGTAGCCACGCAATTACATGACCTGGACTTGGCTTCTTAAAACAACGTTTTCCACGGATGCACAATTAATGGAGATATCCAAATCAACATAAGCTAACCTTAACAACAGCCTAATGTTCGTCTATCGAGTCCCAAGTCACTCGTAACTTGTTTACAGCATATGTAGGTTAGTAGGCTAGCTAGCTACCATATACCCAGTGCCTACGAAACATTAATGATTGATTTTGAATGTTTAGGCCTAGTGTTTAAATTAAATATTATTTTATTGAAAGTGTCCCATTGTCGTTGTTATTTTAAAGGTAGCTTTTATAAAATGAGCATTGAATGAATGAGATGGTGCGAGATCTAGCTAGGCTAACAAACTTGCAGTGCACAATGCTGTTTGTCCGTTGCATAGCAACAGCTACCGTTTACAGGGACTATTTTCTCTCGGCTTCTGAAATGCGATACAATGTTTTTTGTCTAACTATTTTGTGCTGAAAGGCAGCTTACTATTTATTTACTATTTATAATTTCGCTGGCAACCGTATTATAAAAGCGTGTCCTAGTGATCCTGGAAGCTATGTTGTCGGGGGCTTTATGCCCCTGGTAGGGTCTCCCAAGGCAAACAGGTTCCAGGTGAAAGACCAGACAAAGCGTGGCTCAAAAAACCAACCATGAAGAAACACAACAATGGTTCCCAGTTGCCCCTGCCCGGAAGCGGGTCACCGGGGCCCCCCCCTGGAGCCAGGCCCGGGGGTGGGGCTCGATGGCGAGCGCCTGGTGGCCGGGCCTTTTCCCATGGGGCCCGGTCGGGCACAGCCCGAAGAGACAACGTGGGACCCTCTTCCAGTGGGCTCACCATCCGCAGGAGGGGTCATGGGGGTCGGGTGCAGTGTGAGACGGGCGGCGGCCGAAGGCGGGGGCCTTGGCGGTCCGATCCTCGGCTGCAGAAGCTAGCTTTAGGGACGTGAAACGTCACCTCGCTGGCGGGAAAGGAGCCTGAGCTGGTGCGCGAGGTAGAGAGTTTCCGGCTAGATATAGTCGGCCTCGCCTCGACGCACAGCACGGGCTCCGGAACCAGTCTCCTTGAGAGGGGCTGGACTCTCTTCCACTCTGGAGTTGCCCTTGGTGAGAGGCGTCGAGCTGGGGTGGGAATACTTGTTTCCCCTCGGTTCGGTGCCTGTACATTGGGGTTCACCCCGGTGGATGAGAGGGTAGCCTCCCTCCGCCTTCGGGTGGGGGGACGGGTCTTCACTGTCGTTTGTGCTTATGCACCAAACGGCAGCTCAGAGTACCCACCCTTTTTGGAGTCTCTGGAAGGGGTGCTGGAAAGCGCTCCTCCCGGGGATTCCCTCGTCCTCCTGGGGGACTTCAATGCTCATGTGGGCAATGACAGTGAGACCTGGAGGGGCGTGATTGGGAGGAACGGCCCCCCCGATCTGAACCCGAGTGGTGTTCTGTTGTTGGACTTCTGTGCTAAACACGGCTTGTCCATAACGAACACCATGTTCAAGCATAAGGGTGTCCATATGTGCACCTGGCACCAGGACACCCGAGGTCTCAGTTCGATGATCGACTTCGTAGTCGTGTCGTCGGACTTGAGGCCGCATGTCTTGGACACTCGGGTGAGGAGAGGGGCGGAGCTGTCAACTGATCACCACCTGGTGGTGAGTTGGCTCCGATGGTGGGGGAGGACGCCGGTCAGGCCTGGCAGGCCCAAACGTAATGTGAGGGTCTGCTGGGAACGGCTGGCGGAACCCTCTGTCAGAAGGAGCTTCAACTCCCACCTCCGGGAGAGCTTCGATCATGTCTCGGGGGGGGCCGGGGACATTGAGTCCGAATGGGCCATGTTCCGGGCCTCCATTGTTGAAGCGGCTGACCGGAGCTGCGGCCGCAAGGCGGTCGGTGCATGTCGCGGCGGTAACCCTCGGACCCGGTGGTGGACTCCGGAGGTGAGGGATGCCGTCAAGCTGAAGAAGGAGGCCTATCGGGCTTTATTGGCTGGTAGGACTCCTGAGGCAGCTGATGTGTACCGGCAGGCCAAGCGGAACGCGGCTCTGGCGGTCGCGGAGGCAAAAACCCGGGCATGGGAGGAGTTCGGCGAGGCCATGGAGAATGACTTCCGAACGGCTTCAAAAAGGTTCTGGACCACCATCCGGCGACTCAGGAGGGGGAAGCAGTGCTCTGTCAACACTGTATACGGTGGGGACGGTGCGCTGCTGACTTCGACGGGGGACGTCCTGGATCGGTGGAAGGAATACTTTGAAGACCTCCTTAATTCCACCAACACGCTTTCCGACGTGGAGGCAGAGTCTGGGGACATCGGGGGGGGCCCTTCTATCTCTGGGGCCGAGGTCGCCGAGGTGGTTGAAAAGCTCCGCGGTGGCAGGGCCCCTGGGGTGGACGAGGTCCGCCCGGAGTTCCTTAAGGCTCTGGATGTTGTAGGGCTGTCTTGGTTGACACGACTCTGCAACATCGCGTGGACATCGGGGACAGTGCCTCTGGACTGGCAGACCGGGGTGGTGGTTCCCCTCTTTAAAAAGGGGGACCGGAGGGTGTGCTCCAACTTTAGGGGGATCACACTCCTCAGCCTCCCTGGGAAAGTCTATTCAGGGGTCCTGGAGAGGAGGGTCCGCCGGATTGTCGAACCTCGGATTCAGGAGGAGCAATGTGGTTTTCGTCCTGGCCGTGGAACAGTGGACCAGCTCTATACCCTCCGCGGAGTCCTGGAGGGTACATGGGAGTTCGCCCAACCAGTCTACACATGTTTTGTGGATTTGGAAAAGGCGTTCGACCGTGTCCCTCGGGGGCTCATGTGGGGGGTGCTCCGAGAGTACGGGGTACCGGATTCCCTGATCGGGGCTGTCCGGTCCCTGTACGACCGGTGCCAGAGTTTGGTCCGCATTGCCGGTAGTAAGTCGAACTTGTTTCCGGTGAGGGTTGGACTCCGCCAGGGCTGCCCTATGTCACCGATTCTGTTCATTACCTATATGGACAGGATTTCTAGGCGCAGCCAGGGTGTTGAGGGGGTCCGGTTTGGTGACCTCAGGATCGGGTCGCTGCTGTTTGCAGATGATGTGGTCCTGTTGGCTTCATCGGGCCGTGACCTTCAGCTCTCACTGGAGCGGTTCGCAACCGAATGTGAAGCGGCTGGGATGCGAATCAGCACCTCCAAATCTGAGGCCATGGTTATCGACCGGAAAAGGGTGGAGTGCCATCTCCGGGTCGGGGAGGAGATCCTGAACCAAGTGGAGGAGTTCAAGTATCTCGGGGTCTTGTTCACGAGTGAGGGAAGAATGGAGCGCGAGGTCGACAGGCGGATCGGTGCGGCGTCCGCAGTGATGCGGGCTCTGCATCGGTCCGTCGTGGTGAAGAAGGAGCTGAGTCGAAAGGCGAAGCTCTCTATTTACCAGTCGATCTACGTTCCTACCCTCACCTATGGTCACGAACTATGGGTAGTGACCGAAAGAACGAGATCGCGAATACAAGCGGCCGAAATGAGCTTTCTCCGCAGGGTGTCCGGGCTCTCCCTTAGAGATAGGGTGAGAAGCTCGGTCATCCGGGAGGGGCTCAGAGTAGAACCGCTGCTCCTCCGCGTCGAGAGGAGCCAGCTGAGGTGGCTCGGGCATCTGATTAGGATGCCTCCTGGACGCCTCCCTGGTGAGGTGTTCCGGGCACGTCCCACTGGGAAGAGGCCCCGGGGAAGACCCAGGACACGCTGGAGGGACTATGTCACTCGGCTGGCCTGGGAACGCCTCGGGGTCCCCCAGGAAGAGGTGGTGGAAGTGGCCGGGGAGAGGGAAGCCTGGGCCTCCCTGCTTAGGTCGTTGCCCCCGCGACCCGATCCCCGGACAAGCGGAAGATGACGAGACGAGAGACGAGATAAGGTACGAGAGGCAGTACTTTATCGCCAATAAAGTACGTGTTCCAGGGTTTTCCGGCCCTCCGCTGCGCGTCGAGCCTAACAACACCCTTGAACACGTACTTTATTGGCGATAAAGTACTGCCTCTCGTACCTTATTGCTTAAGTTAAGCCCACTGTTTTACTCCCTGTTCACCTATGATTGTGCAGCTGTCAGGCCAAATAGTCATCAGCAAACTTAATGATGGTGTTCGAGCTGTTAGTGGCTGTGTCAGGCCAAATAGTGTCCTACCTGACGTCACAATGCCGTTCCGAAGCAAGGACGCGTCCGTCACTATGGCGACCTTAAATTCCTGAGATATCTAATCGTGCTAGCAGGAAACTGTCATGGTTGCTATACTGGTTACTAGGTAGGAAGTTTTGTATTTAAGATTATTTAAACCAGTTTATTCTACTCTACTATTTAAAGTATTCACTCGTTCGACATTCCCGAGACAGCAACGCGCGCAGGTAGAATACTATACGGGTTGCCTTCCCGGTCTGTTAAAATTGACACTAAATAAGTAATTTTGTTGACGAAAACAACTGGGTAGCTAGCATCAGCTATCGAACGAGTGAAAACTTTAAATAGTAGAGTAGAATAAACTGGTTTAAATAAGCCTAAATACAAAACTTCCTACCTAGTAACCAGTATAGCAACCTTGACAGTTTCCTGCTAACACGATTAGATATCTCAGGAATTTAAGGTCGCCATAGCGACGGACGCGTCCTTGCTTCAGAACGGCATTGTGACGTCAGGTAGGACACTATTTGGCCCTAGGACACTATTTGGCCTGACACAGCCACTAACAGCTCCAACACCATCATTAAGTTTGCTGATGACACCACCATTATTGGCTGCATCAAGAATGGTGATGAGTCTGCCTCATAGCAGAGGTGGCACCAATGACATCCTGGTGTCAGGATAACAGCCTGCTGCTCAATGTAGCAAAAACCAAGGAGTTGATAGTGGACTACAGGCGGCTGCAGGGAGAAAATGCACCCATTCATATCGGGGGCACAGCTGTGGACAGTAAAAAGTTTCAGATTTCTTGGTATTAACATCAGCGAGGATCTGAGCTGGACACACCATATCATACATGTCAACACAGTTTTCGCCGGGAGTCTCCTGTATTTCACACCCATCTCCTGCCCCCCTCCCGTTTTGTAATTTCTCCCGTGAAACTCCCGTAATTTGTATGGCCAAACCTCATTATATAAATATTCACATCAATATATTATTTCAATGTTGTCCAGTTGCCAGATCTTGTATGAAACCCATATCCTACTCACATACTACTTAGGCAATCATACATTTTCAACCCATTTGTAACCGCAACCAGAGCCCGTCTATATTAGGCTAACTACATTCTCTGCTGCAACCTACAACCCAGTTGTGCTGTTGATATCTCCGCAGGTAGGCGGGAGAATTTGAAAAATACATGGTCGATTTTTGATACAGAATCACTTGTAGAAATGGCAACAGTCTCAGGTGGTGCTACGGCAAAAAATAATAATATATAGCTGCAAATTAACAGTAGGCTACACAGTAGCGGACTGGCCATTGGGAGCACCTGGAGGATTCCCGATGGGCCGAAGCACTTCTGGTTGCCTTATAATTCGCTTGCCTTATATATTTTTGTACAACTTATAAAAATTTAGGCAGAAGATTGACCGACACGGTTGGCCAGCAACACGGTTGGCCGGCCCCTCTTTCCCCCAGGACAGTTGGTCTATTCCAAATGAATGTCTATGCACACAAGTGACACTGACATATAGAAAGCTAGCTAGTAGAGACAATATAAAGATGGAAAACCAGGCCAAGAAACGTAAACTTAATTACCTTCACTGGACAATGTTTTACCAATTGAAAAGGCGGCTATGTTTGTTTGTTTTACATAAAGCCTCAAAACGTTTTAGCTCAAATCAGCCACAAAAAATACGCTCGCGCGCTATGTGCGCTCGCATTAGGCGTTGAAGACCCTATAACTAGCATCACATCATGCACAGAAGTTGCATACATTAGCAGGGCGCTCGCTGTGGTGGCGTATACGGGGCCGGTTCTGGTGGGCCGGTCTGGATCAAAGTCCAGGGCCTATTTTTACTCCCAGTTCGTCCCTGACAGTAGGCTACATGGACGGAGGAATTTAATTAGACATTAAATTCCCCCCCCCCTCCAATGTTGACAGGTATGCCCCATATTGGTGTGGTTACAAGGACAGTGAAACAGAGGCTCTTTTTTTTTGCGGCGACTGTGGAAATTTGGCATGGACTGCACTATACTGACCAATTTTTACCACTGCACCATTGAGAGCATACTGACTGGTGGCATTACAACATGGTTTGGCAACAGCACTGCCCAGGACACGAAGACACTACAAAGAGTGGTCAAATCTACACAGCGTATTACAAGCGTTACCATCCATTCAGGACCTTTACAGCCAGCTCTGCAGAAACAAGGCCAAGTGGATCATTTCTGACCCTAGTCAACCCTGTCAGTCTTTTTTCCCTCCTGCCTTCTGGAAGGCTATACAAGAGCGTAAGGTCCCGTTCCAGCAAATACAGGGATAGTTTTACCCACATGCCATAAGGATGCTGAACTGTCCTTGAAATATCTTTTTGCACTACATTTTTTTATTCATTTTTTTATACCCTTTTTCTCCATTTTCCAGTATTTAAATTATTTATTCTCTGAACGGTTATTGAGCACAAAGAATTTCATTACTGATAAATGCTGTTTGAGTATATGATAATAAACTCGAACTAACTCAGTGGCGATTTCTTTAAGGCTGCAAGGGAAGATCAGCGTCTCCTAAAATTCATGGTCCAATATTTACTATTGTGTTAACATTTTTAGGGCTGCAACAACTCGATTGTTTGAGTTGATTAATCGATTTAAATTGATTATTAAGTGTTGGCAACGAATTTCATTATCGATTCGTTGTGTCGCACAATTATTACACCACTCAATAAGTCGCAGAGATGTTTGAGTATTTTTTTTAAATAGTTTCATTGAGCGCGGAGCAGAGCGAAGGTAGAGGAAAGGCCACCGGAGAGACATTGTTGAGTAACGTTGTTCTGAAACACATGGCAGAGAAATCAGTACGACCTAAGTCATCCAAGGTGTGTGGGAGCATTTTACACTAAATACGTCAAAGGTGTGTTAATTGACCGAGGTGAAGTTAGTTTTGTATTCGACATTCGTCTCACTTTCGGAAGACACTACTTTGCAGCGTCGCGTTAAGGACCGGGTGAAAACTACCCATACCATTTTGAAAAATGTAGATTTTTATAATATTTTTATGAATATAAACCTCAAATAGACACCAGAGTATCTTAACAATGTCGGGTATACTTCCACAGTATTTTGGAAGTATACCAATCTTTGAAAATAGCTTAATCCTCGCAATTTTTTTTTTATTTTTATTATTTTTTTGTCAAAAAATCTTAAATATAAACCAGATTATTCTAATAAAGTCTGGCCTACTTCCACCTTTGAATAAAAAAAAATGTTTTAACTATTGTCAAACAATTAAAATATTTAATCGTGATTATTCGCATTAATGTCATAGTTCACTTGCGATTAATCACAATTAATCGCACATTTTTATCTATTCTAAATTTCCTTTTTTTTATTAATTTTTTTCCCTTGATAATTTTTTTTCTTTTTGGAAAAATGGTTCGGATTGCTTCGTGCAAATATTTTTTATTTATTGAAAACAACATTGCAATCGCCTGGCTTTGACGAGGGGGCGGAGAATTTGCATCAACTGTGTGCTTGGCCATCAAGTGGTATTTCAGACTGGACGTGCTGCGATGATAGCTTAGTTTACAACGACAAAATACACAGATCACTTTGGTCTTGTCAATGGAACCATTTGGCAACTTTTTAAAAGTAAACTTTCCATTCAGAATCGGATTGGCATCCATTTCGGCGTCTCGCGCTCGCCATCCACTCAAAACGTTAGCCTACTACCAGAGAATGTCTAATATCCGTAAACGGGCTCTGCAACTACTCTTTAGCCAGCTCGCAAGCCAAACAAGTGTGTGTGGCGTGCCTGTTGTTTTGTTTCCAGTCTAGCTAGATCCGCTGTGGTGTTGTAGTTTTTCTAACGTCGGTAGTTGTTGCAACAGCATGTGAAAAAAACTACAACGTTTGCTAGGCCAAAAAGACCGTTAATAACGCGATAATACAATTGACGGCGTTAATTTGGGTTTGCGTTAACGCCGTTTATAACACGTTAAACTGACAGCACTAGCTAAAAAAAAAAACTCAAATAAATTACTCATCTCTGAAATTAGTATTAAATCCATGCTAATATTAATAACTTTTTCTAAATTGTGTGCCTGTTTGTGCACATTCTGAAGATTTTTTGCACTGTGAATTTGCACTGTCAGTTCTGTTTTGAATAAAGGGTTGGAAATTAATGCTTTTTTGTTTTGTTTTTATCCAATTCATCGATGAATCAAAAAAAGAATCGATTACTAAAATAATCGTTAGTTGCAGCCCTAGACATTTTAAATGCATTAGAACATGTTTATATCGTTCGGGGGGGCGCTGTTCATACATTTTGCCTAGGGCGCTGAATGTGCTAGGACCGGCACTGCGTAGCCTAGTAAGTGTGGTACTGTCTCCAAATGTGTATATTTGGTCATGTCAGAGATTACAGATTACATATATTTCATTATAGCAATGCTGAAAGGTGATGTAGCTTTAAGTTTTGAGTGACGCCTGTGAACCATTGATATGGTTAAAAGAATGATGGGATTCGTCTTAATTTACCCTTACTATGTGAGTCGTTGGTTAAACTCCACGGATCAGGCCGTCTGGGTTCTAGTAGACTATTTCTTGGAACTCAGCCCTGGGTAGGTTTCTGTCACAGCCTGTAGGTAAGAATGTTGTCCTTCTTACATGATTTCTCAGGTGAATAGCGAGATGAGCTTTTCCACGCTCAGTGGCTTTTTGTTTTGGAAGGGTCAGGTATGCTTTTGTCTGCAAGCATTCCAAAAGATACACTCCCTTTCTTGCCATAAAAAAATTGACACTAGCAGAGTTGCGATAAGGAATGCACAAACACTCATGTAGTCCCCAAAGTGAGTAGAATTGTTCATATCCAGGCTCAAGTGACATTAGCTGCAGACGTGGTAAGATTGGTCGTCCCAGATTGGTCGATTCCCTCGTTATTTTCAAATCACACCTTAAAACCCACTTATTTATTTCTGCTTTCACCTGAAGTCCTGGTTACAGTTTTGTTTGTTTTCTGTGTTGTATTTAGAATGCATTGTTTTAATTGCTCTGTCCGAAATTAAATACATAAAATGTATTTACAGTTTTTAAATACATATTATTCGATCTATCAGAGGTTTACATCTGAAAACAGGGAATATCAGGGTCTAGGTCTATAACATGCTGAGTTCACCAGAGACGTAAACAGCAGGGCTAGGCTAAGATTCCAGTGGATCACTCATCAGTCAACTGGTTGTTGGGGAGAACAGGGTCCATCATTGACATCTTTAACAGTCAGGGTCACATGGCTTATGTGGCTAATTCTACGGCACACAACTGTACAGGCTGTCAGGCCCCCTATAACAACGTGTTGTTGGTACAGAATGCAGTTGTGTAAGCAGGAGACTCTACAGGCATGGGTGGGAGCCACAGGGTGAAGGGCGGGTGGACAGCCACCCGGTCATTAACTGTTGCTGTGAAGGTTTGCAGTGTAGTAGCTCTCTGTTCTGTCTGTTTATTAATTAGACTGTGTTTATTTTTCTTTCTGGTTTTCTCCAGGTCACATTGACGCGCTCACATCGAAGGTAGCACAGCTAAAAAAGCTTCCAGTAGACTGGACGCAGAAAGCTTTGATGGACTTCAAGTAAGTTCTACCCCGGAGGGGATAGTAAGTTTCTGGTTGTAGCTTCTAAAGCAGAGAGATATGGCCACTTGTTCCCTCTCTATCTCTAGATATCCTTTTATCCAAGTGCATGCTCAAGTGAACGCATTTTATCAAGTGATGCAGTGGACACTTTTCATTGACAGATTGCAGAACTGCCGTTGAATGGAATTGAAAATCTTCTAATTCTACTTGCAGGCCATCCAAGTCACTGAACATATTGCATCATTTACTGAAGAAGGTTACTGTGTAAGTCCTTTTTTTATCACCAACTCAGTCTTTGGATTTGACAGGTACACATTGCATCATATCCTCTGTAGAATAAGTTGTCATTAAGGCCCCAGGCAGGAACAAGCTACCTGCCTGCCAACAAGTCTGTGTTTGTGTTTTAGAGCGCTCCTCAATCTTCTTCACAATAGAAGTGTCAGTAAATGTTTTCTGGAGACGCAACTCGCTGGCAAACTACCCCTCCCTTTTCTGGAAAGAGAACTAGTGTTCAGGTTCCCATGTGTCTGCTGGGCATAAAGCCATGATTTTCTATGGTGTGTGCAGGTTGGAGGAGGGGCGCTATATGATCGGCCATAAGGCTGGGGAGCCATTTGTCACCATCTACAAAGCGGCGGAGGGGAGGAAGGTCAGCCGGGGGGCGTACGACCTGCAGCAAGCCCACAGCAGGCTGCCCCAGCCCCCCACCCAGGGACGTGTGCCCTGGGTGCCTGTCGACCCAGCCAATGTGCAGCCCTTCCACAAGAAACACGGCAGAGTGCCATGCACCTTCCCCCCTCGGGATTTCCAGAAGGTATGCTGGTTCACCAACCCGCCTTCAACGCGCTACACACTGTTAAGTGACTGATGTTGTCACATCGCCTCGCACGTTGTCATCGATATTTAGCAAAAATGATACCATTGCTGTGAAGGAATAGTTGGTGCAAAGTTTAGTGTTCTCAGGGATACCCGCCACACCTGGCGTCCATCCACACAGCAAGGCTGAGACAGCCAAGGGAAATATGGAAGCCTCCTCACACCCAGCCTGCTCAGGGAAGACCAAGCCCCTAGTATCACCATGCTCTTGCAAATATTTACCAAAAATACATTTACAAACTCCCTGCTGAAATTACCCTGAACAAATGGTTTGTGTACTATAGAGAGATGGTAGTGAATGATGTGGGTGTACCAAATTCTTTATTTGTCTATGAATGTTTTACTGTTTAGGTAGTTTAAATTATCGACCATTAATAGCACACGATCTTATCAAGACCCTGTTCACATGCCTATAAGTACTGGCATTCCCTCTCACATACCTCACAACACATCTAGACAGAACGAGACTGAGACAATGGAGATACCACTAAGTGTAGAAATATAAAAATATCCATGTTAAATACGTCAACAGTGCAAGGACAGCTGTCAGTTAAAACTGTCAGACGTTCCTCAAATAAGTGGTGAAAGCACTGATGGTTTCCCGCGGTTACATGCCTTCAGGCCTGGATCACACACATAAGCGAAGCTAGTTTCAGGCAAGGCACTTGGGCAGTACACGTCATCCGCTCATTAACTGCACCTGTGTAGCCAGCACAAGCCCATTGGGCCACGTCCGATAAGGCGGCATTAAAAGGCTGCGCGTATACGCACACACTCACCCCCGGTTGCTGTATGGTCTGTGCTGCTGCTGCCCTCCAACATCCCCTTTTCCCCCTTGCTGACTGTATGTTCTGTCATCAGGGGGATTATATCTCTATTACTCCCTGTCTCATATTTCATGTATGTATGTGTCGCATCAAGGAGGCAGGGAGTGCTTCCCTTAGATCATCCACTCCACCAAAGTCAAACCTATTTCCATGGTTATCAATAAATGGTCAAATCTAATATGTGAGTGTCTTGACTGAACTCACCTTCTGTCATGCTGCTTGCTTCCACACTCAGAGCTAGCTAGGGGAATTAAATTAGATTGAATTGACCTATTCCACTTCATATGTCATCAAATGAGACATTCATCAAATAGCCTAGTGTTCACCTTTTAAATATGCTATTGTTATGCTATTATCCCTTTATTTTCCCATTTCTCGCTTTGGTTTCTAGCAGGCTGTACCCAAGCCCAACCAGGGAGTCAAGAAGAAGAAGAACAACAAAGGGGCGCGGGCTAAAAGACGCGATGTGTGGTTACAAAAGAAGAATCAGAGGGACAATAACAAGGACAAGTAACCAGACAAACGTCCATCTGGTCCAGTGACTGGGTGGTCGCTGTCCCCTCTGCCATTGTAGGTCACAAGATTACTTGGACATAAAAATGTTAAAGCACTTTGAGCTTACAGTTGTTTGTTTTTTGACACTTTGTATGTTTGAATTATGTGTAGTTTGTAATGTAAATAAAGTAGGACAACAGCAAAAACATGTATTTAGTATTCTGTAGACAAGTCTCCATGTAGAATTTTGGACTTGAAGGCACATAGCTCTCAAGACACTGATGTTGCATCGTGGGACAACAGAGTTTATATTGTGCTTCTCCCTCCCTCTGAAAAACACGCCACTGGCTAAAACTGACCTTTTTATGCCCTTACAGTAATATGCAGTTTATCTTCCAGTCAGATTATGTTGCTTTGTTTGTGTTAACGGCATTTTTGTGCTTTATTGGATAGTACAATTCAAGGTAGATGGGGAAAAGTATGGGAGAGAGAGAGGGGAATACATGCAGTTTAAACTGCTGCGGTAAGGCCTCAGCCCATGTGGTACACACTTTACCCTGTGAGCCACCGGGGTGGCACCAGTTGAACTGTTTTGTTATGAGCAATCTGACATGTAAATGTTCTGGTGTTGTACTTTTCCAGGCAGTGGAATACCAGAGCCACAATACCCAAGAATGTCAGAGCTCAGCAATGGCACTGGCTCAAGGTAAGGCGCAGCGCCAGAGGAGCCCAGAGCCAGATCTGGCTGTGGGAGAGTGGAGACATGAGTCAGGGTGGGGCTGTGTCTGGAGGCAGGCTGCTCTGCATACAGGAAGTTTGGAGAGGGGAAGAATGGGGAGGAGATTAGGGCTGAGATTGAAGTGCAGTACAACGCCCCGTGGTATTTAACCACCACACCCATACTAGTCCACACATCCAGGAACATTCTGTGCAACATCTCAACGCTGTAGTCAGGTAAGATGACGTTTTACTAGTTACAAAGGTATTTAGTATGTTATGTTTCTGAGAGTGAAATTAAATATTAATAAAACACTCCCCTTTCTACAAAGAGATTGGAAGTGGCCGTGGTTCTATTTTTCCAGGGTGTGTTTTAGGCTGAATTTGGGGATTTTTGCCAGATCCTTAAAAATCCAAGACACTTCTCTATTATCGGTCCCAGTTCATAAAATGTTTATTGAAGATGATGAAGACGAAAAGGATATGAACACTTAAAAATAATTATGATAGCAATAGTACCATAAAGACAGCATTGTCTGAAATTTAAATCACAAAGAAGTCATTGCTGTATGATCTTGTGACTGTTGCAACAATTTAATGTACATTCATGCCCATTCAGCTATTGTTAACCAAAACTTTACAAATCTGGGGGTTAATGTAATTGTCCTGTATTCTTGCACAAAGTAAATGTGACCTTTGCATGGGCTGCGTAGTTGTGCAACACCTGTGATTGGGATGCCATGATTAGTTTTCTGACACACTGTTGGGTTCTCATATGGCACAGGCTGCTAAAATGGCTTACAAACTGACTCCTGTTCATCCACTTTATTTAGCAGGGCAGTCAAAATGGCACTGGTTTCTGAGTTTCTGGGACAGCTTAGCCTAAATGTTGGGGTAAGCACTGTATAATGTTCTTAATCTATATTTTCATAATACCTCTCAATGAGATAAGACTCATAACATATTTCTGTTTTTGGTCTGTATCCATAGTCCTCTGAACCCACCTACCCCACAGTAGTACCTGCAACTAACTTCGACCCAGAAAAAGATGCGGCCAGAATAGAGACTGCTGTCAAAACCAAGGGTGAGAAAGACTGAGAGATTTGCAGTTTGCTTTTCTGTAGCTGGGGCCTATTCCATAAAGGCCGCTCAAAAAAGCTAGACTTAAAGTCCTAAACCAGACTTGAATAAGTTGAATTAGTCAAGCGGGGCTAAAGCGGTTCCATAAAGGCCCATTTCAGCTCACGCAGCCCTTCTAATTCAAGCCAGATTTAAGTAGTCAAGCTAATTGCGCGTGCACCCTATTCTTAAGCAGCCCGAGAGGTAAAACATGGATCATATAATCCACCACGGCAAAAGCAATGTACACGGCCACGTGACTTCTTCCTGAAAGAAGCTTCCCTTTAAATTGTGTACTATGACAGCTCCCTCATCCACCGCTTCAATCAAAATAAAATGACACGCCATGATTGACGTTGTGAACGACAGGCTACGTAGGTCGAGGACCTTTTTAGACCTTTACTTCGTTGATTAAAAGAAACCCTCTAAACTCATCTAAATTGGCATTTTTGACATTGTTTAAAATAAAAAGCCTACTATTAATCAATACATCCAGTAGCCTAACTTTTTTACATGGTTTTTGTGCCGGGGAAATTGAGGGCGGATTTAGGTTTGTTTTGCAATTGTAGGCTACTGTTAACAATTATATTGCTATGATAATTAAACTCTAATAATTAGGGTTCCTCCGTAAGGAGGAAACCTATTGTTTTCTTTAGTTTTATTAGGATTCCTCCTGTAGGAGGGAACCCTATTGTTATTGGTGGTATTATTATTTATTTTTTTTACCCATGGGAGTCAATGGCAGCCCCTAGAGCACAACGGTAAAAAGTTGTGAAATTTGGCATGTTGAAACTGCAGACCATTAGTAACTACCACACCAACATGGGCCATGTGAGACAATAGGTGGCGCTACAGGCCACGCCCCAATATGTAAATTTGCTGAAAGTGATGCCATTTGCAGGCCATAAGTCCCAAAATGCTGAAATGTATTACATATCCCTTATTTCTTATGAGGAACAAAAAAGCCTCTAGAACCTATAACGGCCGCCATATTGGATTTTTCTGTACAATAAAGATTGAGATTTCGCTACTCCTCCTACATTTTTGGTCAATTTGTCTTCAAAGTTGCCAGAGAGGATCTCTGGACTGAGCCTCACAAAAGTTATCAATTGGATTTTTGATTTTCAAAACCGTTTGTCCGGTACAGTCAATCAAAATCATCAACAAAGGAACCAAACAGGAAGTTGGGTCAAATCTCAGCAAATCTTTAAGATATCAACACCCAACTTGGTATATCGGTGGAAGACACTACAACATGTTCCCATGTGAAAATTTGACTTAATATCTTAAAAAATTACTGATATAAAGCAAATCGAATTTATCGCTAACGCTAAAATAATGCTTTACACATCCACTGGTCTAAAACGGATACTCTGATACTATCACTAGTTCATAAGAAGACTCTTGAGAATGTTTAGTATTCAAATCTGAAAAAAAGTTGAATGTAAGATGAAAAGTAGATTTTTAGTGAATATTTTAAATATACATGCTTGGCTAATTTCAGAGCTTTTTTGCTAAATCCTCTCTCCCCTCCTCCTGCCCGCTCGTGCTCCAAATCCTCACACACACTCAGCCTTCCCTTGACACACGCGCGGGCTTGACAAGACGCACACGCAACATCTCAAGATAGTGTGGGCTGACCAAGCCCCCACTCATTCCTTAGTCTCTAGCAAAGGCCTTGTGGATCTTGATGGTATTGCATTTCAGATTTTGTATGCAAAAAGTTCTCAAAATCCTGAAACATTGATAGTATAGGCCATGAGTAACTACCACACCACAAATGACCCACCATTATACATAGGTGGCGCTACGGCCACCCCCAATTGTCAATTTTCAAAGTGATTCAATTTGCATCCCATCTGTCCCAAAATTCTGAAATTCATTACATATGCCTTATTTCTCATGAGGAACAAAAAAGCCTCTCGAACCACTTGTGATGTTAAAAAGGCCAGTTACAAAAAAAAATATTGCTGTCATATACCATATTTCTTTGATTAAATGCTGCAGACAAACAACTTGACAAGGAGGTCAAACAAACGCTAAGTGTAAAATTGAAGCTGTGCGTGTCTCTACTTTTTGTAGAAATCTGAAGTAGCATGCCAAAACATTCTTATACTTTAGCTTTCAAACAGAAAGCACTCACAAGCAGCAACAGACCTGTAGCACGCAAACTTGGGGTTGATAAAAGGCACATTCAGGAGTGGTCAAGTCAGCTACCTCGCTATATTGTATAAAATATATATATAAATAACTATACCTATAGGCCTTAATGTAATTGTTGTCCTTACATTACATACACGTCCTTTACTAAAGTGTATCTTTCCATTCATAAAGTTATTGTTGCAATCAAAGCTTTTAAAGAATGGATCTCTGCATAATGGGCCTGCCCAGAGCACAGGTGGCCTAACAGAACATGCTTCAAAGTTGTCACTTTCAAAAGGGTGGCATTTTAACCCTGGAGGGTACATAGGAATTCGACCAACCAGTCGACACATGTTTTGTGGATTTGGAAAAGCCGTTTGACCGTGTCCCTCGGGGGCTCATGTGGGGGGTGCTCCAAGAGTACGGGGTACCGGATTCCCTGATCGGGGCTGTCCGGTCCCTGTACGAACGGTGCCAGAGTTTGGTCTGCGTTGCCGGTAGTAAGTCGAACTTGTTTCCGTTGAGGGTTGGACTCCGCCAGGGCTGCCCCTCTGTCACCGATTCTGTTCATAACTTATATGGACAGGATTTCTAGGCGCAGCCAGGGCATTGAGGAGGGCCGGTTTTGTGGCCTCAGGATTGGGTCACTGCTTTTTGCAGATGATGTGGTCCTGTTGGCTTCATCGGGCCGCGACCTTCAGCTCTCACTGGAGCGGTTCGCCACCAAATGTGAAGCGGCTGGGATGCGAATCAGCACCCCCAAATCTGAGGCCATGGTTATCGACCGGAAAAGGTTGGAGTGCCATCTCTGGGTTGGGAAGGAGATCTTGACCCAAGCGGAGGAGTTCAAGTATCTTGGGGTCTTGTTCACGATTGAGGGAAGAATGGAGCGCGAGATCGACAGGCGGATCGGTGCGGCGTTCGCAGTAATGCGGGCTCTGCATCGGTCCGTCGTGGTGAAGAAGGAGCTGAGTCAAAAGAGGAAGCTCTCTATTTACCAGTCGATCTACGTTCCTACCCTCACCTATGGTCACAAACTATGGGCGGTGACCGAATACAAGCGGCCAAAATGAGCTTTCTCCGCAGGGTGTCCGGGCTCTCCCTTAGAGATAGGGTGAGAAGCTCGGTCATCCAGGAGGGGCTCAGAGTAGAACCGCTTCTCCTCTGCATCGAGAGGAGCCAGCTGAGGTGTCTCGGGCATCTGATTAGGATGCCTCCTGGACGCCTCCCTGGTGAGTTGTTTTGGGCACGTCCCACTGGGAAGAGGCCCCGGGGAAGACCCAGGACACGCTGGAGGGACTATATCTCTTGGCTGGCCTGGGAAAGCCTCGGGGTCCCCCAGGATAAGCTGGTGGAATAGCTGGGGACAGGGAAGTCTGGGCCTCCTTGCTTAGGTTCCTGCCCCCGCAACCCGACCTCGGACAAGCGGTAGATGACGACGACGACAGCATTTTAACCCCGTTTGTCCAAAATATCTAAAAGTTGGTACGCATGCCTTATATTGCTCATGGGGAACAAAAGAGTTTCAAGAACCCATAATGTCGGAAGCATGGATATTTCTCTACAGTGACAATTTGTGGGGGTTTTTTGAAAATTACTTAAAATCAGCCATTGATCCAATTGTCTTGAAATGTTGTGTACATGTGTGAAATACATGCCTGTGTCATGTCAATTTGTGAATGTTTTGCAATGTTAAGGAGGAACCCGCCATTGCTGCCTGCAGCTATGTTTATTAGGATTCCTCCGTCAGGAGGAAACCTATTGTTATTGTTAGTTTTATTATTCTTGTACCATGGAATTCAATGGCAGCCCCTAGAACCCTTCGAAAACTTTTTGTGAAATTTGGCACACTCATTAAGGAAGGTGGGTCTATACCTACACCAAGTTTCATGTCTCCCATTAGACCACTCTAGCGCCACCAATGGGTCAAAGTTGGACTTGTGTTTACACACTCAACTTTTGAACCATATGATACATTTTCATAAATGAAGTACTATTGGATTCCCTGGATCAAGACGAGTTCAACGCACACCATGGCGTCAATTTCCGGTTATATAGATTTTCCGCTATTTCCGGTTTTATCAAAAACCTTTGAAAGCCTACTCCTCCTACAATTTTTGAACAAGCCATGCTCCAGGATATACAGCTTTTTTTTTTGACAGAAACTGACCAGAATTTCTCAGCCTTGCGGGTAGCTCAATGGGTTGAAATGTTGTACTGCAAAGCATAAGGTCACAGGTTCCAGGCACAGTCTTTTGGCCTTTGATTACTTGTTTAGTCAAACTGGCAGACATCATTCTGAAATACCATGCACAATTTCATGCAATTTAACCTTGAAATG
Organism: Hypomesus nipponensis; assembly: GCF_054491055.1. NCBI lineage: Eukaryota > Metazoa > Chordata > Actinopteri > Osmeriformes > Osmeridae > Hypomesus > Hypomesus nipponensis. Next base: position 10,013,692 of record NC_140374.1, on the reverse strand, counting down.
TCAACCGTTTCTTAACCTTTTCCCAAAGCTGACAAAAAACTAATACTCATATCACGCAGTCGGAGCACTGCTAGATAAGAGTCGGCTGCTAAACCGTCACAGGCAATTCTTGCAAGGAGCTGAATATGAACGCTGCCCTAGCCCAGTTTCCCACATGACTTTAGTTAGTTGTGCATTGACTGTGAGTCTGGAATTGTTTTTGGCCAAACATGAAGTCGTTTTGCTCTCTTGTTGTCCAAGTCTCGATCTTCTGCAGTGTACATGTTTATAATATTTTGCAGAGGAACCGGCATCGCTGCTTGCAGCTATATTTTAGATTGAGATATAGGCCTATGCCTGATGCCTAAACATTTGAAATCACAAACTAACATCCATACATTGACGGCTATGGTGTGTAGCCTATCAAAGCATTGTTCATTGTTTAATGCATTAGGCTAAATGTTGTAGGCTATTTAAGTTGATTTTCTATCAATGTTGAACAGATTGAATGGATGAGACTAAGAAAATGAGAATATACGTGGTAAATTATCGTTTTCCCGTTGGGTCAATGTTACAGGAACGTCTGGTTATCACCAAGTCACGCTAAGCCTGACAGTTAGTCTGACCCTGACCAGACTAGTTTTGCAGCCTAAGTTGCCATAGTAACCAAGTTCGAACTACGTTGAGCTAGCTTTATGGAACCGAATGAACTAGAAATGAGTCTGACTAACTGACCTAAATCTGGCTTATTCGGTAAACTCGCTTTATGGAACAGGCCTCTGGACTGTGGCTTTACTGAGAGATGTGGTGAGATCTATGTGGAAACTGTACAGGTCCTCAAGGCCCTGGTATTTGTGAGTCAGCTTCCTGGCTGTAAACCCTCTGACTGGAATGGGATTCCTCCGAAGTTCTCCGCCTGGTGCCGCCGGCAGAGTACTCCATCAGATAGTGCTTACGTGTTCATGCATGGATAATTTGTGGATTTCTTTCTTTACATTTTCACTCTAAATTGTTTTATTTCGGTTGTGCTAGGAGTGGACGAACAGACCATCATCGATGTCTTAACCAAAAGGACCTACTCCCAGAGGAGAGAAATTGCATTTGCATATGAGAGGAGAGCTAAGAAGGTAGAACCAGCCAGTCATATCAGCCTACAGTATACCTGAACCCTGCTTAGATGGAAGAGAACAGTTTTAGTACTCATCCCAAGCTGGAGCCTCGATGAAATTTTTTGTAAGGTTTATGAATATTAAAGATATATGATTTTAACATACTGTCTCAATAGGATATGATCACAGCCCTGAAGGCTGCCCTGTCTGGCCCATTGGAAACTGTTATCCTGGGCCTGATGAAGAGTACAGCCCAGTATGATGCCACAGAGATCAGAGGCTCAATGAAGGTAAACCTACACCACACACGTCATTTCTCTACCTTCCTATTGTGTCATTTGCCTTGCCCAGAACCAGGCCTGTACTGCTCTCTTCTGGTAAAATAAGGTGCACATAATTCCCCACTAAATAAGTACGCCACTAGATAAGTAATAAAATTGTATACTTGGTTGAAATATTGAGACGTTTCTATTTAATAATAATAATAATTTAATTATCAAAAAAGGATTAATGGCAGTATACTAACATTGTATTAACATTGTGTGAACGATGTTTTATGCCATTTTATAATGAATATTCAACCCTTGTTTGACTCTTCAGGGTTTAGGAACAGACGAGGAGACCCTGATTGAGATTGTGTGCTCTCGTAGCAAGGATGAGCTGGTGGAGATTAAAGCAGTCTACAAAGAGTGTGAGTGAGAAACCCCCCACTTCCAGACATCTGAGAGCAGCCAGCAGGTCACTGGTCAGGGTGATTGTGATTCAGAGAGATGCAGAGATTAAGAAGTTACAGAGCTCTGCGTTAATGAACCGTGGTGTCCTCCTCAGTGTTCAAGAAGGAACTGGAGAAGGATGTGGCTGGAGACACCTCTGGGGACTTTGCCAAGCTGCTGCTGGCCCTAGTGCAGGTCAGGCTAAGCTGCTGTATTGGTGTTCCTCCACTGACCTCCTTCATCTGTCTTTGATATGTGTCACACTACATTTCTGTGATACCAAAGTGATTTCTTCATTCCCGACAGGCTAAAAGGGCAGATCCCTCCGCTGTGGTAGACTATGAGAAGATTGATGAAGATGCCAGAGTAAGTTCAATCCAGCTCTGGACTTTCCCCGTCAGAAACACCAACCATATCTTCACATCTGCGAAAACAAATGAAAATTCAGACATCGCTCATTGTTTTATGGTCCGTGTGGTGTGTGAAACACCTGTAAACAATGGTGTCTCCTCAGGCTCTCTATGAAGCTGGGGTCAAAAGGAAAGGAACTGATGTGGCATCCTGGATCTCTATCATGTCTGAGAGAAATGTTCCCCACCTACAGAAAGGTATCTGAATATTATCATCCTCTGTACTTTTCAGGTCATAGATGAAATATGATACTATAGATAACACTTAATTTTCCCATATTGTCTGGAGTAAGTAACTGTGTCAGGCTTAATAGTATTTAGACTATATTCTTGTTTTTCAGGTGCATTATGCACCTGCAAAAATAATGTGCATTTATTATTATTCTCTCATTCTTTTGCCAGTGTTCGACCGATACAAGAGCTACAGCCCCTATGATATGCAGGAGAGCATCCGCAAGGAGGTGAAAGGAGATCTGGAGAAGTCTTTCCTCACACTGGGTATGTGGACCATTAAACATCCATTCACATCCATGAATCATGCCAGTGTGGATAGAATACATTAATGAGTAGTATGATACTTTAAGAGGTTCTGACAAAGCATGGCATTAAGGTATGTCTTCCCTTCTTACTTTATTAATGGTTCGCTCTCCTTTTCTTCCAGTTGACTGCTTTGAGAACAAACAGTTGTACTTTGCCACCAGACTTGGTGAAGCCATGAAGGTAATTGTTTGTTTTTTTATTTAATTTATGTTACTTTAAGGATTCATATTTTCAGGAACAGATGTAAAAACTGCATCTGCTTGTGAAAGTCTAATATTGCTCCTGGGAATACAGCAGCTGATGTCAGCAAATGGCTTTCACCAGGGTTGCATCATTTAGCTACAGAAGTGCTAAGACTGCTTCTTGGCTGTTTCTCTGTATCACTGTATTACTATATTCTCTGTATTAGAGCAAAGGAGTCAAGGAGAAGATGGTGACAAGGATCATACTGTCTCGCTGCGAGGTGGACCTCATGAAGATCCGCTCAGAGTTTAAGAGTCACTTCGGCAAGTCCCTGTACCAGACCATTGCAGTAAGTGACCCACCAATATTAGAACATTTAGATGTTGCATGCATGGCCATGCAGTCTCCCTTACCTGCTGTGTCTGTCCTTCTACAGGAGCACACCAAGGGGGACTACCAGAAGGCTCTTCTGAGTCTGTGCGGAGGAGATGACTAAAAACACCTTGGTTCGGTTACTTTGTTGACGTGTTTTTCTGATCATTTTCCAAATGATCATCATGACCCAGACTTGATCTTGCATGCAGTTCATACAACTGTCCACTAGAGTGTGATAAAGGAATGCAAGTTGTTTTTTCTCAGGACTATGGCCTGAATCCATCTTGAGGCACTGCTTTGATCTACAGCCATTTTTAATAAAGTGAAATATTTGACCATGAATAACATTTTATTTGGCTTATTCCCTAATTATTAGAGGGAAACAGCAGTCCACTTCCTAGATGGTTTTACTTTTACAACACAGTAGTCTTATTTACATAATAATATTGTACATGATACATAATACACTTGATGTGTATTTAATTAAAAGTTAGCTTTAACTGTTTGGAGGCCATTCAATTATTTGATTTTAGGTTTAAGGATGTGAAAAGACTGAACAGAACTGTATCATATTTTTCTTATTTTAAGTAAAAGACATCAGAATGATTTAATCATTAGTTTGTTTTGCTGTGTTTGTTTGGTGCTAATATTTTAATTAAAAATGTTAATTTAACCTCCAGCAAGGATGATTTGCATACTACTAAACAAGCTTCATCAGAGTGTTTCTGCTGTTTAGTTTGTGGTCTCTCAGGATGAAGGATCCGCCACAATGTTGACAAGGCAGTTCTACTGGAGTACAAGCAAAAGGCCCCAAAAGACAAGCTCTGAACTACACTATAGCAACCTCTTAGAATGTTAGTCATTAAAATAGAAGATTGAGATTGTGGATATATGAGTTATTTTTGCATTGTATTATGCAAAATGTTGAATCTGTATTTCATCTTACTGTTTTTGCATTAGTGTCGTACTGTCCATACAGACAGTTTGATTGTACAATTTGAAAACTATGAAAAGGTTTTTTTTTTGTTATCAAAGCATAAAATCTTGCGTCATTATTCAAATTATTTTATTTCGCACTTGATTTTCAGATATGAGGCTATTATTTAGTGGTTGAGTAACAAAGTAGAAAATCGTAAAGTGTTTTACAAGCCTTTGGATTTATTATCATTTTGTAATAATATTGATGAGAACATTACCCCTTTGTGATGGTTTATGTTCATTGCTGATGAAATGTAAAATATAGGGTAAAGTATGCTAAAATAGTATTTTGCAAAGCAAGGGCTGATTTATGTGCGGGGCACAAGGCAGATTAATCTCTGCATCATAAAGAGGAGAGTACCTGCCATATTTTCCCTTTTTATGTGGATGTATAACATGCTGTTCTGTTCAAGGCCAGCCCATGGGGACCTCCTGCAGACCCAAGGGGAACTCTCCTCAATTGAATCCTTGCAATTTACTGTCCCAAACCCAGGCACTTCATCACCCAGAGAGGACGGCTAAGCCCATGAATGTCAAACACGGGGCATGCATAGAGGGAAAAGGGGTAACTGCCATAAACACAACGGCAGGAGCCAAATGACTGGCATGCTAAAAACTAACCAGAGAGGGACAAATATGATAATGCCTTCATTACAACTGACTGGAATAGTGATTTGACTTAGAGTGAAAGTAGCTTGATGTTTTTATAATGTATCACTAAATAATACAAGAAAAGTAGGACGTAGTACTTTTATGTTACAAGTGTATGCCTCTGTAAGAATACAGTAATTGCTACTAGGTTTTTGACAGTATCTATCATGATAGATAGTGTTTTGATAATGTGTCAACAGTAAATGATTAAACATTTTTAAGACATGGGACTTTTACGTGGAAAAAGTATACCTCTGACAGGAGAAACTGATTCTAGGTTGGTGACAACATAATGATATTTTAACCATAGGCTTTTACCCAGACCAGGGTGAGGACTTGTTGGTGCAGCAGCCTGAGACATAGGAAGCCTTCCTCAGTCCTCCACCACTTTGTCCCTGTTAGGCTGGAGCTGCATTAGATCCTCCTTTCTCCACAAAGGCAAGACAGGCACAACTCTGAGAGGCACCAGCATTAAAGTTTTACACTACAGCTGTTTGGCCCGCCAGACACACCAATTGTACACGGGGAAGGTATTAGTGCTTCTCCTTTATTTATTCCGGGGTTATTAAACAGACCTGGAAAAACAGAGAGAATTGACAGCTCTCTCATGTTTCTTTCCCCTTTTGTCTTTACATCTCTGAACCTAGACTAATTGCCTGCATGTGCAGAGTACCATCCTGTGTTTAATTATAGACTGGACCAAAAAGGTCCTTCTCTGTGACTTGAGCAGTGTGTTTATGTGCTTGTGTGTGTGTATGCATACACAAGCCTGCAGCCATCTCAATGGGTTGCTAGCACACAAAAAATTAGCACTCCTACAGGCTAAGCTGGAAGACCTGCTCCCTTAACACAATCAAGGAGCAGAGAGAGTTTGATTAATATTTTCTTAATTATTATTATTTAATTCATAGCAGGATCCTCCATTGAATGCATGGCCTCTGTCTCTCTCCGAAGCGGCATGCTCTGCCTCATTAGGGACAGGGAGTATCCTGTATATGGTAAATAAGAAGCTGCAGCCTTGAGGGCCCGCTGGCATCGTGGCGAAGGACAGCTCCTTCTAACGACTGCATAGTCTGCAGCTCCGCAGCTCCTCCCCAGACCTCAGAGCAGGATCCCTGGCCTCGGGCCTCGTCAGGACCGCTTCCTTTCATGAGGCTCAAACTGAGACACCAGGCGCGGCGGAAGAGTGGAGCTCTCGTCACTCCGTCCCACTGCCTCCTTTGTACAGCAGTCTCCTGATGGAAACAACATAAGAGACGTGATTAAAGCCTGTCTCCTCCTCAGCGCTGCAAGCAGTCAAAGTATCTCATCACACAAAGACACAGAGAGGTTTATGAAAGAGCACTGAAGACAAGCAGGGGGTTTTGACTCTTGAGGAGCTTGGTCTGTGCTAGTGTGGACAGCCAAAAATGTTGTAATAAAGAAGGTTCAGTAGTTTTAACTTTATTTGACGGTTGGAAATTAGGCTACTGTACGAACAAAGTGTAGTCTTTGGTCGGTTTGTTTAATGTCTTTGTATCTGCCTATGCCATTAATTGTATTAAAAAGCAATGCACACAGACACAGACATACTTTCAGCTAGTTTGGCATGTCAGTGTTAATTCATGCTTTAGGCTGGACTTGATGCTGATTGTTCATCGTGCTCTTCATGGCCATGCTCTGTGGGGATATGATGAGAGAGCCCTGTGGCAGGTTAGACTCCTGTCTCTATGTCTCTTAGCTCCAAACCATTCAATTTTCTCTCTTCTCTCTCTCTCTCTCTCTCCCTCTCTCTCCCTGTCTCTCTCTGTCTTTCTCTCTTTCCCTCGGCACAAAATGCATCACTCTTCAGTCTCTCCACTGCCCACCATTCAACAGCACCTGCCAGCCCCTCTGAGACCACCACCTCCTGTGCCAGTTGAACACTGGCAGTTTCTGCGACATACAAAACAGCCGGGTAAGGTGAACAGTGTATCTTTGATAGGATTGTAAGAGGAAATGGAAGATAAGTTAATCTTAGGCCTCTATCTTTGATAGAGAAGGAAACTGAATACAAGTGGTACAGTATAATGTGTGTGTTTGTTTGTGTGTGTGTGTCCAGTGCTGAATGGGACAGTGTGGCTACAAGCCAGTCGCACTAATGATTATTGCCAGTGAAGTGGTTGTCATCGTCTAGCTGTGACTTTATCAGCTCCCACACTGTTTGCATAAACCTCTGGACCAGTGTGGGTGTGTGCATACAGATTAGAAGTAATCCTAACAAGATAAGAACAAGGGAGGCACAAATGATACCAAGTTGTATTTTCATGTTTAGTTACATATTGAGTTTATTTACTGTGTACATTTAGTTATCATACCTGTATCAAGACTATTAGGAGTGAGGGTCACCAATTAAGATGTGTTCTGTAACAGTTTTAAGCCGTATGTGAATGAATAAATATATACAGTATTGTATAATGCATACAGTATATTCCAACCACCTGACAGGTAATAATGTAAAACTGGATTATAGAATACATTACAAATGTACATTTCAAATACAGTACACATCAAAATAAGTTTGGAAATGAACTATACATTTAATGCACATGATAAGGATGCAAACATTACACACCTGGCCCTCAAGCTTTTTTCCATCCATGTTTGAACATAGGGCATTGAACTGGTCACCTGGGAGAACAGTGGGAATAATAGAGAGGCTCTTTAATCCATGATTGTCAATCTATCTTAATCCCACCTCCTGAAGGCAGGCTCTGTCACCAACGTCCTTGTCAAGACCGGACCTCCACTCACATAAACACACACACAGACACACACACATAGACACACAAACACACATATGCAAAGTCCTCACCTTCATGCAAGAGATGGAAATCAGGCAGGCAGACACTCGAGCATGGACCAAATGTCAGACACAAGCCACAGGGAGAGAAAAGGAGCCTGTGTTAATTATGGCCCTGACAATTCAATCCATTTCACCTGTAAAATGAGCTGTTCAGGAAATCTGTAGATAACAATTCATTTTCTTAATTTCCTCAAGGGATAAACCAAGGAGAAATGTACTTTCAATCTGCAATTTAAGGTCTTAGAGAACAATGATTAACTTTCTTTTAGTTTTAGTTGATCTCTGTATTTGTGGCCACAATTGTATTTGTCTGTCTGCAGAGGAAATTAAGATGCCTTAGTTGAACCCTTAGCATTGTCCATAAAATGATCTGAAAATATGCCTTTTTCCCCCAACATATCTTGCAATGTGAAACATTGTTTGAACCCAAACTGAAGCTTTCCCGTTTCTGACAGTAGAAACACCAAGTTGTTCTATGTGCCACTGCATGCTATCTCATTTCACTCTCAAAGAGACCAGACCAAAAACATCTTCCATTGCTGACAACACGTTTCCCATGTGACACTTAACCTTTGGAGATTTCTTAGTCTCTATGATCATTCAGTATTTGGTTCATGTTAATTAACCCTAGGGTAGTGAAGAGAGTTGCAGGCTTTGAAGAGGAAGAAAAGAGAGAGGTGGGGGAAAAAAGGATCTTGTTTTCTCAATTTCTCCCTGTGTTTCTGTCTATGAGGGAAGCTCCATGTTGCCAGCAACAATGGTGAATGGTGTGGGTATGGGAGGTGGACGGTGCATGGTGAAGGAGATGAGGGTCTGATTCGTGAGTATGTCCCTGTCACTCTGGGTCCTTTGGGTCTAGGTTCCCCTGGAGGAGTTGGCCAGAGTCGGCTGACCTCCCTCAGGTGGCCATGGAAATGGAAATGAGTGCAGAAATAGCACACAAGGTGGTTCTCATAGCCTTCAGCTCTCTCCCACAAAAAGGGAAAGGATTTGTCTATTTCTTTTCATTCTTTTTGGCTGCCGGCGGAAATAGACCTCTCTGTACTCATTTGACAAACACAAAGCACATTTCTCAGTAAAAAGTGCCACTGGTGGCAGGCTAAGCAATATTGCCTCAGCCCATAGAATCTGCTGTGCATGTGCAATTATTTTGTTAACCAGTGAAGTGCTTCTGTCTCCTCTAGCATAGTTAGAACAGCCTACTAGCTCAGTGGAGAGGCCATGCTGTGTGCACAGACAAGCACCTTTGCCCTTTCCACATCTCCCTGTCCAGAACTCTGGGAACATCGCAAAAAATACAGAAACACACACACACACACCACCCTACGAACAAGTTAGTGAGCATCCAGCACATTTACAGTGTCAGTGCCATCTCGAACTCTTGTCTGCTTTATTTTACTCTCAAAAGCACCTTTTGTTACTGAACCACTGAGTTGAAATACAACACCCCAAAACAGAAGAAATATTCATGAGCCTATCCGCTGGAGAACGAAGCGCCAGCACAACCAGAGGGGTTATTCTCATGTTCTCAGGGCAAATCTGTTCCTTTACCTTCTATCTGATGCTTGTCTAAAGCACAGAAACACAGAGACAGGAAGCAGGATTAGCCATGGAGAATAGAAGTGCTTGGTACCTCCAGGATAAGACTTGAGGTGGGACGGATCAAAGCTATGCCCAGAGATAGAGGGAAAGAGAGACAGAGAGAAAGCAAGATACTGAACCAGCAGATTTTCAATGGCCATCTCTGTTTTTAGAGAGGGGAGGATAAATATACATATTTCCCTTTCAGCGTCTTAGGCAAAGAGATAGAAACAATCATACAACAGTGTTGATGTATTGAAGTTCAACAATGGTGTCATACAATAAATACATTTTAGGCCTTAAGACCTCACCACCTCACAAACACTGATAGAAAATGCCATCCCCTATTCATTCTTTCATATCTCCCTCACACAAGCCCTATTTCATTTCCACTTTAAGACAATGCGTGAGTCGAAAAAAAAGGACTGGCTTTTGAAGATGATTCAAATTGATGAGCGCTATACCTCTCCTCCTTGATAATGAATATGAAATGTAGAATATGCTAACTTTACTGGCTGCACCCCTCCTTTCAAGTGGCTGTGGTGTCTTGTAAGGCAGAGATGCAGGTACATGAAGAGACAGCCTGAGGGGGCAGGACAGGAAGAGCAAGGCAGGGACTGGTAATGGCCACTGACAGGTTGTGATGAAGCCCCTTCATTATAACCATGTTTAAAGGGTTGCAGGCCTCAATGGGACAGAGGACATCAAAGTACAGGCTTTGATATCTGGGCCTCAAACACTTATGGTCATAGTAATGACAGCTGCCTGCACTGCCTTTTGATTTGATTGTCTTTCTGAAGGAAGATTCTTCTCTATTAGCCTCATTATTTCATCTTCTTTCCTGAGTGGTGAAGTTGCTGTGGATAGATACTCTGGGCTCTGCTCTGGCCTGAGAGGAGTCTACAGGTTCCAACAAGTTTCACTCTCAAGTTATCTCTCTCTCAGAATCAGAATGGGATTTACTCGCCATGAAAGTTTGCACAGACAAGGAATTTGCTTTGGCAGGAAGGTGCATACAATAAACATATAGGCACCTTAAATTTAAATATGTGGACTATCTATACAAAGGGTACATAAACTAGCATTACTAAGTGGAATTAGAATTAAAATAAAATATACAATAACATAAAATATAAGTTGCCTGTAATTTACAATGTAAAATACAAAAAATACAAATATTACAACAAATACAAACGTACAGGATACAATTTTGTAGTACAGTGCAAAATGAAGTGCTGCAGCCTGCTCGTATCATCTGCACTGCACTCTCTCTCTCTCTCTCTCTCTCTCTCTCTCTCTTTCAAAACAAGATGATTACACTGAATAACACCCACAAATTACAATCTGTCTAGGTCAAATAAATGTGCAAGTGAAGACTTGGGAGTGAAAAGTTCCATATAAAGGGCCGACAGGAGCATGTAAAGTTGAGAAAAGTTACTTAGCCTCCTGGCTGACATCAGAGTGCTGATACGAGACTCCCCTGGCCCAGCTTAAAAGCAAAAGCTTCTGCATGGTGTAATAATGTATTGTTAACGTTTTGTCTACAGCCAGCCAACCGTCAACATGGTTGCACATAAAAGCTCAAATTTGTATTTCTGCCATGGCCTGCAAGTCTTTAAACTATGAAACTAAATATATACTTACATTTTATATCAAAAATCCCTGAGAAGAAAAAAAAACTATTGCTTCAAGACGGTCTATGGAGAACTTTACTCGAGGATAGGAAGCACATCATTAAAATGAAGAGAAATATTAAAACAGGATTTGAAAACCAGAAGATCTGCTCGCCCTTGGCTACTCTGAGGAGCTTCAAAAACATCTGGGAATCTATCCTTCAGACCTTCACTCTCCCTTGTTATTTGACTTTCCTCACTGGCTACACTTGGATTCATGGAGTGGAGTTTTGTATTAAATAATCAATCAAATAGAGCATCATAAAGACAGCCATGTGATGAGACACTCCTCTGCATGCCCCACAAACAGAACACTGGATGAAGGCCACTGATACTGTGGTCTCTTCATGTCTCTCTCTGACGCCTCTTTTTTTATCAAAAGCCATAAGTCTGTGTCCTCAAACACAGCCCCAGACCCTGGCATGTTCTCACTAATTATACACAGAAGTATGAACGCTGAGGGGAGTCCAACTCCCCCCCCCCCCCCCCCATGTACTGTGTGAGGTAATGTTTGTGTGCCTTTGTCTCTGTACAGTCTCTCGTCATCTATGACATGGCCTGCTAAGTTGCTGTCTGGCCTGGATAACACACAGGAGGGGGACATTAACACACTGCTGCTCCCTCATGGATAATGGAACAAGGTGTTCATTTTTAATGATAAACAAAATGACTGGGAGACACTGGGAAGATCAGTAGGAATCCACCCCTCCGTTGCTCCCTCACTCCTTCCCTCTTTTGCTCTCTATGAGCTGAGCATATGCAAAACACAACTCATGCTGTTGGAGTCCCGTGTGCGTCTGTGTGTCTTCCAGGCATGTTGGACAATTACGAGTCAACATAACTAACTCCACCTTGCTAATGATATGCAGTGTCATGGTCATTGTCCCTTTATTTATAGCACTAGGTGCTTTCATCTTCCAGGTTCTTGATCAGTTTCAGAGCTCCATCTTTACATTAGCATAAGGACTTTTAACTTTAGCATCAAATCAATCTCTCTGTCAGACAGACAAAAGCACAACTGTCGGCGTGTTGAATAATTCTGGACTTTCACAACTATGAAACCCAAAAGGGATGAAATATAGATGCTTTGCAAAAAAAAGTTTTGTCATGTATTCGTAGGCAGAGACAGACTGCAGCGGCGCATGGATGATCTTATGTTTATTTTCATTTATGGGGACTTTAAATCCAAAAACAAACTCAAGTTATTTGAGTTATTTTGGTGCCAATAAACAGCTCTGGGGAATGTTGTTTTGCAGTGACACTCACACTCAAAGGTGTTCTGAAATCTACAGCAGCACTGCTCAGAAAACTCAAGTTTGAAGAGAAAGAGAGAGAGAGTCTTAAAAACGGTTGAATATATATTGGTTAACGTACTTTAATGACACGTACGGTGAATGTGTGAAGACATGCTTGAATTCCAGCAAATGGTGTGCACCTGCCACTCACCGTGTTGACGGAGGAGGATCATAGGGCTGTTTTCTTACTGTATTCACATTTGTTCATTTCTAAAGGGATTGAAGAGACTGTATTTACCACCCTTGAAATGTAAGAAAACTATTACATTGTGAAAAGTCTTACCATCAACATCATCAAGCAAAAGCAGTTGGAAAAAATTATATGACAGATAAAAGAAGACAAGTTAGAGTTTAACCTTTAAATAATATACATTTTATAAATATACTCCAGTTGGGAGTACAGTATAATCCATATTTACCTAGGAAGCACTCTTTAATTGACATTCAGTGGGGCTTTCTCTCTATTGTCCAAACATGCCTATGGTGTAAGTCCAGTCCTACAGGGAGTCTCTACAGAACCTTGTTCCCATCACTCTGGTGGCTTGTGTTAAAGCACAGAGTGACAGCAGCCAGGAGTCTCGTTCATGCAGACCCCCCAGTGGAGAGCTGTCCTGCAGACACCAGTCCCTTTTCAGGAGGACAGCCTGCTGTGTTTTATCAATGTTGACCAGTCACACTACCACCTGGGAGATCTGCCAGTCCCAACTCTTTGTCATCTTACATTTACATTACATTTATACATTTAGCAGACGCTTTTATCCAAAGCGATTTCCAAAAGAGAGCTTTACAAAAGTGCATAGGTCACTGATCATAATAATGAGACATCCCCAAACATTCCTGGTAGCCAAAACATGAAGCATAGGTCTTAGGTCAATTTTCTACTATCTTCATACATTACATTTACATTTATGCATTTAGCAGACGCTTTTATCCAAAGTGACTTCCAAGAGAGAGCTTTACAAAAGAGCATAGGTCACTGCTCATAACAACGAGGTAGTCCCAAATATTGCAAGCAGCCAAAACATGAAGCATACGTTGTGAAAAAACTAAACAAGTGCCAAAGGGAAGACTCATGAGCATGCAGTCATACACATTACAAATTTAAACAACATGAACCACAAAAAGTGCAAGACTGTACCTGTAGAAGATCAATCAACAGAAAAATATCTCACAGCGAGTACAAGAGTTAACTTCGTAATAACTAACCTATAGGAGGAACAAGTCACTCAATAAGAGTCAATGTGATCCTGGAGGAAACTAACATCAGGTCCAATCAAGCATTCCTAAGTGCCGTACATCCCGGAACAAGTGCGTCTTGAGCCTTTTCTTGAAGGTGGGGAGACAATCAGTGTCCCTGATGGAGGTGGGGAGCTGGTTCCACCATTGGGGGGCCAGGCAGGAGAAGAGCTTGTGTTGGGACTGGACGGTCTTGAGCGGTGGGACCACCAGGCGGTTGTCTGAAGAAGACCGCAGGTGACGGGTGGGGGTGTAAGTCTGCAGGAGAGACTTGATGTAGTCGGGTGCAGTCCCGTTCGCTGCTCGGAATGTCAGTACCAGGGTCTTGAATCTGATACGGGCGTTGATGGGTAGCCAGTGGTGAGAGATGAGGAGCAGGGTAACATGGGAGCGTCTGGGTAGATTGTAGACCAGGCGGGCAGCTGCATTCTGAATCCTCTGAAGAGGGCGGAATGCACATGCTGGGAGACCAGCGAGCAGCGAGTTGCAGTAGTCCAACTTGGAGAGGACCAGTGGTTGGACTAGTGTCACAGGTGGGGGCGCTGGTGCCTCCACTTAGTCTACTCTTACTCTGAGGAGCAAAACGTATTTCCCACTCCAAAGATGCCAAAACTCGGAGAATCGAGGTATAAAATTTATTGGGTTTATTGGTAATAAAAAAAAAAGAAAAGGAAGTCCTTGACGTTGATCGCCTCCAGAGGCTCTGGCAGGAGGTAAGGTAGCCTGGTTCAACTGGTGGCCGCTGATACTGGCCTCCTCCAGCAGGGGGAAGGGGGGGGGGTTCCGGAGACTGCTGGAATAGTCCGATTGATTATTCTGCGCACACTGGACGTAATCCTATCGCCCACCCGGGACTGCAGGGTGCTCCAACTAGTGCATGAACGTCAAAATCTGTAAAACAGTGGAACATGGGCATACCACACAACAAACTCACGTGTGCAAGCGTAACACAACTGTGGATAAAACCTCAAACTCAGGTGTATAAATGGGCCGAGCAGTCCGGGCATCACGTTCCACAAGCTTGACTGTATAGAATTCACAGTACTCAGCTTCGGTGAAAGTCAGTCTCCGTGCGCGCTGTGTTGCAGACCCTTGCTTCCCCAGTCCTCTCTCTGCTTCCAGTCCTCTCTCCGCTTCCAGTCCTCTCTCCGCTTCCAGTTTCAGTTCTCCTTCCAGTCCCCACGCTCCTTGACTGACGGTGATCTGAGTTTAAAAACCCTCCCAATCCCCCGGTTAATTGCGGCCAGCTGGGTGCTTCCCTGCTGCACACCTGCAGCTAGTTGGTTTAATAAGGTACTGAATGTGGTCCCCGTGACATCCTCCCCCACTATTGGGTTCTAGTCCCTAGAACCCATCTTATGAGACCCTGTTGCCGTACTTCGCAGGGGGCTGTCCCTGTGTGTCCCATTGGGAGCGTCTGGCCTGTGGTGGGGGATCCGCTTCGTCTGTGGTCGGTCTAGGTCTTGCTGGTACCACGGCCCACCCCATCCGTCTCGGGGTTGCTGGTCCCACGGGTGTATCTTGCCTCGGTGCTGGGTAATTTGGAGCAGGTTACGATTTAATACCCGGTCAGGGCCTGGCCTTCCTTCAGGCCGCACCGTGTAGACAGGGCGGTCAGGTCGTTGGTTACATACCACATAGGGCATGGCCTCCCACCGATCGCTCAACTTGCCTTTCCCTTGTCGTCGGCAGTCCCGAACCAGCACACGCTCGCCCGACAGCAGGGGGGCGTCTTGGGCTGTCCGGTCATACAGGCGCTTGTTCTTGACAGCCGCAGCACCTTAATGCTCAGTGACCCGTCTGTAGGCATCATGAAGCTGTTGATGGTGTTTACTCACCCATTCTGTTGTACTCTAGGGTCCGTCCCAAGGAGAAGGTCAACGGGTAGGCGCACATGCCTCCCAAACATTAGGTAGGCGGGGGCATAGCCTGTGGTACTATGTACACTGTTGTCATAGGCCTGCATTAGGATAGGGAGATGGTCCACCCACCTACTGTGTTGTTCCCCAAAAGACTCAGCAGGGTCTGGTTGAAACCCTCGCATCCTCCGTTACCCTGGTGGTGTGGTATGGGTCTTTCGGCAGCCATAAAGCTGACACAGCTCTCGGATTACTTTGGATTCGAAATTCGGACCCTGGTCAGAGTGGAGGATCTCTGGACAACCAAAAGGTTGGAACACCGCGCCCCAAAGGGCCCTGGCAGTGGTGGTGGCGGTCTGTTCGGTGGTGGGGATGGCCCAAGCGTACTTGGTAAACAAGTCGGTCACCACCAGGATGTTCTGGTAACGATCCGTTGGCTGACTCAGTGTTAGAAAGTCCATACTCAGGGTGTGGAGGGGAACCTGAGACAGTATGGGGACTAAGGGGGCTTTGGTGTTTGGTCTTGCTTTGAAAAGCATACAGCGTGGACAGCCCCGAATGAATGCCTCCACGGACTCCTCCATCTTCGGCCTGTAAAAGTTCCTCCTCAGCAGGGACAAGGTCCTTTCCTGGCCTTGGTGACCCATCTGTGTGTGGTAGGCTTGTAGGAGGGATTGTACCTGGGTCTGTGGCACTACTACCTGGAACATGGTGTCGTGGGTTACAGAGTCATGAACAGAACGACAAACCACCCCTTCACGCACACTGAGTTTGCTCCAGTGACTCAGGAGTTGCCTCACAGTTGGAGTTTGGGCCTTCCTCTCTGCCGCTGAGGGTAAGGAGTTCTGGTTCAGGTAGGTCCGAACTGCCACCATGTCGTCATCTTTCCCCTGCAGCTCCTCCCATCGGTTTGGGTCCCAACCCCAACTGGCGGGGACCAACTCGCGGCTTGCTCCTGGTGCCTCTACCACTCCTACCAGTAGCCCGTCTTCAGGCTCAATGGGAGGGGTTGTGGCTGGGTCAGTCCCACCCGCAACCGGGAGCCTAGAAAGCACATCAGCATTAGTGTGTTCCTTACCCGGTCGATAGTGGATCTGGTAGTCGTAGTTGGCCAGTTGGGCCACCCGCCGCTGTTCTACGGCCCCCAGTTTGGCTGTCTGTAGGTGGACAAGGGGGTTATTATCAGTCATCACCTTGACCTTTGCGCCCCATAAGTAATCTTTAAACTTTTCACTTAAGGCCCACTTCATGGCTAGGAGTTCTATATTAAAAGAGCTGTAGCGGGAGTCGTTCCGCTCAACTGGATGGAGACTTCGGCTTGCATATGCGATGACCCGCTCTACTCCCTGTTGCTGCTGGGCCAGTACGGCGCCCAACCCTGCGTTACTGGCATCGGTGTAGAGGATAAAGGGTTGTGAGAAGTCTGCATATGCAAGGATGGGGGACTGCAACAGCTCTTGCTTGAGTCTTTGAAAAGCTGTATCGCACTCGGGGTTCCAGGCCACAGAGGGGGATCCCCGACCACGAGAGCGTCCTGTGCCTACCAAGAGTCCATTCAGGGGTTTAGCGATTTTAGAAAAATCCTTAATGAAGCGCCTGTAGTATCCCACAAAGCCCAGGAAGGACCTCACCTGTCGGATGGTCTTAGGAGGTTCCCAGTCTTGTACCGCCGATAGTTTTTCTGGGTCGGGGGAGATTCCTTTGGAACTGACGCGATGGCCCAGGAACTTAACCTCCTTCTGGAACAGCTGGCACTTCTCCGGCCGCAGTTTTAGGCCGTACTTCTCCATGGCCTGCAGCACTTGTTCCAGATGGTTCAGGTGGGAGGAGAAATCTGTGGAGAACACTATGACATCATCCAGGTATACCAGGGTGGAGTCGACCAACTGCCCGCCCAGACATCGCTGCGTCAGCCTTTGGAAGGTTGCTGGGGCGTTGCAGAGGCCAAGGGGCATCCGGTCCCACTCAAACAGGCCAAAAGGGGTGGTAAAGGCAGTCTTCTCTCGGTCGCTCGCTTCCACCTGGACCTGCCAATATCCACTGGCCACGTCCAAAGTGGAGTACCAGGCAGCCTGTGTCAAGCTGGTGAGGGAGTCTTCTATCCGCGGTAAGGGGAAAGCATCCTTCTTAGTCACGCTGTTCAGCTTCCGGTAATCGACACAGAACCTCCAGGCCCCAGTCTTTTTTTGTACAAGTACAATGGGTGCTGCCCAGGGACTGCTGCTTTCGCGGACAATGCCTCCGTCCAACATCCCTCGCAGTAGCGTGCGGACTTCCTGATACAGGGTAGGTGGTACTGGCCGATATCGCTCCCGGCTTGGCGCTGCATCCCCCGTGGGAATCTGGTATCTAACGATGTTAGTACATCCATAATCCTCCTCGTGGGTGGAGAACACATGCTGCCATTTAGTGAGGAAACATTGGAGCTGGTGCTGCTGGTCTTCGTCCAGACCATCCCCCCGTAGTGACTCACCAGTGAGATATTCGGGCATGGCTGCCCTGGGGGTACCCATCTTGTGGCCTGTCTGGCTGATGTCAACCTCGACCACCCCACAGCTGACCTGATTAAAACGGACCTCACCGCCTTCTCTTATTTGTTGGGGCCCCACTGCTGTGACTCGGGCCAGACATTGATGGCGATGGAGGTTGACTGGGTATGGCCTGGCATTCTGCACTCTCACCGGATCTCGACCACAGTGTACGGTAGCAAGGCCTCATGCCACCTCAATAGTCTGGCATTCCGGGTGTGGCTCCACTGTGACCCAGTTGTCCGGTCCATAGGCCCGGGCTGGCAACCTGGCCCAGACTATGGCTTCACTCTGGGCTGGGATGGAAAGGGCATAACGGCAGGCCACCCGGCCGGTGTCTTCCTGGTCCCACTGGGTCTTGGCCGCGTGGATCCTACGGCAGTCTGCGAAGATGTGTTCCCACTGCTGCCCCTCTGTAGGCTGGAGCGTCTGGGTAGGTTGGGTTTTGAACAGCTCCTCCCAGCAAGCGGAGATGACATTCATGCCCAACAGGGCTCGATGGGTACCCAGACAGTGATGTGGGTAGTCATGTGGGTTGGTCAGCCGTCTCTGAATGGTCCAATTCCAGGGCCGTGGCCTCTCGCCGGAGGTCTTCAAAGGTCAAGTTTGGATCACGACGAAGCTGCAGTCGCAAGCTCTGGCGGATGTTGATGTTACAGAGCCCCATGAGGAACTGGTCCCGCAACAGGGTGTCTCCACCACCAAGGCCATGGTCGCGCCGTCCTTGTAGCCGGGTGAACAGCTTGCGCATCTGTAACACAAAAGAACGGAGTGATTTTCTGGGCCCTTGCTTACATGTGAAAAACTGGGCCCTCAGAGTGGCCACCGGGGTGTGGTCGCCATAGAGCCCGGCCAAGAAGTCGAACACAGCAGAGTTGTTGCGTTGGTCTTCTGGTGCTGCCTGGACTTCACGTTTGGCCTCGCCCTCGAGAGACCCCAGTACAAACTGTAACCTCTGATGTTCACTCAGCCCCTGCAAGCCGGCCAGGTATTCAGTCTGGGACTTCTATTCTTGCAGACTTAGTTCCGACCCTTTTCCTCCAAACCTCTGTGCCCATGGTGCTCCCATGAAGACAGGCATCACTTTAGGGCGTACTGCGGGTGCCTCGTCATCCGCCATTTTGGAGGGTTACAGTTGCTCAACTCAAAGGAGATCCTGCCGACTACGCCACTTGTCACAGGTGGGGGCGCTGGTGCCTCCACTTAGTCTACTCTTACTCTGAGGAGCAAAACGTATTTCCCACTCCAAAGATTCCAAAACTCTGAGAATCGAGGTATAAAATGTATTAGGTTTATTGGTAATAAAAAAAAGAAAAGGAAGTCCTTGACGTTGATCGCCTCCAGAGGCTCTGGCAGGAGGTAAGGTAGCCTGGTTCAACTGGTGGCCGCTGATACTGGCCTCCTCCAGCAGGGGGAAGGGGGGGGGGTTCCGGAGACTGCTGGAATAGTCCGATTGATTATTCTGCGCACACTGGACGTAATCCTATCGCCCACCCGGGACTGCAGGGTGCTCCAACTAGTGCATGAACGTCAAAATCTGTAAAACAGTGGAACATGGGCACACCACACAACAAACTCACGTGTGCAAGCGTAACACAACTGTGGATAAAACCTCAAACTCAGGTGTATAAATGGGCCGAGCAGTCCGGGCAGCACGTTCCACAAGCTTGACTGTATAGAATTCACGGTACTCAGCTTCGGCAAAAGTCAGTCTCCGTGCGCGCTGTGTTGCAGTCCCTTGCTTCCCCAGTCCTCTCTCTGCTCCCAGTCCTCTCTTCGCTTCCAGTCCTCTCTCCGCTTCCAGTCCTCTCTCCGCTTCCAGTCATCTCTCCGCTTCCAGTTTCAGTTCTCCTTCCAGTCCCCACGCTCCTTGACTGACGGTGATCTGAGTTTAAAAACCCTCCCAATCCCCCGGTTAATTGCGGCCAGCTGGGTGCTTCCCTGCTGCACACCTGCAGCTAGTTGGTTTAATAAGGTACTGAATGTGGTCCCCGTGACACTAGCAGCTGGGTGGAGTGTTCAGACAGGTATCTCCTGATCTTCCGGATGTTGTAGAGTGTGAATCTACACGACCGGGAGACTGCAGCAATGTGGGCCCTGAGGGAGAGCTCATCATCCATGGTAACCCCAAGGTTTCTGGCAGAGGATGAAGGGGTCACCGTCGCAGATCCCAGGGTGATTGACAGATCGTGGGAGATGGAAGGTTTAGACGGGATGATGAGAAGTTCTGTTTTGGCGAGGTTCAGCTGGAGATGGTGCTCGGTCATCCAGGCAGAGATGTCTGTGACGCAGGCCTCAATCCTAGCTGAGATCCCCGGATCAGTCGGGGAGAACGACAGGTACATCTGCGTGTCGTCAGTGTAGCAGTGGTAGGAGAAGCCATGGGAGGTGATAATTGGTCCAAGTGAGGTGGTGTACAGAGAGAAGAGGTGGTGTACAGAGGTCCAAGAACTGAGCCCTGTGGGACGCCATGTAGAGTTGGCGAGGGCCTGACAGTTTGCCTCCCCTGGGGCCAGTATTTCAACACTTGTAATCCAGATCAGAATGATCCGGATAACCAAATCCCCCTGTCGTCAACCACAGATCAACCTGATCCATCATGGTATTTCAAAACTTTGCGGGATTGGATCAGAGTGATCCTGATACCGGCAGATTGGGATGTCCAAATCTGTCACGCCCCCTGGATCACAGAGAGGAAACAAAAAAAAGGAGAAGTTGGCATAACTAATTGTCTCTAAATGTAAGTATAATCTTGGTCAGTGTTAATGCGTCCTAAGATTAGATGAAAGGCAATCATTATATTGAGTTAACAAATTACGTAAATTATCGCAAAGTTGAAAGAAGAGCTCGGCGAAGTCAATTAAAGCCGAGTTCGCGCTAATGCGAGCTAACCCTGCTCCATTGACTTCAGTGTTAAGGAGCTAACAAGTTAGTAAATAGGCTAGCGTCGGTAGGTCGCGGTCCACAGTTCACATTTTAATGCATTTACTCACATGGCATTGTGTGTAGATTTAAAAATGTGTTGTACATATCTTTTTAGGAAACAGTTGTCAACAAAAGGGACAGCCCTAAAACCTTAATATTTGTTTTTCTTTACAGATGTTTGTGGAAAGAGAAGACAGCCAGTTAACACAGACCTGCTCCAAGTGGCATAACCTTTTGAACTTTGGCTATGAAAATTAAGTGTGTACTGAATGCATGTTAATAAATACATTTGACTGATTTTCAGTGGAGGCCTTTATCAGTGGGTGTAATTTAACAAAAAACTGTTAAATTAAATAAGGCATTCATTTTCATGGTGTTTGCTGAAAAAGAAAGGAATGTGCAAAGAAAATAAATATAGATCAAACAGCAGTGAAACTGAGCTATATCTGTATCAAACAAAGAACTTTTGGGAGAAGTTACACTCAGGCTGTTCAAACCGTTACATGTAATCTCCCTCAAATCCACCTCTGAGGTGGGATCAGGGTAATCCTGATTTTTAGGATCAAACTGATCCAGATTTCCCACTAAAGTTTTGAAATACTCAGTCTTTTATCCGGATCAAAGGCAGGATTGGATTCCCAAATCTGAATCTGAATCTTCAGGATCAGATTTGCTTTGAAATACCGTTTTTTAGGATCTGATCAGGATTTAATCCAATCCAGGAGGATTAATCCTGTGGGATCATTTTGAAATACCAGCCCCAGGAGACCTGGTAGGATCTTCCCGACAGGTAGGATGAAATCCACTGGAGTGCAGTGCCAATGATGCCCATCTCAGAAAGTCTGGAGAGCAGGATCTGGTGGTTAACCGTATCAAACGCTGCAGAAAGGTCCAGCAGAATGATACATGATACAAACTCTGGAGATATGTAAAGTTGAATCCTCTGAAGGCTGAGGACATGGGATTATTTTTATTTTGGAGTAGAGATCCGTTAACCATGAATACAGCATCTAGCTTCTGGAAGACAAAGTTTTGCCATTGTTATCTTACCATCACATATACAAAAACTTACCTGGCACAATATAGACAGAGCAAAAGCACAGGCCCGCTATACATGGGGACCGTCACAATAACAAAAGAGACAGAATACCCCCTTAACCCAACATGACTTTTTTGAGATGGTCGTAACGTTATTTTCATTTATTTCCAAGAACTGTTAGGGCGGTGGAGATTAAACTTGATTGAACTTTGCTAATTAGATAGATTACAAACGTGCTTTGGAAAGGGAATTAATTTGCAAGTGAATGGCAGTTAATCAGAGATGGTAAAATGCATGAATAGCAGATGACACAAACCCCTGGGGGTAAACTGTGGTTCATTTGGTACAATTTAGAAATTACACAACTCATTTAAAAAGAACATTTTTATTTTTCTCTGAAATGTATTCAAAAGTACTTACCCATCCCTTGACTTTCAGAAGTGTACAAAGTGAGCACAATCAGTAGAATAAGGCCCTTCTGGTATCACCATTCACTGGCCATCTATAATTTATAAGGCTGCTAGTCCCCAAGTTTATTTTGCCCAAGGTACTGTTTATTTCTGCTTTGTACTTTGTTTAAAGCCAGTTGTTGACAACTTTTGAACATGTCTAACTATCACCGCTAATAATTGCTTAAGGAGATGGAACTTTCGCAAATGTTGGTTCCAGCAGAAAAAATACATTCTCTCACCCTCAACTTCATCTGATGAATTTCCCTCAAACTCTTGACAAAGAATCTTTTGTAAATTCAAAGCAATAGCTGTAAGTGAAATTATGAAAAAGAATGATGTAGTATGCTCTTCAACACTGAGTTTCTTCATGAAACAGGAAATGATCTCTCTCTCTCTATCTCGCTATCTGTCTCCTATTGACCAAAAGGGGGCATGTTTCATGTGCTGTTTCTGTGCTGTGGTGTGATGGAGCTGTAACACAGGAGCCTAAGGCAGTACCTCTGTAGGTCAACACCGCTTCCCTCTCTCTTCACAAGGCAACAGTCACTCAGTGCCAGTCGCCAGTTGATTATTGTCAATTAGATGGGCTGTCACTTTCCCTGGTGGCGGGGGTGGTGGGAGGGGGGTGGCAGCCGGGACCCACCTTGTCCCTTGTGTTTCCTGTCTGGGGTGGACGCAAGTTAAGAGTCTAGCACTGATGGCTGTAAACTGTGGGAATCAATCTGATGGAGAAATAAAATAAAAGAAACGTATGGAAACATATGAGTTTGACAGTGTGATAGCTTCGGCTTCCAAGACAGTTGGATGAGGGAATGTAATTTCTCCCACAAAGAAGTCTCCCCAGGGTTCCTCCATCTTTGTTCAGTCAGTCGCCATTTCTTCCGGGTAAGAGCCTCACTGCAGTCACTGAGCAACAT
Organism: Hypomesus nipponensis; assembly: GCF_054491055.1. Classification (NCBI taxonomy): domain Eukaryota; kingdom Metazoa; phylum Chordata; class Actinopteri; order Osmeriformes; family Osmeridae; genus Hypomesus; species Hypomesus nipponensis. The sequence continues at coordinate 9,990,425 of NC_140374.1, read as the reverse complement.
TAGCAGAGTTTCTCACAGCTTCCATTTGTGTGGATTTAGGGCCTAAATCTTGTACAATAACTTTTATATGAGTGACACAGCTTCATATTAAAAAGTCTTCATGGGTTTATAATTCAAACGCCAGCTTGAAAACGTCTGACGCACACAAAATATTGATATTTACAGTACCATACATATAGTTTGTTTCTGTTCTGGAGTGTTCCAACTGAAAATGGAGGAAGGATCAAGTTTTACAGTATGGGATTGGGAGTACGAGCCCACTATTAAATGGAAAGTTCAAAATAAACAAGAATTTATTGGATGATCATTATTCTCGAGAACATCCTTTTTCTTTCAACAATTATGTTTACACATGCACCAAGACGGTGAGCATTAACTCTTTTCCAACTAGTGTTTATTTATATATTTGCATGCAGGTTTATTTTGCGTTGATCTTTCTTTTACACTCTCAGTGCAAGCCAACAAAGGACTGCATAGCAGGATCCCCTTCACTTAGCAGTGGTTCTACTCAGTGTTGATGTCTAGAGGGGAGCAAACAGTACGTGTGTGAATGTTTGGTATAGAGCCTATTAAATATTCATGTGTATTTCTTTGTGTGTGATGATGTGTCAGGATGTTTGCCAATAAACAGCAATTTTCCTTTTAGGATTCATCCAATATGAAGAGTTGTTGAGTTAGTTCAACTCTTAGAAAAGTGAGTGAAATATGTCCATGGTCTTTGTGAGAGCTGGCAGAATTACAGACTGAACGACAATATATATATATAGGGTTTGAGGTTTAATGATGAAAGCAAGCAATTGTAGTGGGCTTTTGCCAACACCAACACCATAACAATCATATGGTCTTGCAAACTGACTAGGGCAAGCCCCTATCTTGCGTCATGTGGTCTTAGTGGTGAAGGGAGCCCCCCATGTGTCTGGAGGGGCGGCTCTGGGCTCATTCATGGAGGGATTGCCCCTGCCTGGCCCTCCCACCACTATCATCCTGCAGAGCCCCAGGGAACACGTCACCAGGCAGCCAGGACAGCAGGCCTACATGCAGTAATTGCTGTCTTCTCCTAGTATCCATTCAGCACCATTGTGCACAATGATAAAATAAAAAAAACAGATAACCCTACCCTTCCAGGCAAAACAGTGTGGTCCTATGGGACAGGGACATCACCGCCACCCCCCCCCCCCCCATCTGTGTTATCTGATCTCAGACAGGAGGTCCTGAGACAAACACTTACACTCCACCATGTACATGGAATACACAATAGCAAATAGAATTTCAAGAATGCGTAGCATTGAAAACTGGATTCCTTAAAAAGAAATCCCTATTCACTGAAATGTAACCCCTATCTATTTACATGCACAATTTAACATTGTATACACATACACAGCCATTGTGTCACAGGGTGTAATGAAAACAATGTTAAAATTTGACTTCAGTGAATTTGACTTCAGTGAAGAGTTAACGTCCTTGGACAAACAGCACATAAACAGGCACCAATGATAGACTATTATCACTTGAGTTAATGGCTTTGTTAATTGGAAGACATGAAGTAAACTACTGTTCCCATTTAATATGTCACATGGTGGCATGCTTGGCATTGTTATTTGAAGTTGCTATGGCTTTCAGCAGACACCTATGCTCTACAACACAGCAGTGAAGCAGGCATGGATTAATTAAACATTTACATACAAAAACCCAACAATCTATTGTACCCCATAATTTATGACATCAATATGCACTTTAATCAGTAGAGACGAGAGTATATGTTAGCCAACTCCATCCTAATTGGCACCATGCTGCTTTAGAGACCTTCTGTTTTGGTGGGTTGAAGAAGACAATACACTTGTAATTCACTCTGGTTGTTTATAAAAGGGACGTGAGTCACAAATTGAACCTAAGAGAGGTACAGAATGTTCCCTGTGCATCAGAGAACACATTTGAATGTGAAACAGGGGCTCAGGCATCTACACCTACACTACTTCTCTATTTCCTTTCATCTCCGATATTACACACAGACCGGTGTAGCCTAAACACTGATCCGTAAGCACCATTATTCTCCTCTCCCCTGCCTCTTTCCCTCACAGCCCTGCTTTCCCCTCACACTGGCCCATTCCACCACTGGGACTCACAGACATGCCTCAGACGAACAAGTGAAGGCACCTCTTCTAAAGGAATTCTTTCTTATTTTTCAGAAATCCCTGGAGGGTAATGTGGAAAGTACGCACTTTTATTGTTTTCCAATAATTTTTACATTTGTGAGTGCAAAGTGGGATTTGGGCCCAAAGGCAGCGACATGCATTTCCATCTTTCATCTATCCTCTGACTTAAAATGTACTGGCAGGAATGGAAAAGGGAAGCTATCTATCACCTTTGTGTTCCACTTTTTATGTGTTTTAATCCTAATTGATGTAATTGACACAATCATGGGTTTACCATAATATGTACTCTTACTGTTGTCTCAAAGAAGAAAAGTTATTTTTTTTATGAATGTGCCCTAGAAACTCTTCCTCTCTGCCTGTCTCTCTTTCTTGACCTAACAGACACACACAGGAAAATATTTCTTTATATTTGCTAACTATTGGCCTAGGGTGGGACACGCACTATCTCCTGGAGGGCAGTGTGTATCAACAGCAGTTTCTGTCCCTTAGACATGTGCAGTGGGTAAACAACATGTTTAAGCCTAAAACAATGTGTGTCCCTGATGACTGCAATTATTTATGAAATCAAACACAACCCGGAAGGCTATCAAGTAGGACAGCTCTCCAGATCTCTGTACACATCACTATTTATCCCACAGTTTCAGTTTCTGCCTGCATGTGGTGGGATTTTACCTGTCCAGGTCACAAGACAAGGGAAAACTCTGAGTCTTAATAACAGTTCATTGATTGTACCAGTGCTAAAAATTGCCAATATTATTCACAATATTATTCCCAACTTCCTATTAAACCTGTGAGAGCACCAGGTAATTTTATGTAAAGCATAGTGCTGCTATATATTTGCAACGTGTATGTTTTAGGGCTGTGAAATGATCAAAAAAATTTAATCAAATTAATCACAAGTTTCTGTGGATTAATCATGTTTAATAGGCTAATAGGCTATTACCAATTTTCCGAATTTTTGTTATTAGTGTGCGTCTTTGATTTTGCGGTAGGCCTACCTTGATGCACAAGTCACCCGTTGCCACTCGCAAAACTTTGGTGAACCCCTCGTCCTCTACAATATCAATCGGTCTACAGCTTTTTGCAATATATTTGGCAACTGTGCTAGTCACCTTGTCACAGGCAGACTTAGTGAGGGCCCTACGCTGTTCAATGAGGATGGTTTGGCGCATTCTACTTGAACTCCCCTCTCCGACCAACGCATGCTTCGCGTTGAGGTGGTTTAGATTACTTTAGGCTGGTATTGCTTCGGTGAAACGATAACATTCAGTCATTTAGCAGACGCTCTTATGCAGAGCGATAACGTCTTCCCAGATTGTGCATATCACTATTATATTTTATTGGATGTTCCATCTTAGTTTTTTTGGAACACGAACTTCTCATCCAGAAGTTGCAGATTGGGTGGAATAGTGGTATATTATTAATGCGTTAAACAAAAATAACGAATTAATCCTGTAATTTAATCATAACGCGTTAACGCGTTATTTTTCACAGCCGTAGTGTGTTTTTTTCTTCTTCTACCTGAGTTGTCTTAGGAGATTGTTTCCTCATGGGCTTGTGGAGGAAGCTGGAGCTAAATTATTCAAACTGAGGGACTATTGGCCCCGGACTGGAGCTACACAACTCAGGGAGTAAAATGTCAGTTTCACTCCAGTATGCAGGCTCTGAGGGTATTAGCCTGCAGTTAGCAGCTGCTACAGATGGTGTTCTCACTTTGTTGCCTAGTTCTTCAACACAGTGCCCGTGAAAAGGCAACTAACACAGCCACACAATCCACACTGAGAAATTCATCTAATTTTCGAAATAAGGCTATGGTAGAGCATTCATTACCAGGTGTTCCCTTGACTTGAAAAAAATACAATTTTGCACTGGACATCAGATGAATGATCTCTTCCAACCTCAAACTCAGATCATTAGTTAGGTTGGTCCCAGGTGCTGATTACTGAAAACCTTTCCAATCTTTCATGAGGTCACTAACCATTGTTGCGGCCATTGGTTTCTGTCTTCCATACATGATTTCTGAGTATAATTGTGCATGTTGTAGTTGCAACAATAACTGTCAGGGAACATCTTCATTTCAGGTCGAAACAGTACCCATTGCATTGTTTTTATTAACATAAACAAGACCATCAATCGAACAGAGATTCACTTTTGCAGGTGTGTTTACGGAACTATAACAAGCTTCATAATTACCATCACAAAACTGCCATTCCGAACAATAGTCCTTTCCCACAATGCATGGCACTAACAACGCAGAGATGCCAACCCCATAAATCATGGGCAGAAGATAAATATGGGAGGATGACTAAATTAAATGGTACTTAGCCTTGTGAGGTGCACTGTAATACATCTAAGGAAAAAGCTTGAAAGAGCAGCAAGCTTTACATCTATGCCTCTTCCTCTCTCATCCCCTCTCCTCCATCTACTCCCTTCTCCTCCTTCACCTCCTCTCTCCTGCTCCTTCATCCCTATGCCACTACCCAAGGGGGTCACAGCTCTGAGGTCATGCAGACTACTGGGTACATATACACGTTTAAAATCCTGTTATGGACCATAAAACAGATCCTTCATCATTCAGCAGCTTGTACTAGCTTATCTATTGCATGCACAAAGACACAGACAGCTACTCCTGCATGTGAATTAAAAAAATGGTCTGTTTCTGTGAGTGGTCCCTTGAGATCTTGTCACATAACACCTTAATTATGATTAATTATATGCATACATATGCAGATTAACTCCTCAAGGTTTACATTTGAAACAACCTTTTAATTATGAAACATTAGCAGTAAAGCTAAATACTTTTATTTACCTCAAAATAACTCAAATGTATTTCCCATTTTGGTTATAGTTTTGTTCAATTATCTGTTGACATTCTTGGCCTCATGTTTCAAAGACTAGAAACTTAAAGATTGATGTTCAATTCATGCTCATAGCCCCAAGCCAGGCTTTCTCGACGAGAACCTCCTTTGCATAGCGGTAGCTCTGCCTCTCTGGGCCAGATTGTAATAGATGCTGTTTATGGTGCTGCTTTGACAAGTGCGAAGGGCAGGCGGAGAAAACATTGTATCGCTGGCTTATCTCCTTACTGACTGTACATGTTGCACCCCATATTGGAGTGTTGAAGCTCACAGAGGGAAAACAAGGGATTTCACCATTGTGTTACAGAAATACCTTTGTTTGTGAAACATTAATAAATGCAGCGTAATACACTAATAGCACAAATATTCTTTAGTCTTCACATTAGTTTAGAAACAGGGGTGAACAGTTCTGAGGGTCTATTACCATCCATGTCAGTTCATTAGAAGACTGTAAAAAAAAGTTGTGATGATTTTTATGTTCCCCTCATGACAGAAGCAGAAGTACATTATTAAAATGTGCTCTTGAGCTGTACAGATCCTCTCTAGAGTGATCTACAGAACAATGTGCCTTTGAAATGTTCTCTCTACTGTGACTGCCCCGTCCTTCTGCAAAAGTGTTGCCTATGCTTTATAGCCAACAATAAAACATTTTACTGCTAAATAAATTGGGATCCTATTGAAATGCTGGTGCTATATATGTCATTGAAGACACACAGTTATTTTTCAGAGATGCTGAGGCATCATTTATCATCATCTGAGTGGTTTGGCTGGGTCTGCAACACATCATTGGCTTCTCTTGCTTAGTTAGATTGTGAAGGTCAGAGTTCCCTAGCCTTTTATGGCTGTTTAACTTTGGAGAATTATCACATTTACAGGACTGGCCTGATTTATACTACCTAGTTTCTGCTCTGGCCAGCCCCAGCCCCACCTACTGTCTTGTTACTTCCCCATCTTAAGCTCCAGCCTGAGAAATTAGGAAATATTGAGGATCATAGGGCAAAAGCTCAATTTTTACAGATTACAACTTTTTAAAGTATGCAAATTTTCTAAGGATTTCTGATTTATTTCACCAAACCCTTTACATGCCCCCACGGCAAGGATACTTTTTTATTTCCTGTTGTCAGTTGACGCCATGTTAATTAGAGGCTGTACTCTAACAGCGTAGGCTTGTGTAGTTAGCAGATTGGGACTGCAGCGTGCAGGACACCACTCTGACATCCATACACACTTGATGAAGGGTCAGAGAGATCCAGATTAGCTCGCACATTATGAAGGGACCTAACCTTCTTAGTGGCATCTCTATTTGTGCCCACTGCCCCTCTGCTTTCCAATAGAGACATCTATAGCCATTTTAAATGATAAGGTATGTAACATTAGTTTTAGGACTGTTTGATATAATTCTTCCAAGGTCAATTCCAAGTAATTCAAACCCGAGGCATAACTTATTTATAGAAATATTCAATTGATATCATACCAGCAATGTCTACTATTTTAAAACACCTGCTACAAAATCTCTTTGTCAGTAAAATCAACACAATCTGCATAATTTACTTTACTTACTTAGATTCCATGTTTAGCCTTAGCTCAAAGTAAAGAAGTTTGTTTTCTAATGTTTGTGCCTATTAGCCACAAATTAATGAATCTTCAGAAGCTAATTAGGCCACAAGCTATATTAACATACATCCCAGAATCCAAGGAAGCAGAATTATATTCACTAACATAATGTGAATAAAAAACAACACATTTTGTTGCAGAGGTGGCACCAACAGTAAAGCCCGAGATGATGAAGTAATGTATTCAAAGACAGTTCACAATGTAATTGTTGGGGCCTTTGAAGGTATCGGTTCAGGTTTCTATTTCCATCCACTAGGAGGGGATGTTCTTCACTGTTGTGGTGATGAGGAGCAGGGAGATTTGCTGTTCTGCGGCAAGTACACTGATGCTCTTCAAAACATCTTCTCAGACGTAATCTCCAAGATAGCCTACATTCCATCACGTAGTCCCACAGGCTTTCCCTATTTGATGTGAATACTCATTTGGCATCTAGAAACCATCAAATATTTTCGACACTATTAATTTTCAAAGAGGTCCTCACACTGAAGTGTTTGCCTCAAAAACATTCACCTCTTGCTCTTTTTCCTTTCAGAGCACTCCATCAATCATAATGATGCCGTAAAAAGTTCAGTTCCCTCATTTGAGATTGTTTGTTTTGTTGTTTGTCAACATGACGGAAGAGATGTGCTTTTCTAAAGGCCTATGTTAAAGAGGCATCCTGAAGAAGAATACACACAGAGTTGCCATGGATCCCATTGATGTGTTAATGTATTAATTTAAATATTTTTAAGAGGATCAGCACAGATTACGCCAAAGTTTGACAGCGATAATTTGATGGCCTGTGTAACAGCTTTGTTGGCAAAGACGATCATTCATGGCATGTCAAACAACCTGAACAATCACCAGACATAATCAAGTTTACTCTGAGAAATAGAACCAAGTGAATGGTTTTACCATTATCTACCCTTTGAGTTTTGTCATTAGACCAAATAAGAGATGGACATCACTCAATATGGCATTATGATTCTTTGTCGTGAAACAAGCGGTGGAGCATAGCTATCTTAAAGTCACACAGTTAAACTAACAATTATACATTACTGCAAACAAAGGTTGCTGAATACAGTAACAACTCATCATATTAAGTTGAAAACCAATACCTTTGAAAAAGGTTTACACATCCAAACGTAGTTCCTATTACTACAAAAGTTACAAACAGCTTCAGTAGCACAGTTGACATATTTTCTCTTTATCTTGCATTATACATAAACACACCATGAAGACCCCCCAGTATTTAGGACAACGGAGGAGAGCTTAAATATTTATGCCTACGCCTCTGGAGGCCCTCTGTTAGCTGTAAAATGTTTTACTTTCTGGGTCTGTCACTCTGCCCCAGCTCCCATTACCAATAAGGGTGACAGGGACCTCTGGGTCAAACATTTTGAGGCGACAAAAGGCCCTGATGAAATCACTCAGTGAGACCCAAATTACTTCTGTGTCATTGCTGAAGAATATTTCCCCCCTGAAAGCTTTCCTCCCTCTGTTAACGACCTAACCCTTTCCACTGCATGTGGAAATGATTGTTTGTATACTACACTGGGGGATGGCAATGGGGAGAAGTTCATGAACAATGTTGCTGGCAATGTTAGTCCCTCTGAGCAGTAGAATCCCCTCCCCCTTTTTTGTTGTGCTTTGTGGGAAAAGTTGATAAAAAATGGTTGTAAGTGAAGACGGGGTGTTGGGAATGAACATGTTGGGGTGGAGCAGAGAGACAGGAAATCCAAATATACAAGATCTCAAAGAGAAGTGTGGAAAACATGAACAGAAACTCAAAATGAACTGTTTAAGAAGGAAAATAACTGGGAAGTATATTGTTAGAAACTACACCTCTAACATAGATACATTTTAAAGGTTTTGGTAAACTTAGCTTGCAAATTAGCTTTTCATTTTTATTTTTTTCAAGACACTTTCTTGTGATGTTCTTTTTTCCTTGGTAATCTATCTGACAAGAAATAACACCAAAACATTTTCTTTACCACAATGTCATTATTAAGTTCTCATAGTATCAATTAGGGGTATAACAATATATCGTGGAACAATATATTGCAATACAAAAAATTTACAATATGTATTGTAGAGTTATGGCAATATTTTTACAATATGACATCCGTTTGATCCTTTTGGTTGAGCTACCAGCATGCAACCTACTCTGCACCTGCACCATGAGTGCATTCATTGCATTCTCAGAAATCGCTTGATCTGAGTGAACTAAATTGTATGTATAACAAAGAAAAGTATTGAGAATGTAAATTTTTGGGGAAAACATCTGTTAATAGAATTTATTTTATAAAAAATGTTCAAAATATTGTGATGCATGATACGTATTGTATTGTTCACACAGTATTGTGATACGTATCAAATTGTGAGCTGAGTGTATGGTTACACCCCTAGTATCAATACAGTTGGATGCTGAAATAATTCATTTCTTCATGGTCAGAATAGCAGTTACCCAATCAACGCTTGAATTGTTTACTTTTGTTATGAACTCCAACACTTGACGTGACCTAATGTAAGCTTTGAGTTGTTTGGACATGTATCAACATGGATTTTATCCTGAAAGACAAGATTGACAGTGCAAGCAAGCTTTACAGAGCAGTAGAGTAATGTTAAGACTGGCACAATTGAATGAGCTGCAAACAGTCTAAAGAAAGGCCTCTAAAGGATTGAACAGGGAGGGAGACTTCAAATCCCCTCTCAATCCTAAATGGGTGGTCCTTTTACTGTGGGGTAACTGTGCAGTCGCCAGGCATTTGCACAGAGATTTAGAGGCCTGGCTCTCCAGACTGAACATTCACCAATCTGTGCCATACATCCACGGAATTAGATTCATGCTACACTGACTTTATTTAAGCTGGGAGTGTTGGCAGTGGCAGTATGACAGCCAGTATATGGGCCTTTCTCTGGATTAAAGGATGATTCAGGAGAGGAAGGGAGAATGGCTTCAGAAAGAATTCAGCCGGGGAGAAAGAAATCCATGGTTAATATGGAAAAAGTAACTGAGTGCTGGCAGTTCGCCAAAGTATATTGAACATTGTAAAACATTTTGAGAAGATTGACAGAAAAGGATTCTTATATGAAAAATGGCATTAAATGCATTTCTCAGAAGAAAAAAAACAGGAACAGATAAAAATGTACTAACTTGACAATTTTAATTACATCAAAAGAACAGAAAAAAGTATATCTTGCAAGAAAATGTACAATATTAAAACTACTTGTAAGTATGAATCTCAGTTTCACAAGAAATTACATAAGCCATTAAGTTCTGCTACTTTTCAAGTTTTCCAGCCCTTCAATAGCAACACACTAGCAGGCCTGAGAGTGAAAAGGAAACCACCTACCAGCCAAGCACTGGAGCACTGTTTGGCCCCACTAGTCACTTATATCAATGATTTCAAAGCGGCCTCTAATTTAAAGCTACAAACATGCCTTTTGAATGCAAACTAACACAATTAAAAGTGTTTCATGAGTGTATTAGAGGAATAAGTTGTGAATCAGCACTTTGAATACACAAGGCTCTGTTTTCATCCCAAACCCTTTCACTCATTCAGGAGAGACGCATAGTGGTCTTTTGAAGTCAGACGGTTTCCTTTCTCATTCTTTGACTAAGGAAAGAAGATTGAGTCAGGCTAATCTGCTCCTTGTACATTTGAATGTGTTCTGCAGGGAGCTCATCCTCACTGCCTGATAAAAGCCCAGGTGCATGAACAGTGGCCGTGCCTAACTTGTTCTCAGTGGGGGCTGTAAATCATGGGGGCAGCCAGCCCTTTGACGATGCATGCCTACTCTCCCGGCTGATTTGTGGCTACTAGGGCAAGTCCCTTGCTACTAGGGCAAGTTCCTTGCATCTTTGCAGGCCTATCCGACCAATGAAAGGAGGTGTAGAGGGAGGGAGGCTTCCCAAAGCAATGCTAGCCTACATGCTCAAGTGCTCTCCATCAAGTCACACAACACACTCCATGTAGTAACAAGCAAGGCAGCAGTCAAAGGTCAAGTGAGAAGAGACATTTGTATTGAACTTTGCACTTTGTACACTTTGCATACTTGCGAAAAATCATATACTACACATTTGAATGTGTGCTTTTGTGGATGTACACATACATATTTGCACACACCTTTACAGATTCCTACTTGAAGCGCTAATTATGTCTTTGGAAAATAAGGCTTTTAATTCATTCATTTCTTTAGGGCCTAGGACACATGTCAGTCTTTCTGCTCTAATCAAGACACAATCTTGTGAAATAGGTTTGAGGGGAGTTCTTCATCCTACTGATATCAATAAACATAAATTCAAGATAAAAAAATCATAGTTTTTTTAATGTATTTAATATCTCAACTTTTTGGTCAGACCAGTATATTCAATATTAAATAAAAGGTAAGTGATATTGCACAGTTAATTATCTGTTCTCTAGCCTCCAGTGCCTTTTTCCTCAATCTTTCCTTTCCCCTTCCGTTAATTTGTCCACTAGAGTAGCATTTAATGAAGCCATATAAAATACATTAGCAGACCCATGCACGGCCCCATTGAGGTGGGCAGAGCAGGGCCCTGTGGAGTTTACTGCAACACACATCTGCATTCCTTTGTTAGTTATTTAGATGCTTATTTACACTTGTTGTCAGAGGCTGACTGAAGCACAGTAGTGATTTCCTCCCTGGGTTGGATGACAATTAGCAATGGGGAGCAGCGAGCCATTCAGCCTAGCCAAGCCCAGTCCAGTCTTGGGAGCTTAACACCAAAGACTCATTCTCTCCTCCCCACACCCACTCCTCTCCTCCAGCTCGGCAGCCTCACACCCTCCCCTGCCAACCAGTCTGTGCACCTGTGAGGAGTTTGGCTGAACCAGAGACCTATGTATTACAGCTACTGTTTATGAAGGGAGATACCTGGTTTCATGTTTGATAACAATATGAAACAAGCCACTATATGGTTTAGAAATGTGACAATAGCAATTATCTTAATGTCTCTGCTTGCAAGTAAACTGCATTACATAGTTATGCAACACTACATGTACAGTGATATTAAATTTGATAGTAAAGCATGTGCTATTCAGGTATGAGGGCTGGTTATATTTTAAGCTTAATCAAAAAAGCTGCACAGAAAGCGAACACAGCTAAATATTTCAAAGTGAGTGCTTAATTGCCAGTTCTTTACACCCTTTGCCATCTCTTTCCTGGAGTTGCATCATTTGCCTTTGTAAATTAATGTAATTACCTCAAATATTTTCACGAGAGAGAATTGTCGCTAAAAAAATAAAACTGTGCTGCACATTACTTTGCTCATCGAAGAGATTTTTGTATCCCTTTTGGTCTTGTATCAGACAGAACCACAATAGCACCACCTTGGAGAAGGGTAAACACCTCACCAGAGTGGATGCCTGGACACAACTTGCCACGAGCACTCAATCTCTAAAGTGAGAAACGCTTCCTGTAGTCCAATACAATTTGATGTTGTAGAATAACAGTCCTTCAGCAGCAGCATTATGATGTTAGTGCTGAACATTGTTATAATCTTTTGATTTCAAGAACAACTAATCAGTGGAAGATGAACTAATTGTAGCTCAAGGTGCCACTGAACCTTGAGTCTTGATATGTTAAAGGTTTATTTCATCATTAAACTGAGAGGGTGATGTCCCAAGAGCGTTAGCATCTGACAATAACCCGGCTCTATGCAAACAAAGTCAGAGTTGCTTGTTTATGATGGGAAATAATGAAAAACCGTCACAGGAAGACTTCAAAAGCTGACGTACGTCTTGGAGAATGTTGTCATCTGCAAGGTTGTAAAAACCCACTGACCTACTGAAGCACTCGATGAGGTGACTTCCTGGGAGGACCAACATCATGGTCTGAGGGTTCGGCAGCTGTGTGCTGCATGCTTCTGATCCGGGGTGCTATTGACTTCTTGAGATTTGAATTAATTACTTGCTTCAAGAGAGAAACTGGATTGCAGTGGAACCCCCTAAGAAGTTTCCTCATTCTTGGGAAACTGCCCCATGGACTTGCATATGGTTTCACTGAGATGTGCTTCCCATAGAGAACAATTACACAGGGGACTTTGGTGCTGGCACAAACCTGGCACACACAGTTTCCATTCTCAACCATTCAAAACAGCCATGGGGGAGGTTTGTGACTTAACATAAATTAGACCACCAGGGAATGAGCTGATCTGACGAAGAGGGCAACACTGCAGATAAACGCACCTTGCGGAAACTTTCTACACTCAAAAATGTGGAAAACCTTACATTTAGGAAGGACTACATTGAAACCATTTTGACAATACATTATTTGGTTGATTAATATATAATTCAGTGTGTCACCTGATTTGTTGCTGCCAGACCAAGATGGGCCACAAAAATTAAAACATTTGTTGAGAGCTGGTGATGGCTCTGAAGGAGGGTTAAAACTGTCCTTGTTTGTATTCTGTTTGTTTTTAAGTGACTGAGCCTTTGTGTTTAGAATAAGTCTGATGAGTGCCAGTAGCCTGTTTCTCAAGGGAAGCGTACACTTCAGCTGTGATTAACCATCCAGGAACACAGAGGGTACCAGTAGCTGCTAATTAACCCCACATTGTGTTCAATAACAAAGAGACAAAAGAACAAAGTGGAATCTCAATTCAAGAGATTATCACAATGAACGAAGTACTGGATCATGCTCTTAATGAGGATTTTCACATTGACCGCGACAACATGAGATTAGATCAAAGACAGATGAGGTTACATTATCGAAACAATGAGGCCTTGTTATGCAATGACTAGCTGCCATCTGTACCTCCCAGAATCTCAGTCCAGAAAACTATCCACTCCTCTTGAGCAGTTCAGGTTATCTACATAATACAGTAAATATATCTAATTAATTATTTTATTATTATTATTTCAGTCAGTAGTATGGACTAGCCACTCAAAAGTACTAAACTCCAACTACACAGTAATTTTATTGGGAGATCTTTACTGCAGCTTTGTTCACTGGAGAGGAGGTAGCATCCTTCCTCAAAGAGATAGAGACAAAGAGGAAACAGGCTGTCTGCTCTTTGCTGGTCATTGTGGATTCTGCTTCCATTCCTCTAGCTGAATGACAATTACTGCTGACTTCCTAACCAGCATGTAGGCCAAGCTGACTGAGGGTGCCCTGACCCTGCTCTACCCAGAGGGGAGAGACAGGAGCTGTCAGAGCTCACACCTCTCCCTGGTCCCTGGGGATTGGTTTTCCAGCTGCTGCCCCAAGGGGCCCACTGCACACTCCAGCTAAACCTGCTAATCAGCTCCATCTCATCTCTGTGTGGATGTGGCCCTCAGCAGACACAGGGCCTTCTCTCACCTCTGCTACTAAGCTCACCTTTGAAGTGCTGTGCAAGTGTTAGTTTATGATTGTGGAGAGTCAATTCCCTCCAAGAGGTGATAAATGAGCTTGCTGTCCCACATTTAAGGGGGGAAATAGCAGGGTGCTAAAATCAAAACAGAGTCTGTTACAATTCTAACATATTTAACACCTAACAGCTAAAACTCTTGACAGAAAAACATCCCAGTGTCAAATCTAGTAAGTGCCTTCATTAACGAGAGTTGTTAATTTTAACTTGGTCAGTTATTTGGTCCTGTATCAGTGATGCCTCTGAATGTATTGCCTAATCCTTACGGTCGTCGTTCAATGTAAAAAACAAAAAAACAAAGATGATCAACAACATTATCCGCTATGAATATAGACCACTTGCCAAAGGCATACAAGATTAGATGTTACACATTAAAACATTAAATTATGTATAAAAATTCACATTTTTAGAATAGATTTATGTTAAACAATTGTATGATTATTAATATATGCACACATAATGATCATAAAATGTGGTCCAAACTGGATAAATAATACTTTTCTAAAATGGAATAGATAAAAAGAGTGAAAGCTGGTTGTGAGTGGTGGATTGTGGTATTGGGTGGAGATGGATTAGGACAGCAGCAGTTTGATGGATGGCAGAAGCTCCACTTAACTTTGACTGAGCATTGTCTCAACCTGCTCTACATAGCATTCACACTCAATTGGAGCCAAGACAGGGACTCCAGAAATTTAAAACCAACATTCAGTTTCACATATTAAGTTTCACCACGTTTTTTGACCTAACATTGACTAAAATGAAAGAGGAAGCCATATTGTGTATGACTAATGTCTTCTGTCATCACTTTCCAGTGGCAATACACATCCTTATCTTGAATAACAGTTAGAGACCATCAGATATTCCCCATTGGGGTAACGAAGGGGACATCACTATTAACAAAAAAATATGAATTATATTTTACCAAATACGTATGAACATATTAAGGCTTTCAGCTAAAGTATTTTCAGATCAACTAATGTTTGTAAATCACTAATAGTTGATAATTCTATAGATGAATGTGGTATTTGTAAATGAAGAGTCAGCAATCTTGAAGATTTGTCAATTCACGATGTCCCCCCCCCCCCCCCCCCCCCCCCCCCCCCCAAGAGAGGCTGTGTCCTGAAAAAAACATAGCTGCTGTTTAATGCTCCTCAGTGAAACTTTGCTCCTGCCACCCACTGACATAATTTGTTTCACAGTCACCGCCCGGCAGCATGAATCAGATGTTGACACTCTAATTTCATGCACACATGGGTGTTTGGCGAAGTTGTTCTCATATGCCTCCACATTCCTACTCAAAATCAGCTGCCCACTACCTGCCTCCTGCCCTAAGCCTCAGACATGTAGGGACTGACCTGCTGCCAAGACCTGGAACAAACATGCTACCACAACACCATGACATCACACTGACACCACTGTGTACGTAAGACTAGATGCACACAGACCTTAGCATAAGTGAAAAGTTCCTTACAAAAAAAACTGGGATTGCTGTTTTTCCATATAATATAACTTCCTTATCCATCAATTGAAATCAACTGAGAAGCCTTTAAAATACCAGTCAGAAGTCAAAATCATTGGATCAGACAAGGTAGTCTGCATATGATAGAGCACTATCATCAGAAAATATGTATTTTTGCTTGTTGTTTTATCAAAACTATAGGTAGTTTGCAATTCTGATAAAAAACATAGCCACGAGCAATATTGTAAACACTTCAAAGGCATGTCAACCTAGTCTATAATGAGTCATATTTGCAGAAAAAACTTCACGCAACTTTTGCTTGGCGATAGCAACGGACGATTTACCGGCCATAGTTTTGACAGACCGTTATATCTAAGCTGGGAAAATGTCTGGTAATGGCCTAATTCTGTCAAAGGTTGGTGTCCAGAAAACGTTGAGACCATCTGTTCTATTTGTAAAAAAATAATTTTCTAAAGAACTTACAAACACATACACACACATTTATGTGGAAGCCTTTCCATGTCAAAAATGTGACAACATTCATCGAGTATAAATCCACAAGATCATAGACAAACATATCCAGTCACAATTGTTTGGGAAAAGCAAGATAGCATCAGATAGGCTATTTTGTTTTATTAAACACTTCCCTTTACTTTGATAAATAATCAAACAATAAACCCTTATAAATAATGACACATGTGCATTTCAGTTTCCTACTTAAGATTAAGTTGAGTTTATTACTGAGACCGGTGCCTGCATGTATTAAGGAAATCATAAATTATGCATGCTAATTACCTTGGGCCACTTTAATTAATTATTTTAATTAAACTACAACACTGAAATTTTGCATGTGGTCTATATTTCATCCCTGCCTACCATTACTTTCTTCTCTTGTCTAAGGAGAACATAATGGAAAGAACAAGAACAACACAATCACTCTTTCAGTAAAGAATGGAAGTCATATTGGTAGCCGAAGGACGAAAAAGAACATATATGGCAGCATTAAATTCGTTGCATTCTCAAAGCTTCTCTCCTTTACAAGATGGATGTAGACCCCTTACAGAATGAAATGTTCACCCAACTGCCGATCGGGCCATAACACTACTGTATATTGACAGCAGCAGCTTAAATAGGCTACATACCTTGACGCAGTTTATGTTGAAGTGTACACGTGTGAATCGATACTACACCATCGAAAATGTTGAAACAAGTTTGTGCAACCTGTAAAGCACTTTATGATTGGGGTCGCAGACAGGTCTACACATACTAAGTAGGCTAACATGAGTAAATAAATAAATAAATAATGTTAAATAATGGAAACCTATCTATCTCACGTAAATGCCTGCAACTGTAATGTCCGGCCTATATATTAGTAAAGTAATAATTCAATATAAAAAAGTGTTATTGTCGCAGTCCCTTTCCTAATACGACATTTATAAGTTAACCGTTGACTAACTAAAGACAGAGTTGATCCTATCGTTGTCAAAAAACATGACTATAAAACCAGATTACTAGAAAACACAAGGTTTTACCGATGTGTGTTCATGCTGCATAATAGGCTATTAAAACATGATCAAATTGAAACTAATGAGTAGCCAACTTAGTACACTATATAGGTTAATACAACGCTGCACAGACCTTCACGTCGACCATTTCCAAACCTAAACAGGTAGGGACATTTCAGAATAGGCTCATTTGATTATGATTGAAAGAATGTGCTAATTTCTTATTTTGCGGTGTTGATTTAAACACTATCATTTCATTACCTAGAGTAAACATTAATGTAGGTTCAAACTATAGAAACACTGAAAAAATAGCACTGTTGTGCAAACAGTCTGGGGGAGGGGTGGATTTAAATTCCAAAGGAGTCTCGGAGCTCGTTTCCTAGTTCCCCAGTCAGCAATGTGTTTGTGAAAAGTCTTTTTGTCTCGTTTGAAGAAAAAAAGGCTAAATCTACAATGGTGGCAAAGTCTAAGTTTGTAATTCTTTGCACTTTCTATTGAGCTGAATGAGAGAGAATGAAGTGGCCTGAGACACCCAATTGCATAAAGTGACAGAATTCACATTAAAGTGACGAAATTGCATAAAGTGACGGTTGTTCACAATGTGCGCTTCATGTTTTGGCTACCCGCAATGTTTTTGGGGCTATCTTGTTGTTATTAACAGTGACCTATGCACTTAGTAAAGCTCTCTCTTGGAAGTCGCTTATTTGGATAAAAGCGTCTGCTAAATGAAAACATGTAAACGTAAATTATAATGTAGTCTATTTGTTTAATACCCCGAGATGGGCTGTTGCTTTGAGGAGGTAGACAATGCTCTATCCAACAAATGTTAAATAACGTGCTAATTTTTTCCAAAAGCTAGAACTTAAGTAAATGTTACGAAAAAAAGATGGACAAGCTATTTACTCTTAATGACCAAAAAGTACACTATTACACTTACAATTGTGGCAGATTAATGAGAACTTTCAGAACTTTTCATGTTCATTTGTTCTCTACCGTTTTAAGTGATTTTGTGTAGGCCTATGCTGCATGCTTTATTGTAAGGTTGAGTGTTAGGCTATATTCAGCAACCACTTTGTTTCTTATGGCCTAAATATTACTATATTTCAGTGTCATTTATACCAACTAGATGTGTAAATTGTGAGTGTTAGCTTTTCTAAATGTGTATTGTTGGGCTTAATTGTGTGTATAGCTTGATGAATGAGTCCAGTTGTCTGCGCTGTGACCATGGCGTAGCAACTCCATGCATTCTAATCGAGCGCGTGATTCATCCATTTCTGGACCCTTTTTGAACGCTTCTGCACGGGAGCTAGGACATATGCACTACACGAGAGCTCCAATCCCTTGAATCCTCAAAATCCTTTTAATGAGGCATTCTTGGGTTGAAGCAACTATGGTGTGATAACTGTGCTTGGATTAGAATTGTAATACTAGGCATCTGACAACAACAAATAATAGGCCTACTTGACAACTTATAATAAAATGCAGATAAAATCATCACCTTAATGACACGTCTGAAACGTTCATTCAAAATACACCAAACAGCATGACTGTGTTTACACCCTTTTTAATGTGAAAATATCTCGATGACCCAGTTTTAATTCGATGCATTCTATTTGCACACTTTTCAAAAGCACGCATGCTGCCAGAGTAAAACAGTTCAAGGATAAGCATGCTTTCCCTAAACAGAAAAGTACAAATAAACAGCATTTGATACAGGGTCACCACAGATTTTAAATTAAATGTCTCACAAAACATTTCACGCAAAATAAACAACTAAAACATCAAACTAAAAAGTGCATTTTACAATATTTGAATTGAACTTATTTTCAGTATTCACATATTAATTTTGAAATTCAAAGACGCCTTACAATTTATTTCATTTTTTTTTACCGTGGACAATGTTTCATAATTCTATCCTGAATTCCTATACGTATAGGCCTATTTGGTATACCAACTTCCACAACCTTAATGAACAATTGGAATTCCATTTGTAAAAAGAAAACTAGTTGTATGAAACCATTTTAAGTTTGTGTACGCGTTGACTTGTTTCTGCCTTTTACGGGCAGTACAATCATATCATTGTATATCACACTTACAAAATAATGAAAATGCCTTTTCCCTGTTACGCCCAAGTAGGCAAAGCATTATTGTTGTTTTGCATATGTTTGTTTCTTTTGGTACGGGGACTTCTACACATTATATTTTATGCAACTCGACTCGATTCCATTGCAAAGCACATATTTTGACATTGAACTGAACATTGAAAACAACCATAATTTATAAATTGAAGAGCAAGATTTCACAATATCTGATCTGGACCCATGTTATAAGACATTTATCCTTAAACGCAAAACTTTACACAAAATTGAATTTACAACATTGACATTGCTTGCCGTGATTGTAGCTATGGACTATGTTTTTCTGGCTAGAATGTATGTGGCAAGAAAATAAACTTTGGATTTGGCAAGAACCTGTAATCGAGTTAATTAGTTTAAAACATCGGAAAAACCGTGAAGGTTGTCAGTGCACAGCCACTGACTGTAGACTGGAGGGGTTTGTCAGGGTGTCGCTGGGCGTAGATGGGCTGCTTTGGCTCGTCGCTGTCTGAGGTGAGGTCGGGCTTAGAGACTGCGGAGAGTTTGATAAGAATGCGGGGATGTGCGCAGGAAGCGCGGAGAAACCAGACACTGAGGTCGGTGTAGGTTTTATTGGCACAGGAATCGCTGGTAAAGTCTGTCCTCCGTGACAGAGGGACTTTATTGGGACGCCATAAGCACTGTAATCACTCGCCATGGAAATAGGAGATGCTGTGTCTATCACGCCGGGATTGTACATATGGGGCCACGCTGTAGTCAACTGATTGTGGAGAGGATACCCAGCTGACATGGTCTGCATGGTAGAAAATGCAAGACTTCCTGGCACCTTGTACTCTCTGGCAATGATGTTCTCAATAGCAAACGGGTGCTTAAAAGTTGATGGTTGTGACACTCCTATGTTATAGCTGGACATTTGTGGAAGATGTGTCCCCGTGGCAGCTAACGCACTGAGTCTCAGTTTAGCTTGCTGTTGAAGATAATGGGCAGCATCTGATTGCTTACTAGCTGCCAAATGATCTGATGCCATCATCATTACCTTGAAACGTTTGCGGCGTCTCAAGAAACTTCCATTCTCAAACATGTCGCCGCAGCTGGGATGGAGAGCCCAAAAACTTCCCTTACCCGGTTGGTCTGGTCGACGTGGGATTTTAATGAAACAATCGTTGAAAGAAAGATTGTGTCGCAATGAATTTTGCCATCGTTGTGTGTTTTCTCTGTAATAGGGAAATCTGTCCATGATGAACTTGTAAATTTCGCTGAGAGGAAGCATCTTCTCCGGGCAGCTCTGGATAGCCATGGCAGTGAGAGAGATGTATGAGTAAGGTGGCTTCTGGTCACTGTAGGTGTTTCTCCCTGGACGTGGCATCCCGACAGAATTTTGCTCTCACAAAAGTTGAATAAAGATGCGTCTCCTGTTGGTCCTTGATGCTAACTTCACCCCTCCTCTTGAAAACAAATGCTGTACATGCGTGTATAGTAAACTGCAATGCAGCTGTAACACGTTTATCGCAATAGAAAGTTGGCTAACGCAGTGGATGCGGAGAATCCGACTTCGTTGGAAAGTAAGTCTGCTTGTCTTAGATGAGATGTGATCTTTACTTAAGCAATCGGCAGTAATCTTGTTTCCTGTGTTGGATTGGTAGAATCGATCTCATCACTCGTCCTTGTTAAGGTGAGCTAAGTTGTTGCCTCCCTGTCCTTCCTCTAACCATCTGATAGTTTGATGTGGTGACATGAGCAGAAAAGACCCCTGTAGAGGCGCCCCATTAATGTGCCACCTCTTTGCTATCACATGACAATCGCACTGGGAGGAGGGGGCCGGGAGAAAGGCATAATCTGGTTTCATTTACACCTATTTACATGGACACCTTGGGCCAATAGAAATCATTTCCATTTGAAGACCGCGAAAAAGGGTGAAAAGGCTCGGCACAGAATTGAACAGCGATGGCACTCTCGAACACTATGTGAAGGTATGCGCTAACCTTTCTGTGGGATTCACGGGTGCGTAGTGTCCAAACATTATATATTATGTAAAAACAATGTCAAATAGAGAGATAAAAAGAGACTGTAACGTTATTGTACTTGTACTGTGCTGGCATTAGTCCTGTACAACGGATTTGTTTGTCTTGTTTTTTTGTCTCCTAAGAAAAACAGTCCTATATGTTGTTATGACATCTTGACAAGAATGTGTTTACCTTTTGATTATTTTGGCAACATAAATATTTGTTGTTATAAAATAAACAGGACCAATTAGTTGTGCATTCCACCTTGTTTTTTATTATATATTTTTATTTTATGAAAACCTAATGTTTACATAAGTAAAGTAAGTAAATGAAAGAACAAACATAAGGCAAACAAACGTTTATTTAACTCAAACTTTTAAAGGACATGTTATAGTCATTTGTCATTTTGTATTAATGTAAGGTAATTTGAAAAGTACTTCAGATATGCAAATATAGCCTTTATGGCGGCCTGGTGAAAACTGTATAAAATATCCATAAGTCAATTATATGACTGTGAAAACCAAATGGAAGCCTATTATGAGCTATGGCCATTCAAGCTTTTTGCCCAGCCTCACCATGGGCCACGTTTCCGCTTGGGAGGTTTGCAATACCAGGGACCACACACGCGCACGCAGATTTGCTCATAATTTATGCTAATTTCCCTCCATAAATCCACAATACACCCCATCACCAGTCTGACGGATTACGAATAGAATCGTCTATGCAAGGAACACCACGCATTGTTGACTGCCCACAGCTATTTTGAAGCAAAGATCAAGTGTTCAGGAAGCTTTTTCTATAAGAGATTGGACGACCAGTTTAAAGGAATCTCTCCAAGATTATGTTTACAAACTAATGTAGGCTGCCAACCGAACATTTACGGTTTCCTTGGTTGCTGCACAAAACTGTCTTAAAATCAGTTCCATGCTGAGCGTGCAGCTTTTTGCCATTTTATTTTGTTTATGTTTTTGTCAGAACATATTCTGCGTGTTAAACTTGTCATTCATCTTAGAAAAGATTCGGAAAACCCAAAGCTTCCGAAGAATTCAGGTGAGTGAGCCAATCAGCCATGCACCCTTGACCTCAAATAAATGCACCTGGCTGTCAGATTGACCAAACAGTGGTCAATCAGTTGAAGGCAGACACACATTTAACATTATTGTAAGCATACATTGTGCCGTGAAGTAATACAGATGCAAATCATTTAATTGAGTCTACGCCACGGTGATTTTCATAAATCATGTAAATACAAAATAAATTAAAAAAAAACAGGCTACATTTAAGCATTCTTACATAAAACTACACACCGCACAAATGGTAAATCGACTCTGGATGTTTTCACAGTTAATTATGTTCACAATTGCACAGAAGCCTATAGACCAAGGACCACCCAAATTCTACAATTTCACATGCGCCGATAAAGTGCCCTTCCATCTGTCATGCAAATAAGCTTTGTCCTGAAGTTAACGGTTAACCAATTGAGCTTCGGGGCAGCCAGGCGTGTTTTATCTCAACGAGGATGCATGCTTTTTTTGCGCTGCAGAGTTATGCGTTATGGGTAGGCCTATTGTCCCTGTCGAATGGCACACTGAAAATGCCACCATGACTCTAAATCTGAATGCGATGTATTGCCGCTTCCAAACTTCTGAGTTCAAGCAGTAGATCAACTGTATAATGTGTGCGATGTTTGGTCATTTGTAGAAGCTGGACAAAGGTTAGGATAAGCCAAATTGCGTTGCACTTGTGAACTGAGCCCTAGTCTGAAGTATCCTTTATAGCAGGGGACTGAGAACAATTTTGAGCGAGACTAAAAAAGGACGGAAAACAAAGGCACTTTCTTAAACATCTCAAAGTAGAGTAGTGAGGCGTGACATTCCCAGGGTGATGAGATACAAAAGCTGAGGTCATGGAGATGAAAAGAAGAATCAAACAGCCACTTTCACACGTCTGCCCTCGATTGCTGGACCTCAACACAATAGGATACAAATGTTGTAAAAAGAGAATCAATTCTATTTAATCTAAAGCAGCGAATGATACCCAAACAATATTGTCAAACTGAATCAAATCGGGAAATGCTGCTCGACCCTTGAATATTATATAGCCTACGAGAAAAACAAAATTGAAATAAAATGTCGTTGAAGGTTTTGGGCAGTTATCAATCAATAGGATATATTTATAGACCACAATAAGAACAGCAATGTAGTAATTATTAATATGGAATAATGGTCGAGAAAAAGATCAATTTTAGGCCTACGAGTATTGCTCCTGTATGACCACATCCTATAATTATTATCAATAATATTGTCCTATTTTTTTTACACTAACCCTATACAGGCTACAACAACAACCACAACAACAAAAACAACACTAATATTAATACACACGGTCATATTCATGTTAAGCAATTCATTTTACATGTCAAGCAGCTGTGCTTTGGCATGTTACACACTTTGGTAACTGTCTTGTGCATCACCTTGAGGGTCTTGCAATAAAGGCTATTGATCTTATTGGGAGTCCCGCTGTGTACTTTGCTTACTTCTGTATTTCGTAATATGATCAACTCCCTCTTACTTGAGGCAATGTAGATTTACCAAAGATCTAATGAATACACAAATTGCAATAGCTGGCGGTGGAAATTGGGTTCTTAATTTAAACATTTATACACAAACGTAAATTAAGATGATCACTCAACAATGGATTATGTATTGGCTACCTTTATTTTTCTGTGACTTTTATCACAAGGCGCAGTGCAACTGTGAAAGGCAGCAGTCAGGCTTTATGATGCTGTCATTCACTGAACCACGCCTTCTTTTGCGGAGAATGGTTAAGTAACCGCATTCGTGTGAGTGTGTCTATAGAGCGAGTCCATATACTTCTTCACTTGCTTACGTAGGCCGTAATTTCTATAATACTTCAGCCAGTATGATTCTAATTAAGTCCGTGGCGATTTAATCTCCCTCGAGATGTTTTACGGCGCAATTAAGGACGCACTGGTCTTAAGGTATATGAATATTCAAGAGAATGACAATTAATTAGCAGACAGAGGGCCCTCATTATAGTAAAAGTACCATCTCATGTAGCGCAAATTTAAGGGATAGGGTATTCACTATCACCATCTAAAGACCATCACTTGAGATTATCAACTTCAATTATGACCCCAGTAAAAACTCACTTCACCAAAACAATTTTAATCTTGGTTGTTACATTTGCAGCTAAATGTACCAACACTCTTCATTCCACAAGTACCGTGTAATGCTAGTTCTTTACCACAGCACAAAGCTACTTTTTTTTCAAAGAGCAGTGTAGTAGACCACCAACTGCAATACATTTTCAATTTACATTAGCATTTTTTTTTATTTTACGTCTGTGTACAGTGACACAGAGTAGGCCTACCTGGGAGAATACCTTCAGGGCATTCTGAACATATTTTAGGATTATGGTTAATTGACTAATTACATGAATTATGTATTCATTATACAGCACATCAGGTGTAAAGAATGTCTTAACTGAACAGAGGTTTTTGATGGACGCTGTTAAAAAGCTAAAAAGCTGCTCTATTTTGAAATCTGTACCAGTTTCTCAGACCACTAAAACAGACGTGTAGGAAATGCCACGGGTACAATTCAGTGGACGTAGAAACAATGAGCTGTAGCCCAGACATGCAAACGGATGACACCGTTGACGTTTATCCTTAAAGTGAATGCAGGTTCAGTCACCAAAATTAGAGGCAATGACTTTCCATGGCCATCAGGTGGTGATAGGCTCTTTACGGAAACAGATCTGCCGTGTCATTTAAATTTGATAATCATAATAATAATAATAAATAATAGTAAAAACACATTATAGCCTATCAGCCTGTTACTGTAAATATAACTGTTTAAATGTACCAATAACTTTAGCTGAAGTTTGATAGAAGAATTATGATGCATAACATCTTTGTCTTCCTCAATTAAAATGTTTGAAGATGAACTGTGGAAATCAATCGAGTTTATCCAGTCACATTAACCTGATGTAATTTGTCAACATCTCCACAACAATGTTAATAAAGAGCATTACAAAAACTGTCTCTCTTTGATGGTCCTCTAAAATGTACTAAATGTGATTATTCCTTTTTTTACTGACGTTGGTAATGCGCATGTCCTTACAAGCAAATACAGGTCTTGTTGTGTCCATCTGAGTAGTTTATTGCTTTTACAATATTCAAACCCACTGCTTCATAACCATGTGTATTTCAGCACCATGGACAGTTCCACTACCTACTTGCACTATTGGCGATAAATAGGCTTGTGTGGGTATCATAGTTCTCTCCCTCTCAATCATTGATAGGAATTTTAGTTGCACAGTGTACTAATATACAGAATAGTGCTATCTGAAGAACAATGGCATCTCAAATAGGTATGTGCAAACACCAAAGGGTGTGTGTGTGTGTATGCATGTGTGTGTGCAGGGGGGTGGGGAGGCAAGGTTTTGAAAGTTATCAGAATTCAGATGTGTGTGGGTGTTGAGGATACCCGACTCTCCCCAGTTCATTGACTCCATATGGAGAGAAACAGCAGGACTGATGAGTGTGCAACCTAAGGTCCATGTTTGTGCTGCCAACTGCGACCAAAACAAGGGCCCCTGATTCCCCTGCATAATTCATTACAGACAAGACAGCCACTGCTCCTACTCCTTAGCTTTTGTGACAGATGACACTAGTTCATACAAATTGACCTATAAAACAGCAGTGGCTCCTCTGCCACTGGACGTATGTAAGAGAGATGTCATTGAAGAAAGAGCCAAAGATGTTAAGACAGCACTCTCTGGGAATGTTACCTAAAAAAAAAACTGCAAGAGAACACATGAGACAAGTGAGTGTGAAGATTTGATCAATAAATTGCAATTGCAAAATATGTAAAATATTATGTCTCTAGAGAATAATATTTCACTCAAGAACATTAACACTAATTATAGACTTGTTTAGTTATGTGTCCTACTTATTCTACTTATGTCCTACAAACTGAGAGAATAATACAACTTAAAAACAACTATCCAACTATACGAATTTTACAGTACAGGACATTATATATTAACGAGACTCCCGAAGAGCAGAAACTATAGCAAAAAATATCAAAAGTCCATTATCTGAAAGATTTATGAATTAACATGGTTCAATCAGACATGGGAGGTGCAGTACTTTGACAGAGAAAGACAATGAGATGGCAGCCTTTGAAATGGATGCTCATGGAGACGTGTAGAAGGAGGGAAAAAGAAAGAGGAACCGATAATAAAATAAAGCCAGACAGGTGTCTTTCAATGATGAAACTTTCCTTCTTGAGGTATGCGTTGCCAGGACACAATGAGCACTGTGAGATTCATTATTTCCTCATAATGTGCACTGATGTGTGAGTTAGACATCTCAGTATCTGCAGCTCTCTGGATCAACATGTCTGGTCACATTAAGTGAACTGTAACAGCCTGATGACCCCGGGGTCAAACATGTGGGTTTAACCTTTGACCTTTTCCCCAGTGTTGACTCTTTTTGCTTTTCATTTGTGTCTCAAAGGAGGTGTTGAGGCATTATGTTGTGTGGTGATCTGAATCACCAAGATGTAGACATTCTAGTTAATTGCTGTGTGTCATGTGTCAGTAAATGCATGTTAAAGTTTTGGTAAATAGGTTATAGTTAATTTAATTATTCATTAATATAGTTAACTATAATTATTAATTCTGTATCAAAGATATGTCGTTTGGCTAAGTCTTATCAATTATAATTAGTTTCTGGAACGTCAGTTTATATACGATTATGGCATGAAATTACAGAATGCTTTACGGAACCTCAATTGCTCTAGCCATTAAAATGGCAAATGCTTTCTATGCTATAGGTTAGGATTAGTGCAAATTCCATAAAAGGTCAGATGCAAACATTTGCATTAAAATGTTGATTGAAAATAGCTGCATTGTACAGTTTAATTCAATGAAAGGCTGGTTAGGAATGTAGGAATTCTAAATGCTTGTGTCCAAAATCTAGCTTTTCATATAACATTTTGGATGATTGAGGGAAATACATAGAGGAAAGGCACAAATATATTTTGTATGGCCATTGTTTCCTGTATATTCTAGGTGACAATGTCCTGTGCATTGATACCATATCCTTTTGGATCATTTAAGTAAGACATCTATCTGATGCTAATCCTTTTATTATGAGTCTAAGTGGTTGGAGGGCACAGTCCTGAGAACGACATGCTCATCAAGACCTTGGTAATGATCAGAAGGCACTTAACCAACTGGGACCAAATAAGAGGCATTTTATTCTGTCTTTCATGTAATACATCTAGGGAATAGCTGGTCTCTCAGGAAGAGTTACATACACATTGTACCTCACAACAAGAATTCCGTTTTTACCTCACCCCTAAACAACAACAAGGGGGTTGCACAACAGGATGGCACATAATAATATAATGAGGAATGGTGTGCATATTTCATGTATGACTCAACCATCTCTGAAATTAGTCATGAAAAGTTATTGCATGTATTGAGACTTCCTTTCACATTTGTCTTTAGGGTGTGTTTGCTTCTGAGAGATACTAGGTCTATGATAACAATAACAAGTGATGCTACAATGTGTTATATTCTTGTTCTGGCTTGCTTCTCAATACATGCCACAAAATAATGATAAATACTGACTAAGCTCTAGGAGGGTAAATGTGAGCAATCAGCAATAAGATGAATTTTCCATGTAGATTCAGGTGCTTTAATTGGAGTAAGATTTATATCCTCTTAAAATAAACAACATTCAGACACTGTTGAGCAGAAAGTGGCTCCACAGTAAATCATGGAGCCTTTACAAGACTTATGCAAACAGTCAACTCAGCCTCCACACTGCTGCATTGTGGTTGACCAGCTAGCTGTAACTCCTGCTCAAATGTAATATGCATGACACAATTTCAGGCACTAATTCATTTGTTTAATAATAGGAGTGCTAACCTGTGCTAGCAACAGGGGCTCTCGGAGGAAAACATAAAGGTCTGCTAATCCATGGCTAATCAAAGGGCACAGGAAGCAGCCTTCTAGCAGATTTCTGTCATATCAATTAAAACAAGACTAGAATATTTGGGTCCATCAAAGCAAGCTTGTGTTGGGGCATCATTATACACAGCCTCTACTCTGAATCATTATTACTCAAGGGTGCTGCTACTCTTCTCAGTGTGAGGGTTGGACTCTTGACAGACAACGAAGGACCTTGGGATGCATGGCTAATATCTAGAGGAAATTATATTTTTTAGATCCTACCGATTAAGTGTTCTTCAACTCACTTGGCTGAAACAGATTAATCAAGAGGATTTACTTTTTGAGAATGAATGGGACGGCGGAACCGATGAATTGTAATATATTTACATGTATTCACTTAGCCAATGGTTTTACAAATGTACTATAGTGTGTTAGTAAGTGCAGCAGATAATCAAGGACCAGAAGAGCACAATTTCAAAAATATATCAGTGGGAAATGTGAAGGAACATTCTGTATTTTTACCAGATAACATAATGTCAACTTCAAAATGTTGACCACCACAACAAGAGCCTGCACTTTAAAGAGTGACATTCAACAATTAAACTCAAACAATGTTTTTAAACATACCAACACAATCAGTTGAATTATGTAAACAGGAAATACATATATACAAAATGTCAAACAACCCAAATATGCATGTTTAAAAACCTTAATTTTGTGTATGTTTTATTCCTGACAGTGTATGCAGGCTTAAGTACCAGATCTAAAGTGTATTCTGTTCAAGTAATGAGAGGAAAAACACATGCAAGATTCTTGTGAAATGTCAAGTGCTGCTGGATATCAGAAAATAGCTCCGTCTGTCACACCTAGGACCAGACACATAATTAAGAGCCTTATTGCTATAGTTAGGGAAATGTCCAATTCCCTTGTCTGAACCAAAACCATTACAATCCCAAATAATTGACTTCAAAAATCTGTTGTCCTGGCAACAGAGTAAGGCACAAAGTGAGACTAACCTTTCCAGTAAAAGTAGTATTGAGGACAGATATATTTTATTCATCTTGTGTTACTGGTGCAGTAGACAATTATGGTACTATAACTGGTATTATTGTTCAAGAATTTGTACATGGCAGACTGTAATTGTGAGTATATAATATGATTTGTAGGACGCACAAAAATATTTTAAAAAATGTTCCTGTCTTTTTATGAGTCTAACATTCTTGAGGTGCTTTCCGCATCATTATGGACTAAACCCTACTCTTTTTTGGCACAAGAAACTGGGAAAAAATAGACAAGAGTTACCAGCATTCCTGGTCGGCACTTAAAGAATGTTTATATATAACAGATTAAGTGGAACTGTTGATTAAACCAAATAAAGGCTGATTAACAATGGTGGAAATTAGCTAATTTCTCTGGTGATTGCTTTTTATCTTAGTGCTCTAAATGTTTGCTTAAATTGAATATTCACAAGACAGTGTTATAGAGCACCACTGATTAAATATGCATAAAATAGTTATACATGTTATCAAGATATACATGATTCAAATGACAAAGTGACATAGAAGACAAATACACGATTCCCCTAAGGAATACAAAATAAACAGAACCCACATTAAAATAATTCAAATATTTGTTGTCTGCATTTATTTCTATAGGACAAATTAATTTTGTTTGGGAAAAAAAACCAGAACAGAATTCAAACCAACACTGAGTGAACAGATCATCATCTTGCAAACTCAAAATGCTTGAAATGAAAACTGTTGAAAACACAGATGTAGTTGGAGATGCCCCATGTTTCCACAGGAGATGTCACAACCAGCCTCTCTTCTACCATGACCCGTTTGCCTGGTGAATTACCTCTCTGCCATTCAATCATTACAGTGTTTATGTTCATACATCCCATCAATGAACTTCGCTAAACCAACTCAGGTAACACAGACCAATAAAATGAGACCAATAAAAAGCATTTAATCTTGGAGGTTAGCATGATTAATTGTGCACTAAAACATGTCAGACCTTTTAGTCTAAGGGGCAGCGGGGAAGGCATTTCAGAAGAGCTGGCATCAGGACAAGCAGTTAAGTGAGCCAGCCCATGCAAAAGGATGAACATCAAATTCATAATTGGTCATGTAATTTCTCCTAAGGAATTATTATTCCTCAAACTGGTTTGTGAATTTAATTATTAACAGCCTTTTTGTGTCCATGTCCCCCTCATTACTGTCAGAATTGATGCAACATAAACTTCATTAAAAATTAAAGCAAGAGTCTTAATTACGAGGCTACTCTGACTGAAGTTAGAATTAGCCAACTCAGTGATGTGCAAATGAGAGCATTATTTAAGAAACATGCTGGAAGTAGTTATGCTAATTTGAAGAGTTCACAGTAGCAGACCTTTTCACTTGCAGTTGCATATTCATTAAACACACTATGCAAATTTAATGTAGCAGTCTTAGTAATGCCTTGTTAATTTATTCAGATTTATTGAGCACGACTTGTAAAAAGTACCAATTTAATTACTCTATCTCCTTGGAAGGTAGGGGATATGGCCAAGGTTTTAAACGGTGTAAATCAGAATTAGTGTGGTTTGACGAAGAAGAAGGAAATTAAAGAACACTACCATTAATGGCTCTGCTTGAAAGACATATTGATTTACTTAAGATTTTACTTATGATCCAAACTGAATATCTTAAATTGCACTCAGTCACCAAGGAGTACTGTAAGGTCATAACTGGACAGTTAACCAAGTATTTCTAATGGGCCCATATTGGCCAGAAAGGACATCAGCTTTTTCTATACTGTATTATGTATTACACAAAAACGTTTGTCTGAACCTGGTTCAAGCCCAAACAAATGAATCCATGTATGTACAATCAGAAATATAATTATCATATTTAAAACACTTGCTGATTGAAATGACATCAAACCAAAACTTCAACCAGCATCCATGAACCGCTAAAGGTCTGACATCCATACATAGCTTCCTGACAATTTCGAAGACTGCCATCAATTCTACAGTACATTTCTTTGAATTCTCACAGCATCAATCAACATCCAAGGACAACATTCAAGACACTACTGAAGAGTACATCAGGTCGCAATATTGTCCATTCAGTTCATTGTTGTAAAGATTCCTTGCTTCGAGGTTTAACATTCTCTTTGAATGTTTTATAGTCACACATAAAGTATATGGTGGGTCATTTCCCTATAAAATATATAAATGTAATACTAATAAAGGAAGTACATATCCCAATGGGCTGTTGTGAAAGGAATTTTGTTCTATGCCCATGTTGTCTTGTCAGATCTGCATACTGTGGTCAGTTGTTAACGACTGTATGTCAGTCCCCTGGGAGAGTTCAAAGACTGCACAGGGGAAAAACATCCTCAGGGTTCCCTGGCCAGAGGAGCTCACACATCTGAGGGGGAAAACAGATCCTGGAGACGCACACACTGTCTGCCGGTGCCATTCAGCAGTGGTCATGTCAGAGGAGGGCTCGCTACCCCAGGAGATAATTACAGTGTCTGGGACTGGAGTCTGCGGGTGGGGCCTGGCATGCTCACCACAGCCTCCTCTCCCCCAGGGGGTGCTGCAGGGACACCGGCCTGGCCCACAGCCCAGCACACCAGCACAAGGATCTCTACACGAAGGAATTAAAATAGGACCTGCCACATGTCCATGCACTACATGGAAGTTCAATTCAAGAGAGGTAGTGATGTGAAGTGTTCATCTATCCACATACCCACCATTGCGTTTGTTTTGAACTCAAGAAATAACTTGCTTTTCTTTGATTAGAATGATCATAAAAACATTGATGTTTTTATATGATAAATGAGGGGGAGCAAATCAAAGTGCCTGAAGATTTTTTTGTTCACTCACTGTATCGTTAAACTATTAACATACTCTGACTGCAGTGAACCATAAAAATGTTTTCGGAACATTATCCAATTCTGCTCTCACAGAAAACCAGACAAATCACATTACAACAGCTCATGCATCTTCCTTTCTATTGTGCGTCAAGTGTCACAAATGAAAAGATGATATAGCATCTATTCTTTATTATCTGATGGAGAATCACCCTAATCTTTCTGGCCAAGACTGACATACATGCACCATCCCATTGACCTTAATCAATATGTGATTGAATATATGCAGGCTCCATTGTAGGACAGCATTGACCCAGGGTGTGAGAGACCATGTCAATCTGATGTCTGTCTGGCCTTAGCATCATACTCTAATTATCCCATTTCCATGAATAATGGGGCAAGGGGGATACCAGTGATGCTTTGATAGAGATGAGATTAGTTTAATCAAGTTCATTGCCTGGGCTGGGCCACTGAATCTCATTAAGCTGCCTCTCAAATCACCCAGCCCTCCATCCCAAAGTCCCCTTTTTCACCTGCCAGATTAGTCAGACAAATTGATGACATCGTTATCTTTAAGTACTAGCTCTGTTAGGACAGTGCATAACTTAACCAGAATGCTTTGTGGAAAGAGGACCAACATCCTACCAGTATAATCGGCAGCCTTCAGGACTTTTAATAGCTATCATCATGGGGCAGTATATTTCTCAATTATACAAATTGTGAAGCACAGAAGTGTGCGCAGCAGCTCCAGAGCCTTCAGGACCCAGTGAGCTGTTGTGGTTCCATGGGTCACTAATAGTTAGTGTAAAGTCATATAAGGGGTTCAAGTGGCATGTTGAGAACATGGCCAATCGTTGCCGATCATATGTAGTTATTGTAATAATTTAATAATGTACACATTCAACACAATAAGTCACCTTGTTCCTGCTAAGTGGCATACACAGTATATAGCGAGCAGATGTTGTCTATTAGATTTCCCTGGTCACTGATGTATTGTTTTACCAGTCCAATGATTAATCAGTGATCATCAATTTCAACCTTGCTCACTTAGCTAAACACTACCTCCTTCCCCTCCCTGAAGTACAACAAAATGAGTTTGTTTTGAATTGTTTAAGCACCACTCATTTGAAAGTCAAACAGGGATTTGTCAGTGTAATGTGTTCCCTTCCCCCGCGGCACATATTAGTGTAAAGCATAAAGAATATCGCAAAGCACAGCATGATTACAGACAACACATCATTTTTGTCAAAACTGACAAACCCAGCATGAGATAATGGCAGGGGATTCCTAATTTCCTCAGTCAGTAAAGAGCCATAAACACATGTTCCCTGCAGCGGCCCACCGATCACACCGTGTACCTGGCTGCCTGACGTCTAAGGACAGCAGAGACAGAGTGCATACGTAGAGCTGAGGAACTTTGCAAACAAAGCCCTGCATGTACAAACCCTCTTGGAAGTCCTCACTTCGACTTTTCCTGTGCCTCTGTCAACAGCATTATCTACCCACGGCCCCCTCCACCTGAGAAAAAATACCACACCATTACAGCACACTTTGGGAGTCATTCATCAAAAGAGACATAAAATTAATTAAGCCTGAAGTCTGAATTACCCTCCCTATCTCCTCATCAAGGTGTACCTCTGGTCTGATGTCAGGGGCGGGGGCTCTGTGGTATTAGATGGGGTGTGTGTGGCACTGCATAAGACTGTACTACCACATATTTAACATGATGTATGGATATTCTTGGACAAATAAGAAGGTTCCCATGTGTTTGTCTCATTGTTCTATTTAATAATGAGATACATGACAACATTCTATGAACAATGACTTTGAATTGTAATATTGAATATGCTATATAGTATAAAGTCTAACATGAGCATCCTATAGTCATCAACGTTATTTTAAAGACCACTGGTACAAAGATGTTAAATGCAATTCAGCGCCAGTATTAGGGTTAGAGATACATGTGTAAGGTTAAAACAGTCTTTCTCTAGTAGGTTTACTGGACATTACTGGACATACTAAGGGTAAAGGCAGTGAAATAAATAAAGCTCACCTATTACATTTAAACCTGACTAGTCACTGTCGAACACAGATTCTTAAGAGAGCACAAGTTTATTTTTATTATTGTGTGATTATTTAAACTCCCAAATCCCCCACGCTCCACTGCACATCCAGTATAGCAATGAACAATACACACTCCCATATTCTAATGAGTTCATTAGCCCATGGTCTCCTTCGTCAGAGCGGGTCAGCTTTGTGATGAATGGACTGTGATGCTCCTAGCTCCAGGGTAGGATTTCATGCCTCAGGAGGCAGAGGGGACCTGACACTTGATGGAGTGGTAAGAAAGAGAAGAAAGAGAGGAGGAAGAGAGAGAGGGACAGGGAGAGGTACATTTGAATTACCCAAGAGTTCTCTCTCCCCTGAGTCTGGCATCTCAGAGACATTAGGAATCTAATGTGCTATTATTCTCTATCGCCCCCCTAAGCTTAAAACATCTGTCCTTCCGGTGTCTGCAGTAATAGAGAGGGGCTTTAGGACCCATCTTTAAGACAAGACAACAGCATTAATAAGGCCCTTGACTTGCTGGTGACTTAATTTTCTGCTCCTTCCATAAAATTGACATTGCCTAGAGAGCAAAGCAATCACCAGAGCTGTGGTTACAGAGCATTGCTTCTAAAACAACAAATCTTGACCTTTGGAAAACCTGATATGGAATCAGAACCCTCTGTTAAAGTCAGTAATTTCCCACAAAAGTTAATTTATGGTTTCAGTTTTCTGAAAGCCAAATGCAGAATTCAAAGCAATTACATATTTTTGCCACCACAGAGGCAACCAAATCACAAGAGGTGTGTATTTGTCTCTATAAATAAAAGGTTATCAAATCATTTCAGTTTTCACCTCTCAAATGCATATAAAGTCATGTTCCATTCCAATTATTTATTGTCTACCTGCATTATTGGGCTTTGTGGTGTCACTGTCACTTCCTTTATAGGAATGGGAATGCTTCATCAGGGATGATCACATGGGATTTGAGGGAGCTCTGCTAAAGAGCTGCTCACATGTATACGTGTGGTAATCAGTGTTGTAAGGGACAGGCAGGCCTAACAAGCACTTTTTTATGAAACTGTCTTAAAAGTGTAAATGCGCTGCATTCAGTCACCTCTGATACACCGACTGCTTGTGTACTGTGGAACTTGACAGTTTATTTATTGACTGGTAATGAGAGTTCTGCCATCTTGTAACACGAGAACTATGTGACATCATGCACTCAGGTCTATGTATCTTATTATATGGTAAATGAATAAATAAATAACATTGCATCTACTTTGCATTTAGCGAGATTAACTAAACTGTGATGTCATCAGCATGATGATAGTTAAGGCCATACAAAAATGCAAAAATGTAATTGGCATAATCACCACTATTATAGCCTGCAACTGTTGGCCAAGATTAAATATTCATGGTGCTCATTTAACCAGATATGAAAATCAATTCATTTTGGTGTACTATTTGAAGTTGGACCGAATTTAATTGAATCAAGCCAAAGAATAAATCTGTTTGTCTCAAAGGCTTTCAGACCTCTAGGTTATAATTAAAAACATACCTTCATAGAGAAAATCTTTATTTATCTTTATTCATAGTGATTAACCAGATGGAAAAATAGGTTTAATGTGTGTCTTTAACATAATTGATTATATAGCATGGCTCCATAATTGTATTTAAATGCATAGCAACAGCCATGTGCTAAAAAAGAATCTTAGCCAAATGATCCGGGAAACAGAATAGAGAATAGAGGTGAAAACACCTCATCGCAAAAAAGCTTCTCTGTCAGTAAGGGGGGGGGGGGGGGTCTGAAGAAAACAGATGGCTAAACCTGTGTCTGAGTGCTGTTGCTGCTAGGCAATTAAAAGTTTCTGGATGTTATTTTTCCTCCCCCAAGTACAGATTGCAAACAACACAGGAGGTCAAATATCTTCAAGGGAAAACAGAGTGAAACAACTGTTCCAGTGAGCTGCTTTGGCCTCAGCTGGCGTGCAAGCGTCCGGGTATTCACCTGCAAGAGGGACAGTAATCACCCTGTACCAAAGTGAATAATTAGCGCAATAATTACCAGACTTCAAATGAATCTGTGTGCTGCCCTCTCTCACAATGCCATCAAGGATAACAGGTGTTGAAAGTGCCTTGAAGGGACAGAGATTAAAGATTATTTCGTTATCCTGAGTCTCCTTCAGGCACAACTGTCTTGTGTTTCCTCCTGTCATGCACAGCCAGGGCCATGTGGGGGCTCATTTTCCTCTGGGTTGGCAGTTTTGGGAGCTGGGCATTTGACAGAGAGTGAACGTTGTTTAATCTAGAAAATTGAGCCGTCCTTGAGTTTCCTGGATACTCCATGTCCACATAACCTCCAGCTACAACCTGTATACTGTGAACATACAGTAGGTTGGGATTAGTACTGTGCTAATAGATACAGCTATTACAGTAGGTAGATATTGGTATTTAAATAAGATCTACTTCTACAGTGATGGTAGTATACCATGATATATTTATATATAAATACAGTATATTATAGACGATTTATTCTGGAAATGTTGTTCATTTCATATTTATGTTTTATGGATGAGAAATTAACCAGAGAATGGTCTAAAATGTACTAAAATGAACAGTTATAGTTTAACGTTTACGGCACAATTACTTTAGTTAAACATGGATTAGACACTAGCAAGGTAGGTGAGTAATATTTTGGTGGTCTTGAATGGCCAACATTCATCCTCTGCTTAGATGTTAGCATCTCAACAACTTAAGCAATGAAGCAAGCGAGCCCGGGGGTGTTTGTTCTTGTAGGAATTACTTAAAAACTTGTCAAGATGCCACAACCACTCCTTGGGTTCCAAGGCTCTTTCTCTGTTTGTTATTCCAACTTGCTGTGTGTTTTTGAAATTACTACAGCAGGTGGAACGGATCTGAGACACAGCAGTGCACATTATTTGAGTGCAATCAAAAAAGGAAGTACGTTTTGTAGGATTTTACAAACAAAAGCAATAACAGTCATGATTTGCCAAGTAATATGGAATCACTTCTAAGAAAAAGCTTGCAATACGAATCTATGCAATTTGCCACTAGGAACTGAAAGAACACTGTACATGTTTCTATCCTCATGATCTTTTATCCTTTTCCATTTCCCATTCTGATCCTTTCTGGTGTTTTCACTTTGGATATGTAAATGTCTGTTCAAAATAAAGATGAATGCGGACAGAAGCAGGCAACACTTGTCTTTGTCTTTTAATACCTCACCATTAGTCTCTTTGACAATGATTTAGCAGTCAGCATTCTACCTAATTGACTTGCTCTGTGTTTAAACGTAACCTTCTTGTAGCACCAGCTATCATTTGTCTCCTATGTGCTGTCAAAGACAACGGCTGGGCACGACAACTGGCTAGGAACAGCCATGGTCAATGTGACGATGACACACAAAGGCTGAGACACAGAAACAGGACACTGAGCTGCAACCCATTTCATTTACATGGTACAAGAAGGTTACCGAGTGGTTCCTGAAAGATTACCACCTCTAATTTCTTAAGGGAGAATGGGACCTGGTTTCCGCTGCCAAGCCCATTTTCGGGTCAGGGCCCTCTGAATGTTAACTAAGACCCAGGAGCAGGTCAATAGGCAGGCCAGGGGAACAGAGGAGAGACTACCCCCTGCTCTCTCACTGGTGGCCAGCAAGTCGAGCAGAAAGTTACCATCCATCTTTGGCACAGTGCTAATGAAGCAATCTGGGAAAGGGCTGTGGTCGGACGTGGTATCCAGGTCAAGCTTGTGCTGCTTCCCTGCTGTTCAGAGAATCATGAGACAATCACGGCAGAATATATAAGCTCACACTGTAGCAAGAGAGAAGGCTCTAGTATTCCTAGCTTTCAAATATTGCCAGTTTCAGTGTTCTTAGGTTATTTCCCCCAATTGTTTAAAGCGTGTTGACAATGAGTGAATTGTGTTTTAAACAACAAGAAAACAAATTAGGCAATGCCATGTATTTATGGAAGAAAAGAATACTGTAAGAGGTTCAAAGAGATACAACAAAACACCATGCCTCTTGTAATTAGATTCCTACCATTTGTCCAACAAATCTAAACTGGACAGGAAAGGACAACAATCAATGGTCCCTATTCAAAAACCCTGTACTATATCCAATTGATCTAGTTGATTAACAATGGAATAGCCAATTAAAACCTAACGGCATTACTTTGTTAAAAAAGCAGACAGACTGACTTGATGGATACATTCACTGGCAGTTTATTATACACTGTGGTATTCTCAGACCCACTGAGCAAATGTGAGACTATAAAGCTGTTATTGTGCAGTCATTTCAATTCACAGATGTACTTAAGAAAGAATACACTGTTTATTGTCCTCTTTTGCACATGTATAGATATACAAATTTAAGTTAGACTAGTCCAGTTAGAGTACTCATGTTTTTAGGGCACTAGAAGTGATTGTGTAAGAAGTCCTTGTTGATCTAGAATGTCTAAGTCCATTTAACACTTTTTATGTGAATCATAACTGTATACCATAAATTACATTACAAACTGTAAAGTAAAAAAGGATTTGGGAGCAAGATAAAATTAATTATAGACTGTCATCAAAAACGTTACATAATAGATAAGAATTAAAACACTAAGGTGTACTCATATCAAGATGTAATACATTAAACCATAGTTTACAATGTACTGGACATGTAGTAACGCATTATCCAAAATCCATTTGAAAATATTTTTCAAGCCAAACCTCATAATTCAATGTCTTTCATATATAAACAATGACTGCCTGAGATATTAAATAAAGTAACTATATGAATGGGAATATATTGTAAACTGATAGAAGGAAACTAGATTAAGGGTTTGGGCTGAAAAGCCCTGTACTGTCATTTCCCTGTGAGGTAAATGGTGCTTGAAAGCACAACAGTCTTTTACCGGTAGCCATCTGGGTCCTTGCAATAGCTTCACTGCATTTCCAAGGGTTAATATTACATGCCCTTTTGAAGAGGTCAGGGGTTCAGATGTACGAATATCATCTTAATCATATGTTAGGTAGGATGCCCCAAGGTATAGTAAACATTCTGCTTAGTCCGAAGTAAAAAATGAATGCATGAGTACAAATCAAGTAAAATGGAAAATGAATGAAGAACAGTCTAAAACGGACAAAAAAAATGTTGCGCTATTTTAATCAGATAATGTTGTCAAGGCTTACATTGAGCTTTATATTCAAGTAAGAAATCTCATTGCAGTGTAAAGAGGCTGTACATCACTGTTACATAATAATGTTAATATGTGATTTGTCCCAGTATGTTGGGTCTGAGTCCTAGCTCACCTAGTTTTTCTTTTCTTTTAAAGTGACAGTGCATAGACCAGTATCAGGTGAAAGTCTTCCCTCAGCAAGAACAGGAAATATTGGCGTTTACCAAAACCACATAGCGTAAATGCAAAGGTGCTTCAGGACTCTTTACCCCCTAGTATAAACTACAGGGATTTAGAGAGCACAAATTCTCAAAGATTTGCAAAGTTACAACTACTTCATATGAAGATGAATAACAAATACTTAAATACTGAATTTAACAATCTATAATTCCATGTTAACATGCACCAAAACAATACAATATTGAAATTCCTATGAAAAATACATGTGTAATTCTTGCTACATCTGTCTCTTGTTAATTGAGTTGCTACCAAGAATGTTAGGGCTCTGGAGAATAATTTGTCAGTGCAAAACATTGAATGAACCAATTTATTTCTTGCTGGAGGCTGTAAAGTTCCAACAGTCTTTGATGAACCTTTTTTAGGTCAGTGTCTCCTGAAACACAGAGTGTAGTCAGATAAACCAAAAAGAAAATATTTCACAAGTTTTTAAAAGATGGGGAGATGGTTTTCTGCACTTTTTAATTGTCTGGTTGAGATTTGATTAAGTCTTTATAGGAGCAGAAACAAACGTATTGGGATGGGGTGGACTCATTTTATTTGTCAGAGCTTGTATTTTATGTGTAGTATAGTAAAACATAGTTTAACATGAGTGATTATTAGTTTGCTTCTCCATCACTCACTGTTCTCTTATCACCATGCCTCTAAGATCAATGCACTGACAGTTACCAACAGACTTTTCATAGACTGCAGCTCAAACAGATATCTTAGGGATTTATTCATGGAATCTGAAGTAAAAAGGGGAATATATAAATGTCAGCTGCTGACAGACTTCTTGACAGCAGCAACTGAAAAACAGCCTGAGTGGTCCCTTTTTTCAAAGGAGGATTCCATGGATGGCAAAAAACAAACTTCACTGATTTCATATCAAGTTGAGCGTCGCATTGTATACAAAGCCTGATAATGTAGTCCATTTTGAATTATTTTGTTCTTGCATTTTTTTCTCGCTGTGCTTTTTAATAATTATGTTATGTCCACTGTCCTGTCTGCAGTGTTGAATGTATTTGTTTTCAAGCTCTTGGTGCAGAACAATTCCCCTCAGGGCAATAAAGGTTTTCATTTCAGGCTTTGGCTGAACCAGTAGTCCTTACTAGCCACTAACCAAGGGTATAAGACTCCTGAGCAACAGGTTCTCTCACAACTTCTGAAAACATGCTTGTGATGTATGAGTCACAAAACAAATCTCAGATACTAATGTAGCTAATTTTCCCAAGTAATTGACTAAATAACACTTATAATATAATCTTGATATTAAACATGTACCTCTAACTCAATCTAACATTTATTAAATTGATGTTCCTCAACGTACAGTTTGCCAACAAACAATATCCTGGGTTTTATATTTTTACACAACAACCTACTCAGTATGATAGTTCAAGTTGCTCAGCTTCTGTTGCTGACTTGGCCCCTGTTGCATAGTTCTACCTAAAGAGAGCAGCCAGGAGTACATGCTGATCACCTCCTTATCCCATTCATTATAGCTGGGATGGTCCCAAGGTCACAGAGCCGGAATGTATAATTATGGCAGTAAAATTATTAAATTAAGTGGTCCATTTAAAAATGCTGAATTGCACTAATTAATTTGGGGATGGTAGATTTAGTTAGTGGAAGCAGATCCTCCAGGGTCCCCTCTTGCATGCTGGATTCTTATCATTGAGTCCAGCCATCCATTAGAGCCTTTGGGCTGACAGCTGTCTTTTACAGTTGTATGTAGTAGATGTACATAAATGTAAACAGCATCAACATTATTGGCTCTGAATTACCACACCACACCCTAGACTAGATCTGCTTGCTTGTTTAGGTTATGTATTTTTTTAATGAAGATGTTACCAAATTCCTGCTGCTTCTCTATTACGCTTGACTGAACGAGCGAACAGGAGTCATTCACTTGGCATATACTGTTGACTTTGTGACAGCTTCCGGCTGTTAAGCAAAAGTGATTTCTAGTTATCAGAGCACAGCAGCTGAGATCATAACGTTTGATAAAGAGCTTGTTTGCTGGCTACAAACAATGCACACTCTAATAACAGGGTACCTACATTCACAAGAAGAAGTTATGAGGTGAACACAGATTGATGAAACATGTATTTTGGAAATGTATCAACATTCCATGCAAGCCAGGTCACACAATTTATTTTTCTCAAAACATTTTGCCAAGAGACACCCCAAGGATGTCACAGTCAAGTACACACAACAGTATCATTAGCTGGCCCGTCTCCAAGGACTTTTCATGTGAGTATGAAAAGTATTTTATTTAACAATGAGATTGTACAGTGGGTGAAGAGCAGGGGAAACCATTGTGGGTGTGGATTAATTAGGTAGAAACCTGAAAGAATATTTATCAAAGGCTAAAACCTTATGGGACTTGTCTTAGGCAGGATCCAATAAAGCAAGATTAGGCTAATAGAATAAAAAGGCCTTTAATTGAATGCCCTTACACATAAAATATCAACCTGACCCCACAAGTACATTTATCAAGATATAGGATTTGAACACGATTAACAACAACAAGATTTACTAGATTAAACATAGTGTTCTACTTTAGATTTTGTATGTATTTGTTTATTGTGTGAGATAAATAACATGCATGGTAGTAGTATTTTTGACATTAACTCTACCTCTGTGATGAGCAAAGAAGATTTTTTTTAATCCATGCTGATGGACAAAATAATATAACTCTAACAGGATCATCAAAATGGCATCAATCACTGAAGATCAGAAAAGTGGCTGCAGCCATGGATGACCGATGGCCCTTCAGTTCTGATCAAGACAAAGGGAGCTATGAGAACCATCTTTACGATAGAGGCATGGAGCCTCTAACAGAATGTGATAGCTTGCATCCGCTGAGCTGAGCTGGGAAATAAAGCTGTTGGGCTGGTTCTGCCCCCCCATCGCTCAAAGGGGTAATGATCTCTGACGCAGGCAGGCTTGTAAGTCAGTAACAATGAGTCTGTCTCTGGCACAACACAACCTCATTGAAGCGAACAGCTTGGACAGACTGTATGGAGCACATAGGTCCCTGCACTCCTTTCACAACCTTGAGGTTAGTATCATAGAGACTGTACACAGACATGAGAAGACTGCCTTTCAACTGCATAGAACACACATTAGGTGAATAACCTAACACAGCAGGAATCATTGGACAATATTGTATCTTGTGATGTGTCACTAATCTAAGGTAATCTTGTTTGATCTATAGAATTGTTATAGTCTCTGGGGGATTGTTGTCATTGTCCCAGGTTACATCTACAGATGAGTCATGATTAATAGTGTATCATGAGACAGTGCATCATCGAGAGGAAGTAGTTAAGGGAGCTAGCTGTACTCAAGTACATTTAGTATAATTAACCAGTTCAGTATACTCATCCAAGTCTCAAAGGGTTCTTTGAACTAATTGTTCTCATTGACTCAATTAATTATTTGTTTGCCGATTTAATTATTTTCAGATTTGGAAAACAAATGAATGCATTTTAAGAGCTGATACATCCAATTAACAAAACATTTTTAATAGATTTCACACCTGCTTTGTGATTTAGACTAAGCACTCACGGTGAAAGAGTTGTGTTATCATAGTAATAATGGTTTATATCCTGGTATGGGATTTCTGTAAAGGAAAGACTAATACATAAAATTTACTTCTGGGATGGTTAGCTCCTAAAGTGCATGTGTAGTGGCCAGCATATGCCCAACAATTAGGTAAGGCCTTTTACAGACACCACAGTAAGCGTAGCGTGGATTCCAAAGGACTTGTGGCTACTGCTGTAAATAGTCATAATTCCTCAAAGCGAGAGAGACACTTTCTTATGATGCTCACTATTATTTATCATGCTGTTTTAAATGTTTTGCTCATTTGTTTCCATTAAATATTTCATCTTCCCTTAAATATTCATTTAACTTCCCCTTAAAATTTTTTACTAACCTCGTTTCTGTGCCTTTCTCTTGCCTTCTTTTTAGGCATTGCGATCATGAATAATTATTCATGTTCGCCCAGAAACAGATTGCATAAAACATGCACATGAATCCTTTTTGTCTCTTCTCATTAGAAATATACTTCAAGTAGCCTAAATACTTCCCACTATCCCACTTGTGGAAATTGGCTCTAGAACCTTCATGATGATGCGTCTCAAATAGGTTAAAGTTTCCTTCCCTGATCATAATATTCAGTCCTGCTTTCAAGTTAAGAAGAGCAGTCTGTTTCTCCACCTAACTTAAGTTCTGAATTTCTTTTCTCATAGTTTCTCATAATTTCTAAAAAGCTTCATCAAAAGCTTTTAGCTTCATCAAAACAGTTGATAGAAAGTCAGCAAGAAAGAAAATGGGTGCCATAAAATAGTTGTGTTAGTATAGTTAGACTCAAGGAGCTACCAAGTAGATGTCAACAACATACTGTATTTACCACATCCAATAACATTTACATTTATGCATTTATTGCTTTTATCCAAAGCGACTTCCAAAAGAGAGCTTTACAAAAGTGCAAAGGTCACTGATCATAACAACGAGACAGCCCCAAACATTGCGGGTAGCCAAAACATGAAACATACATTGTGAAAACTAGTCCCAAAGGGAAGAACCATATGAGCATGTAGTTAAACAAGTTACAATTAAACAACATGAACCTCAAAGTGCAAGGGTGTACCTGTGGAAAAAAGGAAGCAACAAAAATATATTTTGCAGGGAGTACAATAGGTTTAAGGCAGTTACAACTAACCAACAAGAGCAACAAGTCTCTCAATAATAGTCATTGTGATCCTGGAGGAAACACCAGGTCCAGCCAACCATTCCTAAATACCGTTGTACTCCTGGAACAAGTGCGTCTTGAGCCTTTTCTTGAAGGTGGGGAGACAGTCAGTGTCTCTGATGGAGGGGGGGAGTTGATTCCACCATTGGGGGGCCAGACAGGAGAAGAGCTTGTGTTCGGACCAGGCACTCTTGAGCAGTGGGACCACCAGACGGTTGTCAGAAAAAGACCGTAGGTGGCGGGTGGGGGTGTAAGACTGGAGCATGGACTTGATGTAGTCGGGTGCAGTCCCATTCAATGCTC
This sequence comes from Hypomesus nipponensis, assembly GCF_054491055.1. Lineage (NCBI taxonomy): Eukaryota > Metazoa > Chordata > Actinopteri > Osmeriformes > Osmeridae > Hypomesus > Hypomesus nipponensis. Next base: position 9,946,019 of record NC_140374.1, on the reverse strand, counting down.
GGAAGGTCAGTACCAGGGTCTTGAATCTGATACGGGCAGTGATGGGAAGCCAGTGGAGGGAGATGAGGAGTGGGGTAACATTGGAGTGTCTGGGTAGACACGGGCTGCCGTGTTCTGAATCCTCTGGAGAGGGCGGGTTGCGCATGCTGGGAGACGGGCGAGCAGCGAGTTGCAGTAGTCCAACTTTAAGAGGACAAATGCTTGGACTAGCAGCTGGGTGGAATGCTCAGAGAGATATCTCCTGATCTTCCGGATGTTATAGAGGGTGAATCTACACGACCGGGAGACCGCAGCAATGTGGGCTTTGAGGGAGAGCTCGTCATCCATGGTCACTCCGAGGTTCCTGGCAGAGGATGAAGGGGTCACCGTCGCGGATCCCAGGGTGATGTAGAGATCGTGGGAGATGGAGGGTTTGGCCGGGATGATGAGGAGTTCTGTTTTGGCGAGGTTCAGCTGAAGGTGGTGCTTGGTCATCCTGGCAAAGATGTCTGTGAGGCAGGCCTTGTTCCTAGCTGAGATCCCCGGATCAGTCAGGGGGAACGACAGTATGACATTGTTAGACCTGTCAGTATAAGTTCCACATAACTTGAACAGAACAACAATTGTACAGAACACATGCATCAACTGTCAGCTGCACTGAATAGGCTACAGTGCTATGACGGCCCACAGTATTTCTTTCAGTCTATCTGCAATACAATTACAGCTACTGACGTATTTTTCGGAAATAAAGCCTCGGTTTATACCCCAATTTAACATTTTTCTTGTGGCGGCTCATAGCACGTTTTTATAACAAATCCACACTAGAAACACTTTTTTTCGTGAATGCTATTTAACGCGTAAAAGCAAAAAAAAGCAAACAAAAGTTGAAAACACAACGACATTAACAAAAACAAAACGTTTATAAAAACGCTGCATTTCAAAAAACATTCAAATACTTACAACACTACAACATTAAGTGACAACACAACAGCATTGGTTTACACCACCAACATCAGCCAAGGACACAGCAGCATTAGCCGAGAACACTGCAGCATTAGCCGAGAACACAACAGCATTAGCTGAGAACACCGCAGCATTAGCCCAAAACACAACAACATTTGCAGAAACGCTGCATTTCAAGCTGCTCACAACAAGAAGTTCTCCAGACCACTAGGGGCATCTGTACTCTACTGTACCTGTCTTGGAGGTTTAATTGCTATCGAACATAACGCAGTACAAAATTGCTAAGAGAGGGCATTTAGTGAATTTTGTTAAACATAATATTATAATTAAAATATAATAAAACCAACTTACATTGGTGAATTTAAGTTGTTTTCTTGGTTGGAATAATGCTGCATTTCTGCAAATGTTGTTGTGTTTTGGGCTAATGCTGCAGTGTTCTCAGCTAATGCTGTTGTGTTCTCGGCTGATGTTTACATTTACATTTAGTCATTTAGCAGACGCTCTTATCCAGAGCGAATTAAAGTAAGTACAGTCACATTCCCCCCCGAGGCAAGTAGGGTGAAGTGTCTTGCCCAAGGACACAATGTCATTTGGCACTGCTGGGAATCGAACCGACGACCTTCTGATTACTAGCCCGATTCCCTAACCGTCCAGCCATCTGACTCCCATTATGTTGGTGGCGTGAACCAATGCTGTTGTGTTGTCACTTCTGTGGTGTTGTAAGTAGTTGATTGTTTTTTGAAATGCAGCATTTTCATAAATGTTTAATTTATGCTCATACTGGTACATTTTTGCTCATACTGGTACTAACTGTCCTTGTATTGTTTTTCTGTTCTGTATTGTTGTTCTATATGTTATAGCCTGCATGGAGAATACCAAATGAAATTCCTAGTATTGTATACATGGCAAAATAAAGTTTAATTTAATTGAATTTTGTTTATTTTTCAACTTTTGTTTCCTTCGCTAATGTTGTTGTGGTGTGCACCCGTGGGCCACCGTAGTAAAGGAGTAGCGTTGCACATATGTGATGTTCGAATGTGGTCTCACAGCATAACGTCGCATAGCCTATGCAATTTCGAACATTCCAACTTAATATTTTTTGATGGACAAGAACTATGCCACAAACGCTTTAGTGTGGCTTCAAAATGTACTAATGAGAAGGCTAGCATGGTAGTAGCATTGCTACGAGTATTATGCTAGCTAACTTAGCCCGGAAGTTAGCTAGCTAGCTAGCCACCGTTTCAGAAAAATAACTTACGCTGTGGGGACCGTCAGAAATATTTAGAACTCAAGCGTCTAAAGGTAAATACATTACGGACTTACTTTCTTTTTCGAAGTGTGTTACACAACGGCATGCTGTAAGATCGCCTATACTCGTCAATTGCTTGGTATCATTGTTTCCATATCAAGTGCGACCTATATTCCAAATGTCTGTCTCAAATAATACATCCATCAGAATGGTATTTATGCCACCATATTTAATTATGAAACATCAGAGGCAACATTGATTTAATTGGGGAATGATAACAGAATACATAGCAAATACAACCGAAATAAAATATAAAAAGGAAGCATCAACTTTCAATTTGACTGGATTACCCTATTCATAATGAGGCTTAATGATCCAATAGAGTAAATAGCAATGTGTTAATTAGTAATTACACAGGCTGATTTGGTGATCACAGACACGGTATTAAGTATCTAACTATCTAACTATACTAACATCAGAAACTTAACATGTATTATTCAGTCTTGTTTGACCAAGGGGCTAATAACAAATTATGTGAATTCAAATGAATGTCCTCGGATAAAAGAAAAACGATATTGTATTTATAATGCTGAAGAGCTTTCAAAAGCGTTAGTCTATTTAAGAATGACAGACTCGTGCTCAATATGTTTAGGTTGTCAAAATCCAAAAGCCCTCAATTGTATCTAAGCTTTTGGATGCTGAAATACTTGAAGTAGGACAGTTGTATCTTTTCGTCTCAGTAAAGGTTCGATGGGTGAATTTGCTATCCCCAGGTGAAAGCACTTCTGTGTAAAATGTGATTATATGGTACCACCTAGTGGTGATAACACGTTAACAGGTTATATTAAGATTCATAATTTACTTTTACATCTACTTCAACTGCTACACAAACCTGTTTCAAATACAATGATTGCAATAAACGCGTATTTATCTTCACGTGTGGGGGTGTTCCATCAACGTCGATTAGGGAAAAGCGAGACTTATTTCGCCAAGTCTCGCTTACTTCAGCGATAATTCAGTTCCATTAAGGTGGCTTATTCTAGTCAAAGAGTATAAAAGCACAATAAGTTATTGGTTCTAGTTCTAGATTCGTAACCAAGGTAACTTTTACTTCGGAACTAGCCTGCTCTGTCAGGCTAAGTGTCGAGTTAAACTAAAATGTGTTGCAAATAATGTCAAAGAGGCAGAAACACAATGTCAAAAGGCGTAAATTCCTGCGCGCAAAGCACTTTGTTCGGAAGCAGACTTTTTGAAATGCAGACATCAATGAATGTAGGCCTACGTGTTAACTTCATCTCCAAACAACACACTTACTAAGTAGCTACGTCGCCGCCGTCACTGACTTGTTTTGTCAAACCTTATTGAGTGAAATCAAGTCGTGCATAAGGCTACATGGTTCATATGTTAAAATGTCTTTATTGAGAACTTAATTGACTTGTTTTTTCAAACCTTATTGAGTGAAATCAAGTCGTGCATTAGGCTACATGTTTCATATGTTAAAATGTCTTTACTGAGAACTATTAGTAGCCAACTGTGCACAGCCTGTAGCATAGAGGATTTTACAACAGGTGCAGGGGGTGCTTTTGCAGAACATGTTTAAGTGCTGTCAGAGTTTTATGTTCTATCATGGCTTGTTGTACTCTAATGATTAGTTATCCATTTTAAGATCCAGTATTCATTTTGAGCATGTTTTAAAACCTAGAATCGCCTCTAGCCTGTAGTATGCTAATTGTTTGTAGGCTATTCACATTTTGACATTTAATAATTATACATTGATATGTGGATATAATCATTCAAACCTTTCAAAGTGCCAATACACACATCTGTATAAGCCCGGCATGAGGTGTGTAGCCAACCAGTGCTTGTTTAAAGCTGTCATAACCGGGTTCATATATGAAGGAAGAATAGATAGATACGTAGGCACGTCAGGCAGTGACAAGGCACAGAAAATAAGGATAACAATGTATTTATTCAATAAAAAGGGCTTACAAAGAAACTGTTGGATGTGAGGGTCATGTAAATTAGTAGTGTAGGGAGTGGATGTGGGATCAGTGCAAGTGTAGAGTGTAGAGAATCATTACAAACTAAAAAGCAGTGATGATGTTCCTGCTAGTAATAGAGAGACCCAGCATATTAGGGCACAGCTTATTAAGAACCGAGGCACAGATCACAGGTGTACCCTTGCAGCAATCACAGCTCCTCTACCTACCTGCCATCTTGCAACAAAAACAAAGACACAGAAACAGGCAGGGAAAAGAGAACCAAACAATGCACAAAGCCAACAATCTAACATGGTTTATGCCATCATCAGAACAGGCATAACCTCCCGATCACTACAAGTCATTCAGGTGATTGTAATGTCCTATTGACATCTGTGAACATATATGCTTTCTCAAGTAGTATTTAACAATTATAGCCAACTAAAGAAGCTGTGCTTTCACTGAACCACAACCTAGAATAGTCTAGGTGACCACAATACAGTGTATCAATGTATCAATATACATATCAATGTGCATTCAGAAGGCAACGGGGGGAAAAGACTGAAGGATGGGTGGTAACAGTCTCTTAAGATCCTGCCAGCTTTCCTGAGGCATCGTGTGTGGTAGGTGTCCTGTAGGGCAGGGAGCCTCCTGACAATTATGAACTTAGCAGGCCGCACCACACTACGTAGGGCCTTGCGGCCCCTGTCTGTGCAGCTCCCATACCACACTGATGCAACCAGTCAGTTCCCTATAGTGCATATGTAAAAGTTAGTGAGGATGACTTGAGTCCATGCCAAACTTCTTAAGTCTCCTCAGGAAGAAGAGGCGTTTTTTCCATATGGTTATTTAAGGATAATCATCCTCTATTAATGAGATTTCACACAGCAATCCTTTAAACAATATTCTGTGTCCACCATACTTCTGGGATGTATTCTGGGAGTGCAGGGTTCTAGTCGGGTAATAAAGTACTATGAGTTTGTAGGGTGTTTAATATTTGCCAAACTGCAAAAACGATTCCCCCATGGTTTAATGGAAGAGGGGAAACTGAATGGTGTATTAACATTAACCAAATTATGTAAATACCTACAATACAATAAATTGTAGTTATTTGACTATGGGTTATATCTGAGCAAGAATGGTCAAAGTAAGGTGAAATTAAATATACATTTAATAACATTGCAAATTAATTAAATCAATTACAAGGTAAACATGATACAAAGCAACGAGTTTCAATCTTACTTACGCTACCATGATTGGAAACCCAGAGAGTTGGAGGTGAGGAACGAGAAGGACAAGCCAGAGCTGAGGAGAAGGCCTCAGGAGATGAAGAATCCACAGAACATTGCTCCACAATTCCCTTTATACACAAGAATAACCAATCACACCATATCTTGACCATTACTTATCAACACGACTACTAATGTGACAGTAAGTAACAACGTAACACAGTGAGGTGTGAGTCCCATCAAGCAGAGACTCTGTCTCAAGATTTTAGAATGAGAGGTGGGGACAGGGTGACACCCAGCCTTACAAGCTCTATAAATTATGCTGGTGTCCAACCATCAATGTGCTTTGTAGGTGAGATGAAGGATTTTTAATTAGATTCAGTATTTATAGGGAGGCAGTTGAGAAAAGCTATTAATGGAAGAAATATGATCTCTCTTCCCAGTTAGATTTACATGTTTAACAAAATATTAGCCTAATCGTTTAATACAGGTCTATCTTATTATAAGGCCTAGGCTATAAATCAGTTATTCTACTTAGTCCATAGATGTAAAGTGAAGAAAACTTAAGGCCAACTCTAAATGATCTGGCAGGCTAGTTAGTAGGCCTATCTAGTAATAGATAGAATAGACTGCTACTTTTATATGGGCTTCTCCCACCATCCACTCTTGGAACTGGAGTCCCAATGTTTCTAGTAATAGCCCCACAATAGACATTCTCGACCAGTATGTTATCCACTGCCTGTCTTGTCCTTCTGAAGTTGTTAAATTGAATAGGCTAAACATCAACATGTAACATCAAAGTAGGCTATAGCCTAGACATTCCAAACGAATTAGCTTCAATTTTACGTATGCCTAGGCTACTTGGACCGTGTCCTGGCAATAAATATAGAACATTATGTTACATGTTTTGCCAGGATAACTGGGCTAGACAATTGAATGTTCATGATGTTCCTGTGTGTTTATTCCTTTGACTGGGTACAACAACGCGATCAGGCAACCGACTATAAAATGTTTATAATGTTGGGCTACGACTAAAAGTCATCTTCTGACAATGCCTTTGCTTCATGTTAAAAGCTCCAAAATGATGAACTGGCAAAAACTTTATAACTATAAATGTACTCAAAAATGTAGGTAAAAGTATGGCGACGACGTTATCCACAAGTACGTAATCCATAAATAGACCTATAGGTCTGACGATGTTGCAACTTATCCAGAAGTAGATGTCAAACGACTATGGAAGGCCTAGTGGGCAAGTATTAAGACGCCCTCGTGTGTTAACCACGCGTAATTAACGCCGACTTGTATGGAAGGCCTAGTGGGCAAGTATTAAGACGCCCCCGTGTGTTAACCACGCGTAATTAACGCAGACTTGTATGGAAGGCCTAGTGGGCAAGTATTAAGACGCCCCCGTGTGTCAACCACGCGTAATTAACGCCGACTTGTATGGAAGGCCTAGTGTATGGAAGGCCTAGTGGGCAAGTATTAAGACTCCCCGTGTGTTAACCACGCGTAATTAACGCCGACTTGGCATGCAAAGCCGTCTCAACCACGCGTAAAAAACGCCGACTTCCATACAAAGTCGGCGTCTTTTTCGCCTCGAATTGACGCGTGTCAAGTGACACGTTGCCATTTACACACGTAAATTGCGTCTCAAATTTTGAGACGTGTCGAGCAAACCACACGAAATTAACGCCTGGTTTGGCACAATCAGCGTCTGGTTTTCCAAAATTAAAGTCTGCTTGCTTGAATCTCAGATGGGAAATTATGACAACAATTGTAACATCTAATACGTAAGTCAAGTAGGTCTAGGGATGCTCGTGCGAGCTACTATGAAATGCAATGTGGGTTAGCTAGTTAGCTATTAGTATGAAGTTGGTGGTCACACTTGCAATACTTGAAAGGGGTGCAGACTAGAGACAAATAAATGCAGTAATATCAGGCTGGCTGGTTGTCTGGCTTGGAGCTTTGTGAACTTTCCTTGCACTGCGATTGCGTTGCCTCAGTATTGTGCGCGATTTGGTTTCACTGCCAACATTCCTTAATGTAAGAGGCAATGTGCAAACTCAGTTGGTGGCAAAATACAACTGTTGTTACTATTCATGTCAAGTGTATTTTATTGTCATTTTTTATTACTTATGGTTGTACAAACAAAACAGAGTTTCCCCAGGACCATGATGCCATATTAAAAAACATGACAGTAAGGTACCAGGGTCAACGTATATGTAGCCAACAGTGACAGGGCAGTATGTACAGTGACAGGGCAGTATGCAGTGACAGGACAGTATGTAAAGTAGCAGGACAATATGTTCAGTGACAGGACAGTATGTACAGTGAAAGGACAGTATGTTCAGTGACAGGACAGTATATTCAGTGACAGGACAGTATGTACAGTGAAAGGACAGTATGTTCAGTGACAGGATAGTATGTTCAGTGACAGGACAGTATGTACAGTGACAGGACAGTATGTACAGTGATTGGAGGTAGCAGTTATGAAGTGATAGGTTCTCGTGCCAATATATTGTGATGCCAATTTGTTGAGCGGTCATCTTCCTTGTATAGTAAGTAAGACTTTATTTATATAGCACTTTTCATACAAGAATTGCAGCTCAAAGTGCTTTACATAAAATCAACAACAATAATAAAAGTGTTGATCTAACTAGCCGCACTCTATCTGCGGTCTCTCGAATCCGTCTTAGATCCGAGCTGCCACTTGCAGTTTCTAATACACAAACATGACAAGGGGGTAGACAGGACGGGAAGAAATATTCAGCATAACATGAGGAGAGAGGAGAAAAAAAGGCAACCCCCAGACTATGCTCCTAGGGGAGTACAGTGTGGGAACAGGCAAAAAACACCTCAGCACAGGGGTGTGCCTGGGTTGGCGCCTTCGCCTAAGCCACAATCAGTCAGATTCTCAGTTCACAGATAGTATTGCCATGGAGACATCCTTGGTCATGACCCAAGACAGAGACACAATCCACAGGTGAAAGTTAATGTATGAGTAGGCCTGGGTTGTCACCATCGCCTAGGCCACAATTAGACAGTTCTCAGTTCGCAGATTGTAAACTTGTATAGACTTAGAAAAGTGAAATACACAGCCACAGTGAGATAAAGGTGCATCGGCTGTCCTTCACATTCACATATACTTAACAGATCATTCTTTATACTTAACAGATCATCTATGATGTCCCAAAGGCCCAACTCATTTTCAGGTCAACTTCTGGCAGCAACCTTGCAGGTGGGTTTCACTGTGCAACCAGTCCAAACCAAGCTGCTGCTGGGCCAAGGGATGATTGTAATGGCACACTGAGACTTGTAGATGACCTGAAATAAATATTTGTCTTTCTGCTGTGTAAGATGTAGGCCTAGTGCTTTTAACTTGAGTTGAATGCTGTTAAACACTGCCATGGTCATCAAACACTAGCCATGGCTCTACTTCAGAAAGGATACTGTTCACAGCTGTATGAGTCAATAGGACATTACCATTACCTGAATGACTTGTAGTGACCGGGAGGCTATGCCTGTTGTGATGATAGTATATAAACCAGATTGTTGCCTTTATGTGCACTGTTTGGGTCTCCTTTCTCTGTCTTCTGTTGCTGTGTCTTTGGTTCTGTTGCAGGTTGGCAGGCAGGTAGAGGAGCTGTGATTGCTGCAGGGGCACACCAGTGACCTGTGCCTTGGTCCTTAATAATCTGTGCCCTAACAAGCTGGGTCTCCATTACAAGCAGGAACATCATTACTGTTTGCTTTTTAGTTTGTAATGATTCTTTACACTCAACACTTGCACTGATCCCACATCCATTCCCTAAACTACTAATTTACCAACCGTTTCTTTGTGAGCACATTTTATTAAATAAATACATGTTTATTCTTATTACCGTGGCTTGTCACTTCCTGAAGTTCTTATCTAATCTTCTTATGAATCCAGTTATGACAGCATTAAACAAGCACTGGTTGGCTACACACCTCATGCCGGGCTTATACAGATGTGTGTATTGGCACTTTGAAAGGTTTAGTGTAGGCTACCATCTTGTGTAAATGAATACATTCAACGTCTGTATAGTGACCTGTATCCATTTACGACATGTCTAGCACCTCTACTCTAAGGAAAATACTATATTTTGACTATCTTTCTGTCCCCCTGGTCCTCCCCCAGCACCAAGGATGTTCCCAGAGGCCAACACCTGTGACATAACCCTGAGACTGCCCATACACACAACCCATGTACAACTGTACAAACAGTACATGAAGTCTGGTATAATACAGTCACCCACCTTTGGACAGGCATAATGTCACGGCCACAGCCGTGCCCCCGTTTTTGGTTTTGCCCTGCCCTACCGTGTCCTTGTGTCTGCCATTGTCTTCACCTGTGTCTCGTTGAGTGGTTTCAGTTCTTGTTTGTATTATCTTGTCCACCTGTGTCTTGTTTGGTTCTGTGTATTTTAGGTTCCTGTTTTGTGTCCAGTCTTTGTCTTGTCCTTACCCTTGTTAATGTGAGTACCCTGTCCAGTGCCGGTCTTTCCTATAGGCGACATAGGCAGCCGCCTAGGGCGGCATAAGAGTGGGTGCTGGTGAAAAATCTTGCCTAGGGCGCCGAATGTGCTAACACCGCTACTGACCCTGGCTGTTTCCCGTTTAAAAGAATAAACCCTTTGTTTGAGGCAATGTATGGCTACTCTCCTGCGTTTGGGTCCTACCCCACCACACACCATGACACATAAGGCATAATTGAATTAATTAAAGACATCAAATTAAATTGTATAACCTTACTTTTAGAGTGCTTGATTTTAAAAGGGTTTCTTAGTAGCAATTGGCTTCTGAGTGTAGGTGGCAACCTACAGATATTACCGTTGGACTTACAAAAATGTCTATTATAATTCTTTAAACTTCTCTTTAATCAATGCATCTGCAGTGGTAATCCTGAATGGAAGCTTAGTTAAAATCTAGTATTTTTCACCCTTTACCAAGACACTGTAGCCTAATGATGGTACATTGTGTTAGTTTGGAGTATGTTATTAGGCTGAATGTAGGGGAAAGTGTATTACATGAGAAGGAAATGTAACAAAAGATTAGGGTATGATTTCCCAGATAATGAAAATGGTGTTACCCATATAGATGGTGTCACTAAAGGGTCAATTACCTGAGCGTCAGGTCACCTCATAAAAGTAGAGGACGCATTGCGTTATTTGTTATGGAAAATTATCCCTAGTGAGCGGGAACTGTGAAGATAAATGAAAGTTATCACAATTATTTTATTAGTAGCCTAACACTGCATTGCGAGAGCAGGTTTCTGCTCTTTTGTGTTTTTCTGCAGACATTGAGAACTTGGGTTGGAGATCTTTGAACAGTGCTAGTTCATGACTATACCATATCAAGCTTGATTGTCTATTCGCCTACCATTTAGTTAGCTGACGATTAGCAGTGTACGATATTTTGTGTTAACCAGGTTCATAGAAAGATTAGATTGATACTTTATTGCTCCAGAAGTAAATGAAGGAAGTGGCAAGCCACATGAACATGGATAACAGTGTATTTATTCAATAGAAAGTGCTTGCAAAAAAACGGTTGTATGTGACGGTCATGTAAATTAGTAGTGTAGGGAATGGATGTGGGATCAGTGCAAGTATAGAGAATCATTACAAACTAAAAAGCAAACAGTGATGATGTTCCTGCTAGTAATGGAGAGACCCAGCTTGTTAGGGCGCAGCTTATTAAGGACCAAGGCACAGGTCACTGGTGTGCCCCTGCAGCAATCACAGCTCCTCTACCTGCCTGCCATCCTGCAACAGAACCAAAGACACAGCAACAGAAGACAGGGAGAGGAGACCCAAACAATACACAGAGCCAACAATCTAACATGGTTTATACTATCATCACAACAGGCATATCCTCCCGGTCACTACAAGTCATTCAGGTAATGGTAATGTCCTATTGACTCATACAGCTGTGAACAGTATCCTTTCTGAAGTAGAGCCATGGCTAGTGTTTGTCGACCGTGGCAGTGTTTAACAGCGTTCAACTCAAGTTAAAAGCAGTAGGCCTACATCTTAAACAGCTGAAAGACAAATATTTATTTCAGGTCATCTACAAGTCCCAGTGTGCCATTACAATCATCCCTTGGCCCAGCAGCAGCTTGGTTTGGACTGGTTGCACAGTGAACCCCACGTGCAAGGTTGCTGCCATAAGTTGACCTGAAATGAGTTGGGCCTTTGGGACATCATAGATGATCTGTTAAGTATAAAGACAACAGTGTGTGAATGTGAAGGACAGCCGATGAACCTTTATTTATCTCACCGTGTGTATTTCACTTTTCTAAGTCTATACAAGAAAGATGACCGCTCAACAAATTGGCATCACAATATATTGGCACGAGAACCAATCACTTCATAACTGCTACCTCCAATCACTGTACATACTGTCCTGTCACTGTACATACTGTCCTGTCAGTGTACATACTGTCCTGTCACTGCATACTGCCCTGTCAGTGTACATACTGCCCTGTCACTGTTGGCTACATATACGTTGACCCTGGTACCTTACTGTCATGTTTTTTAATATGGCATCATGGTCCTGGGGAAACTCTGTTTTGTTTGTACAACCATAAGAAATTAAAAATGACAATAAAATACACTTGACATGAATAGTAACAACAGTTGTATTTTGCCACCAACTGAGTTTGCACATTGCCTCTTACATTAAGGAATGTTGGCAGTGAAACCAAATCGCGCACAATACTGAGGCAACGCAATCGCAGTGCAAGGAAAGTTCACAAAGCTCCAAGCCAGACAACCAGCCAGCCTGATATTACTGCATTTATTTGTCTCTAGTCTGCACCCCTTTCAAGTATTGCAAGTGTGACCACCAACTTCATACTAATAGCTAACTAGCTAACCAACATTGCATTTCATAGTAGCTCGCACGAGCATCACCTACTTGACTTACGTATTAGATGTTACAATTGTTGTCATAATTTCCCATCGGAGATTCAAGCAAGCAGACTTTAATTTTGGAAAACCAGACGCTGATTGTGCCAAACCAGGCGTTAATTTCGTGTGGTTTGCTCGACACGTCTCAAAATTTGAGACGCAATTTACGTGTGTAAATGGCAACGTGTCACGTGACACGTTCAAAGCACGCGTTTTTTTAGACGCGTGCTTTTGACACGTCTCAAAGTTTGAAACGTAATTTACGTGTGTAAATGGCAACGTGTCACTTGACACGCGTCAATTTGAGGCGAAAAAGACACGGGGGCGTCTTAATACTTGCCCACTAGGCCTTCCATATGTAAATGGAAACGTGTCACGTGACACGCTTCAATTCGAGGCGTAAAAGACTCCGACTTTGTATGGAAGTCTGCGTTTTTTACGAGTGGTTGAGACGACTTTGCATGCCAAGTCGGCGTAAATTACGCGTGGTTGACACACGAGGGCGTCTTAATACTCGCCCAGTAAGCCTTCCATAACATCGTCCATTATCAGATAATATTGGACACCTTGTCGGGCATTATCCCTTACGGTGCGTTCACACTGCAGCGGGGCGGGCAGAGCGGGGCGTCGGCTTCCCATTCATTTTCAATGAAACCAGGCGTTGACGCCCGTGTAGGGCATTGTGGGAAGGCGAGCGGGGCGGTGAAAGTTGGATTTTCTCAACTTTATGTAAATGAGGAGCGTGAAAACGCCAGCGATGGCCAATCGGGTTGGTTTCTTGTTTCTTGTAACGTAGCAACTGTTGGTCATGGTAAACATTTCTAGGTTTGACAATTTCAAGATGGAAGATCAACTCATCGTATGTGTGTCTTCATACCCAGTATTGTATGATACGTCTATGTTCAATTACAGAGATGTAAACAAAAAGAATTATGCCTGGCGCAGGGTTGCTGAGGTTGTCGGCGTCCCTGGTGTGTTGTATTTTGAACTTTAATTCAGTTTTTCACATTACGTAACTTTCTTCTGTGCTAGCTGCATAGTCTAGCTAGCTCACCCGGCACACGATTGACATTCAACGCTGAAATGCTGGCTGGCAGCCACTCGCTACTGTATCCATACAGTGAATGTGTAGTGGAAAGTCATAATCTAGCGATTGATTTGCAGAGATTTCGAGTAATATAATGAAAGGTTACACATGTCAACGTTTATGTCTGATGCATCTTTTTTTCCAGCCGGAACAAGACCCGTTACTGTACATAGAGTGCGGGTGGCATTTAATCTTTCACTTGGCCTAAAAAAAGTGTGGAAAAAGATAACCTATTGTGTGCTGTAGATAAGATCATGTCAGATCCAGAATGCGTATCGGATTTTTGCTTAATGTGTGTAAAAGTTGTATTTTGTCTGCACATTTGCCATGACATTATACGAACTACAACAGTGATTTAAGAGAACTACAGCTCTGAATTAATCTGTCTGACACGCCCCCAAGCGTGGTGCACTGTGGGAAGGCCGGCGGTGAAGAGCGGTAAAAAAGTCTGCAGTGTGAACGCACCGTTACATGGTTCATTGAACAAACATGGGAAACCTTGTTCAAACCCTTTACAATAACGATTTTAAATAAAGAATAATAATAAAGAAGTTATTTCGACTTATAGGCCGATACAAAATTATCTTTCAAATACAGTGTCCTGAAAAGGGGACGTCTCTTTTTTTGTTGTTGTAGAGTACCCTTACAAAAAAGAAGCATATTAAAGTATACTATAAGTATACTAAAATATGGATAGTACACTTTTAGTTTACTTTTGATATACTTTTAAGAAGTATGCTTAGAAAATTGTTCACTTTTAATATACTTTTAAGAAGTATACTTAGAACATAGTTTACTTTTAATATACGTTTAAGTATGCTTTGAAAATAGTTCACTTTTGTATACTGCAAAGTAGCCTGTGAAGTGCACTTTCAGTTCATCAAGTATACTTCCTCAAGTACTTCAAAGTATACTTTGGAATACCCAGTACCCTGTGTAGTGCACTTTCAGTTCATCGAGTATACTTCCTCAAGTACTTCAAAGTATACTTTGGAATACTCTAAAGTAGCCTGTGTAGTGCACTTTCAGTTCATGAAGTATACTTCCTAAAGAACCTCAAAGTATACTTTGGAATACTCTAAAGTAGCCTGTGTAGTGCACTTTCAGTTCATGAAGTATACTTCCTAAAGAACCTCAAAGTATACTTTGCAATACTTTCAAGTGCACCTCAAAGTATACTTTGCAATACTTTCAAGTGCACTTTCATTTAATGTAAGTACGTCAACAAGTAAACTTCTAAATGTAATTTTACTATTATTTACTAATGTATTAAAATGTTTATGGGCCCCTCAAACGCCTCAGATCTTGAGTCACTTGGCGAGAACGGGGCCCTCATAATAGTTTACTGCAGATTCGTAGCTCTTCACTATTTACTCAATAACGTACTTTTAAGAAGTATGCTTAGAAACAGAAAATGGTATACATCTTTTTCTGGAGTAGGATGTATGTTTTCTATTATTATACAGCAAAAACTGTCAAAATAATTTTAAAGTACATTACAGGTTACATTTTTTAGATCCATCTCATTCTAATTATTCATGTCTATGAAAATCTAATGCATTGCACATTGAATCTTTTTTTGTTACTGAAGCTGTAACCTCAATTACAGCTAAAACATTCTGAAACCCCATACTCTTATACAAATAATTATCAATTGGAGTATTCATGAAAAAAAAACGAAAAAGCTACTTGAGAATTTGAAGGTTATACTGTGAAACTGACTGAAGAATGAAATAACGACGTGAAATAATGGAGATAGTGTGGCTCATTGGCTAGTCAATTCCCATGATGCAAGGTGGTAAATAGTGTTAAAATTTGCTGATAAGTTTGCCGTTTGTTCGAAACACAAATTTAACTTCATGAATTTCGTTTTTTAAATGTGTCTGCTTAGAATGTAGAGTTTTGTTGCGTAGTAATTGTCATTGTTGTGCTGGTTTACCATTGTAACCATAAATTAAATGACTGTTACATTTGATAACAACAGCTGGATTCTGGAAAAGAGAGTGAAAATGCAGTGAAGAGCTACAATTCTGCAGTAAACTGTTATGAGGGTCCTGTTCTCGCCATGTGTTCAAGATCTGAGGCGTTTGAGATGCCCACTTACAATTTAATACATTAGTAAATAGTAACAAAGTTAGATTAGGAAGTGTACTTGTTGACGTATATAAATACATTAAATGAAAGTGCACTTGAAAGTATTGCAAAGTATACTTTAAGGTTCTTTAAGAAGTATACTTCATGAACTCAAAGTGCACTGCACAGGTTACTTAAGAGTATTCCAAAGTATACTTTGAAGTACTTTAGGAAGTATACTTGAAGAACTGAAAGTGCACTACACAGGCTACTTTAGAGTATTCCACAGTATACTTTGAAGTACTTGAGGAAGTATACTTGATGAACTGAAAGTGCACTACACAGGCTACTTTGCAGTATTCAAAAGTAAACCTTGAAATACACTAAAAGTGTACTTTAAAGTGTACTAAATGACCTAAAAAGTGGGCCAATTCAGTTTACTTAGTACAAAAAAAGTATATAAATAAGTACACTGCTAGTATACTTTAATATTAACGTGACGGTCAACAGCGAGTTTCCAGGTCCCATCCAACGTCTATAAAGCCGAACAATGGATTTTTGGTGTTTTAAAACCCATTGACACTGTATGACTATGTTTAGCTTGTGTTCTGCTCCTCTCTCTTGCCAACCGTCTCTGGAGGAGGGGATCCCTCTCTGAATTGCTCCTCCCAAGGTTTCTTCCATTTTTTCTCCCGTTGGGAGTTTTTCTGGGAGTTTTTCCTTGTCTTCCTTGAGGGTTTAGGTTGGTTGAGGGGCAGTTCTATGGGCGTATGTGAAGCCCTCTGTGACATGCTTGCGTGTAAAAAGGGCTATACAAATAAATTTGATTTGATTTGATTTGAATATGTATGTGCGTTTTACTTACGAAGAAACCAGTAGGCTACTGGAAGAAACGTTAGCGTTCCCTATTTACTAAACCAACAGAGGGCAATGTCGTAGAATTTGTTTGGAGGGGTGTTGATGACGACGTGTGGCTAGCAACTCTGGAAAATAGTGTGGAGTTGAGCCCGGACCCCCAGTTGAAGTTGATTTTGACCGTTTAAATGGGAGTTTACTCCATTTAACATGAGTCAACCCTAATATTATGGACAGTCAGGCTCACAAGTGTAGCTAATTGGCTCCTAATGTTGTTCATAAAAGCTCTGTTTGTGGACCAGAAGTCGCTGTGCCTATTGTGTACCGTTTTATAAGCTTTTGCCTCCTCGCGGCGTAGTTGTTGGAGCATATTTCATTCTTTTTCAGGCCCGCGACGGAGACTCCCTAAGTCTTAAATTTTTCACCGTTCACACGCTGACGTAAGTTATGCAAGTTGCACAGTTATGTATTAACTATAGCTAGCAATGTAATTTGTCTTAGATCCTGATTTTAAAGTGTGTGATTGTTTTGTTTATTCTGTGTATGCGGAGCTGTCCCGTTACTCACACTACTGCACATCGAACAAAACGAACAGACCTGGTCAGTGGCTGGCTAACTAACGGGGTTTGCAGAACAGGAGTGTCAAGGGAAGGAGGAAGAATTTAGGGAGTAGCAGACTAGTTAGCCAGCCAGCTCTAGCTGAGGCTACGTACTGTGCGAATGCAAATCGATTTCCTGAGCTATCTTTTTATCTTCTGACAATTATTGTGTTCAACAGTAAAAAATAAATGTGGTAGCTAGTTATCCTTGCGCGATAATTATTCCTCTACCAGAGACTCGGGTACAGTTTTTTAGCCTTTATTTGCTAGCACCAACTAGTCACACCACTAGTGCTAGCAGTCACCGTGCATTAGCAACAAGTCTAGCCTAGAGTTAAGGGTCTTTCTGAGTTGCACTTTTGTGCTTGCTAGCCAGCTTGCTAGCCTCGCTTTTGGGTAGGTTATAGATAGTGGGATTGAGTCATTTTATTGCCATCTCTTTTTTTTAAACTCAGATTTCTATGTGGAGAACAGCAGGCAAGAATCTCCTATGGCTACAGATGTGATTGAGAGTGAAGTGGTGCTGAAGAGTGCGGGCGAAAGGAGTCTGAACAACAATAGCAGTGAAGTACTAGACACGGATTGTAAGACTTATGAGACACTGGAAAGTAACCTTAGGGAGATTCAGAGTCCTTCATCTTTTGAAGTATCTGGAGAAGAGTATGAGGACGAAGCACTAGACGACCTGCAAGACAGCAAGTCTACTTCTACTTTGGAAAATGGCGAAGAGGCAGCGCCGTGGAGTACAACCCAAACAGGAGGTCCACTTCAGGAAACTGCAACTCGAGACAATGGACAAAAACAAGAAGCGCAGCGAAGCTCTACTCCTGTCACTGTTCCCCAGCAAAGCCCAGCGCCTGCACACAACGGAAGGTCTGATGTCCTTTCTATTTTTGTGTGTTTTTCTAATTATGAGGACACTGACATTACACTTCATATGGACATATGGTTGAGTCACCTCATACCCATTCCATTGTTGTAATTTGCATCCTGAAGAGTTTCCCTGGTTTGATTAGGGGTGTTGGAACACAGCTGTAATTAGATAAGGAGGATGTGTTTCAAATATTCATAGTGCATATCAACTTTTACTTAGGGAATTGCTGTATCAACACGTCAAAGCATGTTTGAAACCTCTGCAGCCCCCCCCCCCCCTCACACACACACAGTTCATATATTAAGAAAATGAAATGTAATGGCTGCATCCTCAGTAAAAATAAATAAAAAAAGAAGCTGTCCCACCCACATTTGAAAACAAGACTATGCTCCTTTCTTAAAGGATGTGGCCAATTGGGCACCAAAGTGATGCTGTGTTTTGGTGCATGGTCCTTAGGTTCCTCAATCTCATGGAAATTCATTTTACATTGCTCCCTCTCTTAGCTGGATTGCATTGTAACATGGAGATTAACACTGCATAACTGCTACACTGATGTTGTGGAATTTCTTGAATGGAAAAATGCAGTGAATGTTTTTGTGTCTGGTTGTGCAAGTACATTAGTGTTACTGATTAACGCACCAAAAGAGCTCTGTATACCGCAAGGAAACAGATGGATAGGCATTAGAAAGTGGCCTAATGGTTTATAATCTAAACCCTGACTGTATAACACACTGCTTCTTAACTTTGAAGCCTTTTAAGAAGCCAGTGGCCTGCTTGGGATTCCACTTACAAGCTGAGTTCAGAGTGATTTTTAATTAGCTGGCTGAATTAGGTATTGATTGTCCACACACACCATCTGTTATATGCTGAACTCTGAACTTGGCTTGAAAGGCAGCTGTTAAGGAGTGTACGAGTCATAAGCCACAGTTTACAGATGAATTATTAGACTGGCTGATTTTCTGTGTCTGTGCTCTTTAAATTATGAATGTTTTGGGGAACACTGAGGATCTCATAGTGAGATCAGAGGAAATTCAAATTACTTTTGAATTTGACTTCTGTTTGGCAGTCTGGAGCGTCAGGAATCTGTGGCAACGACAGAGGCTCGTTTGAGAATGGAAGGGGTGGAGCTGAAAGAGGAATGGCAGGATGAGGATTTCCCCAGGTGTGGCTCCATAATACCCCCCCCCCCATGCCAACCACACAATCTTTGTAACAAGTTCTCATGAATGCCTGAGTAGCACATTGGGAGATGAAAGACCTGACTGTGAGTCTGCATTTCTAGGCCATTACCCGAAGAAGAGGAGGAGGAAGAGGACATTAATCTTGATGATGATCTCTTCACTAGCACATCTGGAGAAGAACAGCCTGGTACAGGATCTTCTCAAACATCACCCTTCAGACTTCTCACTCCACTGTTTCCAGTGATTACATATGAAGTGATTGAATGATTAAGTGTTATTGTTTATTGTGTTTTATTTGCCCCCCTGAAGGTGCAGGCTATGCTGCGAACAGTTGTAAGAAGATCAAGAAGAAACTGGCTGCTCCAGACATCAGCCTAACACTAGACCGCAGTGAGGGCTCTCTTCTTTCAGACGAACTGGACGAGAGCACTGAGCTGGACCTGGATGACATAGACACACCCTCAGATAACAGCAATGAGTTTGAATGGGAAGGTATAAATTGTAATTTAATGCCCGATGGCAATATAATATCCTGCAACATAGTCCACCTTTTGTGTTGAGTTGGCATGTTGTCTTTAAAATCGCTTAAGACGCACTCGGAATGGAGTGAAATCCGTTGCTGGCGCAATGTTTGGGACAATAAGAGTGACAGGCTTTTTGAAGAGATTAATGGCTTGACAGACAGCCAAGCATACCCACCTTGTTTCCTGGTCAGCCTTAAAGTGGGACAATACTATTCTTTTTCAGGTCTGTTTCTCCCAGTGGTGAACCCCCTCAGTGGAGAAACCAATTTTCCTTACCTAACCTTTCAGTGGTGTGACCAAGTTTTCTGAGTGTGGTTGAAATGTGCTGTTATGTTTTTGTGTTTCCACACTGCTGCTTTCCTCTGTCGCTCGGAAGGATTGATTCCGTTCTTTGCCTGGAAACAGGCCCCAGGCCACCAGCATGTTTCTCTCTTCCATGTGGTAAGGTCTCCTGGACAGCCCCTGGTTTCCTCACTGCTTTGGCTCAATCAACCAAAACGTTCCAGATTCTGTTCTTCTGCCTCCAATTCCATTATTTGAACAAATTAATGGTGTGACCATGTGTTGTCTGTTGCATTGAAGTCATTTTTCTTGTTTTGTAAGCATGCCTTCACTCCTTATCCCTTTCAAATCGTCTATGGTTTATATCCCACTTCTCAGACAGATAGCTGAGGAGTACAGGGAAGATTAGCTTTTTTGGAGATTGTTTTAGCTTTATGCAATTTTAAACATTTTGTCCCTCCTACTCATTGCATGTTCAACATTCCATACACCGTACAATACGTGATTACTGGTTCTCTTGTTTGATTTGGGGACATTGTTGATCAGGCAATGGATCAAATGCTAGATATGTATATATTGTAATATTTTCTGGATATTTGTTATTAGTACTCAAGGTGTTCAGGTAAGTTTCAAAGACGTCCATCCACCATGGATACAATTCAGCTCTAGTCTATAAGATATCATGCTTTTTATATTGTGCTCCACATACAGTGTCAGAGTACCTTGAATGAGAAATGATAAACTGGGGTATCAGTAGCTCCAGGATGTGCCAGATGACCTACTGGCTGAAGAAGTTATTTCTGTTTCAGATGACTTGCCCAAGCCCAAGGCCACAGAGCTGCTGCATAAAGGTGTGGAGTCGGTCCAGGAGTACTCTGCCTCAGAGGAGAGGGATGAGGGCCGGCGCTGGAGGGTTTTCCGCATCGGGGAGCAGGAGCACCGCGTGGACATGAAGGCCATTGAGCCCTACAAGAGAGTCATCAGCCACGGAGGTCAGGGGCATGGCATGGTCTGTCATGGACAAGAGAACCTGAATTATGGCTCTGGAAAGAGCAGTCCAGTTACATTGTTGTTTTATTTGTGTGTACAGGTTACTATGGAGATGGGTTGAATGCCATCATTGTGTTTGCTGTGTGCTTTATGCCTGAAAGCAATCAACCAAACTACAGATACATCATGGACAATCTCTTCAAGTAAGGCCTTTTTAGTTATATATTTGTATCTTGTTTTCCTTGACTTAAGATCCCCACCTAGTGCCCTAGCTGATGCAGTTTCCTTGTGCAGGTATGTTATTGGAACGCTGGAGCTGCTGGTGGCTGAGAACTACATGATCGTGTATTTGAACGGGGCCACGTCTCGGAGGAAGATGCCCAGTGTCGGCTGGCTCAGAAAGTGCTATCAACAGGTTGACAGGAGGTGAGTCACTGCCACCATCTGTCATGTACAGGAGTGTCTGTAGAACCAGGTCCCAGATGGATGATGTTCCGTCAGGGTAACAAGACTTATTTATTTTGCCAGGTTAAGAAAGAATCTCAAGTCTTTGATCATTGTCCACCCATCCTGGTTCATACGAACCCTCCTGGCCATTACTAAGCCTTTTATAAGGTAGGCGTTCAAGTGCTTGATAACAACAAGGTCTACCGCACTGTTGTCACTCACAGACTTAACATCCCTGCTGTGTTTTCTCAGCTCCAAGTTTACCCAGAAGATCAAATATGTTTTCAGCCTTACTGACCTGGCTGTGCTGGTCCCCATGGAGTATGTCTCTATACCAGAGTGCATAAAACAGTAAGTAAGCTCTGCCCAGACACCGTCAACTTATTGTCAAGGGCATCAGTCGATCGTACTGTATCAGAGGAATAACACAGAGGGTAAATTTTGGGGAGCTGTATGAAGGACTGAACATTTTCCTCTGCTGACTTCCTCTGTCCTGTCAAAGCAATTGTTCTGAAGCCTCTTATGCCAAGCTGAGAACTTAAGATTTGTAAAAGGTAAATAGCTGAATTGAGAAGACGTTAAGTAAGACAAACATGGATTTTCTCAAATAGGGTGGGTAAATAGCTTTTCCAATAACCTGTTTTCTAGAAATTCATTAGCATGGTAGCTTATTGTGCTTCAGCAGTTGGCTACTTCTCTCTTGGTATCTGTTCATGGTGCTTCTTTAGATATTTGGTTGCTGTTGGCTGTTATATTTCTCTATACCCTAACCCCTTTTCCCTACCCCCCTCCTAAGGTTTGACGACGAAAAAAATAGGAAAAGCCATAAAAGGTATCTACACTTTCACCCCAGAGATGAGGCCAGGTGTCTCGGCATCTTTTGCATTGCTTGACACTAACAACAAATCTGTTGGTTGGCTTTGAGGAATGCAACTAAACCCCTCAGGCTATATCCCTACTGTAAAGGACATTGTCACCTTCTGAACTAGATAACCTGAGTGGTACCGTCCTATGGAATATTAAGATACTTAACTCCTCATAAATCAAGGACAAGGGGTTTTTAATTTATATGTGGTGGTGGTAACCATGATGTCTGTTGTCTGTCCTATAGCTAACCAATGCATTGATTTCATAGGCCTCGAGGACAGTTTAGAAATAATTACATTAAGAATTTAATCCCAAGTGACAATCTTAAAGTGCACAATAACGACTGTTGTGTTCTTGGTATGAAATATTTCTCAAATTCTGTGTACGTTTGTTAAGAGAGTAATGAAGTATCATTTCTTTAAAACTCACAGGTTTTGAATTGAAGTGGTAGGTTGGTAAGAGAGCACGACTTCTGGTGTTTGGGTTGTAGAATTCAGTGTTGAGACTGAAGGGTTTGGACAGGCATCGAGTCACCATGTTTTTGATTGCACTGTTGCCATGGCTGCAAGTGGCCCTCCTAACCAGTATTCACCCCACACTTAGCTTGTCCCTTCACACTGCTGGCCGCATGACTCTGAATTCCTGCAGTTCTACCTCAGTGTACCCTACACCCTTCTGTGATGCTAGCCTTGCCTATGCAAACCAAATATTTTCACTCTTTGTACTCTTTTAACAACCCACCACTAATGCAAATGGATTCTGTTGACTAAATCAAACAAGTGTTTTTATTTGATTGTTTTCCTCACCAAGTGTCTCTGATATGAAACTGTAATTGGCACATCAACTCATTATAAGGAGAGACATAAGGGTTTAAGGCTTCTATTGCATTGCTAAGTTGGTTTCAGTAATACAAAGGTGTGATGTCCGCCTGCTGTCCTCCCTCAGGACTGATCAGGACATGCATGCCAGAGTGGAGATGGCTGCCGCCGCACTTCCTGAGTGAGAGCCGTAGCACTGCCAGGCCAGGACAGAGGAACACAGAGAAAAACATGGATAGAAACACAGTGACTTGTGTCCTGTGTGCTGCGACTGGAGTCTAGCTCTTTGTGTCAGAGTGCCTTTTTGCGACTATGCTGCCTGTTACATTATGGAACTTATCTGTCAGCTGTGTTAGTGTGCCATTTGCCTGATATCTGGTTGTTCTCTCACTGCTCTCTTTCAGATTTTTTTATAACCTCTTATATATCAAGCCAAACATAGATATCTTTTGATGTTGTAACAGTTGCTGTTGCCATGTACTTAAGGCACTCTGTTTCAAATGGTTGATGCATGTTCTTCATTAAATTTAAATATATATTTATATTCAGAAGGTGATAAAGGACAGAGATTAATATATTTTTTATGGTTGCTTTGATTTGAATTTGAACCATATTTTACGTTATTAGACAACTGTTGCGTGGCATTGTTTAGAGGAGGTGTCATTGAACACTTTCATAGAACAAGAATCCCAAGTGAAATAGTGTTATCTGAGTGTCGTGGGTGGGTGCCATTTAATAGTGAGAGTGTATGTGAAACCTGAACCAATCATAAAGTAGTGACACAAATAAGGATACGTCTCTTTAATTTCTGTAGTATGTTGATTATTTTGGAGTGGATACTGTACATTTCTGAACCCAATTGTATGCTTTTATTTATTAGAAATGAAAGTGCTTATCAAAAATAATTTTAATAGAATGTGTTTTACAGTAGGATGCATGCATTACACAGTAGCTGCTATTCATGTAACAATGAATAAAAGGTCTGTACTGTACAAGGAATTGCTTACATAAAACTGGATTTATGTAAGACTCATATGAATGTAACTACACAGCAGTTATTTTTCGATGGTGGCTGTGCTTATAATGTTTTGGATGTTTGGTATCAGCAGACAGTCAATGCTGAAATAAAATAATCTTGAACAGGGAAGAAAAAGTCTATGGCTGTCAAATTGCATGGTAATTGTTTCTTGCATCAATGGTGGCTGTGCATATCATGGTTTGGATGTTTGGTATCAGCAGACAGTCAATGCTGAACTAAAATAATCTTGAACAGGGAAGAAAAAGTCCATGGCTGGCAAATTGCATGGTAAATGTTTCTGGCACTCTTCACATTTAACATACAAACTACATGGAACAAATGTAAACAGATCATTTATACACAAATATATTTTGTCATATTTACAAAGAAAATTACACAAACATTTTAGAAAATCATCAGTTCTTGAGATGATTATGTATTGCTTTGTGTCGGAGGACTGACTCCAGACATCTGATGGTAACATCATCAACCTCTGGATCAAACTTGTTAGCTATGAGGTGGTGTTGTTGTAGCAGCCACTGTAGGTCTCCGACCCCATAGACACACACTGCTCTTCTGTAGGTGCCAGTACATGGTGGGTAGGGGGCACCACTTTTCACATCTCCTGCTATGTAAGACCACTTTACCAGACGAGCAATGGAGATCATGTCGGATTCATGATACTTTTCATTAGCAGGCTTTGAGCCTGGAACTGAAGGCATACGCTGAAGAGTAGCCCACAGGTGTTCATCTGGGCTGTATGTATCCTTCTCCCATTCTAAAAGGTTGTGGACTTCTTTACTCTCCATCACATGCTGCACAAAATCCCTTGTGACCACAAAGTAGGCATTACCTGAGAACATGGGTGTGCTGATGGGAGGGGGAGTCTTCTTCACACTGGTCCAAATCACAGTGTTTGTAACATTGTGATGGAACTGCCATCTGCCTTTCTTATAATCATTTGTAGCTTCAGACTCCATGCTGTTCTTACCGTTGAGTAACTTAAGAGTCTGAACCATCTCTGCGTTGGTTTTAATGGGAAAGTCTGTTCCACATGTGTTGAGTAGGTATCTCCACTTAACGGTTGAGTTCAGCAAATCCATCATGCAATTTAAATCGGCTTGCACCCGAGACCAAGATGCATAGATCACACTCTCCAGTTTACTGGCCACAAACACATTGGGAAAGCAGGATATGATGGCTTTCACTGCATTCATGAATTGCTTAGAAGACTTCTGGTCTACATGTACACAGTATACATTCTGAGGAGTATATACAGCACGCAAGAGTCGCTCAAACATCTCAATCTTCTCATGGATCACCATAGAATAGGCAATAGGGAAGTCTCTCTCTTCGTCACTCAATGTTGTTGTGAGGAACCCTCGGTCTTTGACATACGCCTTACAGTCCTGAGTAACATTGATGTAGAATTCTTCAGAGTGAAGCCTGCTCTTCCTCCTGGAGGTCAGAAGCCGACTAAGGTTACCTTTCCCCTGGCCTTCGATGTCCCCACTGATGATGGCAGAGCAGGTGGGTAGGTCATCAACATACTCCTGGGGTGCAACATCTGCCACTGTCAGGGATCTCTTCTGTGAGCATGTCGGTCTGGGAGTTTGCCAGAGAAGAAAGTAAATAGATGTGGTCATCAGTATGAGAGAGAGATTCAGGATGAATCTCCGAAACCTTGATCCTACCATGGAAAAAGATTTTGGTGCTGAGCTTAAAAAAGTTTTTTTTTTTTTTTATCAATGCCAGATCCCAGCAATCACCATGCCAGCTCTTCAGTGAAACTACACATGGAGACTCCCAGTGCCCTTTTATCTGGGATAGTCAGCATTTACATAAGAGGTGTGTCATACCATTGACTAAAGGTATGCAATTGAAGAGTGGGGAGGGTACATAATGGAACAGTTACACTTTTCTTACCTCTTTTGCCACTGAAATGTGATATTTTGTATCCTGGTCAACATTCTTTGAGTGAAATGGAACCTGTTTGTCTGGCATGTTATGGAAGAGGATCTGTCAGTATAAAAGGTATGTTCCTTGATTACTGATCTGTAATCAAGGACTGTACAATCCATACTCAACAATCTTTCCCTACATCATTAACTACTTTTGACTAATTAACTGATCCATCCTACGTCTGTCGATCAACCAGACATCTATGGAACATTCAAAAAAGTCATAAGTGTAATCAAATAACCACATTGCCTTGAATTTCTTTTTGTTGGGTGATGCTGTCACTTATTTAGGGCAGGTAACATCCATGAATTTCAACTTTTTTTGACAATGTCAAACTGGATGTTCCTTAATAACAATCAGAGACCAGTTGTGATCTAAAAAAAGTTTTAAAAAATGAATTTATTGCATTGGTAAGCACATTAACAATTTCATATAACAACAATTTATACTAAAAAACTTTTATTAACATCCAAAGATGAAAATAATCTGACTCCCATTGAACTTTTCTAATATATAGACATGGATATCTATTTGAAACCTCAAACTTTCAGATCTTAACATTGGGGAGTAGAGTAAATACACTACGGGCTGGGCTACACTGCATTTAGGATCTATTCAGATACGTGCTCTCATCCCCATCTTGGTCCTGGTCCTGTTCCTTGTCCTGGTCATGGATGACCCTGTTGCGCCGGTACACAGAACCATCCTTACTGCTGTACACCATGTCTGCCTCATCCCCATTGTCTGGCTCAGGCACACCATGGAACATACTAGTGCTGCCACTGCCACTCAGTCTCTCGTAGCTCTGGCTCCAGCACAGCTTCTTCCTGGCACGGGCCTGGACCAGGCCAACCACAGCCAGCGCCAGGCCTAGTGCCAGCAGCAGGGACATGGGCAGGGCGGCCGAGGTGTGCTGGAGAGTTATAGTGGGCAAGTGCAGGTCGGCTGTATGGCCGCTCCCCGGCCTGGGCTCAGAGGCCTCCACACACAGTGCTAGCACATGGAAACAGAAGTTAGTCACTCACTGCTTGTCAAACATATCATGTTGGTTGCTATGCAAGTGAGAAATTAAGGTTGCGCAAGTTATACATTCTATGTGTTCATAATGTCAATAACTCTTAAGGGGATGTGATTAGTCAGTTAACTACATGTACACATCTACTATTCGAAGTAAAGAGGAAACTGTTCCAAAGATAATAAGTTGAAAGACAATCAAGTATTCTGCCCCACCTTAAATTACCGCATGTGTTGCTTGTGCAAATAACTTCGAAACAGAGAAGAGGAAGAGAATATGTGGAAGCAGGCACGTTGTTAGACATAAAGCTCTACTTGGGGGACAGGCCCCTCCTCATTCTACGTACAGTTCAGGGACTTAAGTTTGATATCAGCTTTGGCAAGGACATCAATAGTTAACATGTGGGTGCGCCACAATTTAAGAGCAAATAGTTTTTGAGCTTCATGTAATATGATAGGACGATGTTGGACTCATGTTGTTACTGTGTTTGCGTCCAAATAAGATGATTGGTTGGCCTATTGTTTAGAAACTGTCTTTAGTTTAGTAATGTTTTCTTAGCCTACCTTAATTCTGACTTGTGTGCCGACACCTGGACTTATGTGTGCGCCATTATAGCAAGCACAGAAGAGCACAAAATTCTACAGGCAGGCATCAGTTCATGTTGTTAGTAGTGCTGTCAAACAATTAAAATATTTAATCACAATTAATCGCATTAATGTCATAGTTAACTCGCGATTAATTACAATTAATCACACATTTTTATCTATTCTAAATGTCCCTTGATTTCTTTTTGTCCCTTGATTTCTTTTTTTCTTTTAGTTCTTTTTGAACGCGCTGCGATGATAGCTCAGTTTACAACCACAAAACACACAGTTCACCTTGGTCTTGTCAATGGAACCATTTGGCAACTTTTTTTAAGTAAACTTTCCATTCAGAATCTTAATGGCATCCATTTCGGCGTCTCGCGCTCGCCATCCACTCAAAACGTAACGTTAGCCTACTACCAGAGAATGTCTAATATCCACAAACGGGCTCTGCTACTACTCTTTAGCCGGTGTTGGACCGAATTCTCACTCCCCCGCAGAATCCCACTCCCCTACCCGTGAACGCGCACTGCCTTCCTTGCGTATTGCTAGTTGCAGTTTGACGAACCAAGGCGATTTTTACAAGCCTCAATTCCCTCGTCTTAGGCTTTGAGGAAACTGTCAGTAGGATATTTAATTCATGTTTCATCGAAAAATAAGTTTTTGTTGTGCTGCACTTGAGAGCCGATACGATTTGTATGTCATTCTACTCGTAAAATCCGAATGATTCACTCACGAAAATAGACGTAGTTTGGAGCTGCACTTGAACAGCAGAACAGCGATCAGATGTTTTTCAAGATGTTAATACAACTTAATGCCCCATTATTTCCCCCTTGTATGTATTGCATTAGGCTACTGTGTATGAGTTCTCTTTATCTCACACGCTACCTCACCAATTTAACAATCCTAAAAACCAACTGCTACTTGTATCAACTATTTAATGATGCAGCAATTCAACTTACTGGGGAGTGGGATTTTGGCAACACTGTTCATCATACCTGCCAAAATCCTACTC